>NW_016816076.1:1906484-1912453 GCF_001698545.2 Rhinopithecus bieti
ATGACATGTGTCCTGGTGTAGGATGTCCAGGTTTGTTACATAGGTAAACTTGTGCCATGGTGGTTTGCTGCACCGATCAACCCATCACCTAGGTATTAAGCCCCACATGCATTAGCTGTTTATCCTGATGCTCTCCCTCCCCTGCCCCCACAACAGGCCCCAGTGTGTGTTGCTCCCCTCCCTGTGTCCATGTATTCTCATTGTTCAGCTCCCACGTATGAGTAAGAACATGTAATGTTTGATTTTCTGTTCCTGTGTTAGTTTGCTGAGGATGATGACTTCCAGCTTCATCCATGACCTTGCAATGGACATGATCTCATTCCTTTTTATGACTGCATAGTATTCCATGGTGTATGTGTACCACAATTTCTTTATCAAGTCTATCATTGATGGGCATTTGAGTTGATTTCATGTCTTTGTTATTGTGAATAGTGCTTGCAATACACAAACATGTGCATGTATCTTTATAATAGAATGATTTATATTCCTTTGGGTATATACTCAGTAGTGGGATTCCTGGGTCAGATGGTCTTTCTGGTCCTAGATCCTTGAGGAAATGCCACACTGTCTTCCACAATGGTTGAACTAATTTACATTCCCACCAACAGTGTAAAAGTATTCATTGGCCTTGACATTTCTTAAAGTTCCCTGGCCATCTCTGCCATAGGGATTTTCTCATGGACTTCCTTCTTCCTTGGTGTTGAAGACCCCACTGCCACTCTATCTTAAGGCTTTCTCTTGTCTGTTATCCTCTCTTAATTCCAGAGTCTTAAAATTTCTCCTTTCTTTAATCAGCTAAGGGAAAATAGAATATTTTCCTTACTTTATGATGTGGAAAAATCAATTCTTTATCTCAGTGACTCCAGTTCCACATTAAGACATGGGCCTATTGTCATAAAACTACAAAGGTCCATTAAAGCTTTCTCTTAAACAGTAATTAATTCACCATTAGGCTGAATTTGTCTTTAATCAAACACTAAACTAGTTACTACTGTGAAGTGATTTTGCTGATGGAATTAAGGCAGGTGACCTTAAAATAGGGAGAGGGTCCTGGATTATCCAGGTAGGTCCTATGTTATTACATGAGACCATACAATCAAAAAAGGAAGGTAGAAGAGTGAGAGAGAGAGGGAAAAAAAACATTAATGAAGGAGAGGAGGTCAGAAAAGCATAAGAAAAACTTGACCTGCCATTATTGGCTTTGAAGATCATGGGGGCAATGACCAAGGAATACAGGTGGCCTCTGGACACTGAGAATGGCCCCTGGCAGACAGTCAGCAAGGACACAAAGACCTGAGTCCTCCAACTGCATGGAACTGATTTCTGCCAACAACCTGAATGGGCTTGAAAAAATGATTCATCTGCAGAGCTTCAAGACAGGATTGCAGTCCTGCCAACACCTTGATTTGTGTCTTGTGAAACTCTAAACAGAGAACCAACTGAACAATGCCATGCTCAGATTTCTGATCTACAGAAACAGATAATACACGAGTGTTGTTTTAAGCTGCTATTTGCAATAATAGGACCTTGTATGTATTAACTCATTGAATTTTCACAAAACTATGAAAGGTATGTTATAATTAGTTACATCTGATAGACAAGGAAACTGAGACACAGAAATATAAACTAACTTGACCAAGGTTATCAAGCTAACTAACATAATAAAGACTACTTATAAGTGGTAGAACCATGGTGTTGAACCTAAGAGTTTGGCTCCAAAGTCTTCCTCTTAACATGTATATTTTAACATATATATTACACTGCCTCTCATGCAAAAGGCCAGCTGGTCATTCAAGAACTACTATCTTTCTCCCTCTTCTGCTTTTTCTTTTTCTCTTCCTCCTTTCATTCTTTACTTCTAAATATTAATGCTTAAAATAAATCCAGAGACTCAGATAGCCTTTTATGCTTAGGCCATCTTGATTAGGGAAAGGAGAGTGTTCAGTATCTTCTTTTGGTTTTTCTGTTCATGTACGTTTTAGAGAAATCTGAGGCAGAAAGTTATTTCTGTAAATACCTACTTTGCCAGGTTTAACAAATAAGTAAGTCCAGCAGTTATTTCAATATCAGTGTTTTCGAAACTTGGAGACTATAGAATATTTTGCATTGTTTTTGTGCCCTAAAAAATTAATCAATATAGGCTAGGCACAGTGGTTCATGCCTGTGATCCCAGCCCTTTGGGAGGCCGAGGCAGGCAGATTATGAGGTCAGGAGATTGAGACCATCCTGGCTAACACGGTGAAACCCCGTCTCTACTAAAAATACAAAAGAATTAGCCAGGCATGGTGGCAGGCGCCTGTAATCCCAGATACTTGGGAGGCTGAGGCAGGAGAATGGCATGAACCCGGGAGGCACAGCTTGCAATGAGCCAAGATGGCGCCACTGCACTCCAGCCTGGGTGACAGAGAAAGACTCCATCTCAACAACAACAACAACAACAACAATAAAATTAACCAATATATAGATACAGAGGGGTTGTAAAGGCAATAAAATAATGTTCTAAGCTAAACACTATATTTCGTTTGGGCGTAATTTTTAATCCTAGAATTTTAAGGAATCCAGTTTGAAAAGTACTTGTCTATACAAGGGGCTTCCATGCACTTTCAGAGTATAGGTTTGATTTCCATTGCAAACTCAGAGTCATTCATAATGTTGGGTAATTTCAGGTTAGCATTGTCAATTTTATTATTTATTTATTTAGACAGGATCTTACTCTGTTGCCCAGGCTGGAGTGCAGTGGCACTATCATGACTCACTGCAGACTCGATCTTCTGGGCTCAAGTCACCCCCACACCTCAGCCTCCCAAGCAGCTGAGACTACAGGTGTGCTATCACACCCTGCTAATTTTCTTAATTTTTTTTTTTTTTTTTTTTTTTTTGTAGAGATGGGGTCTTACTATGTTTTCGAGCTGATCTTGAATTCCTGGTCTCAAGTGATCCTTCCACCTTGGCCTCCCAAATTGCTAGGATTACAAGTGTAACCATCATGCCCTGCTGGAGTTAGTGTTGTCAATTTTAAAAAGACAGACTTATGCTACATTTATATAGAAAGCATGGATATATTTTTAGAATATTACATTTGCTGCAGACAAAGCATAAAACATTGATGAAGAGAGGGATGACCCAACTCTTTCATGGAAAGATGAGATACCTTTGGCAAAGATGACAGTCTGTTGGATGGACTCTCTTTTTCCCTAGCAGTCAAGATTTAATGTACTCTGCCTGTGCTCTCTTGCCTAGTTTCCCACCTTCCCAGCAACTTGCTACCCAAATATTTCTATTTGCAAGATGTTGAGTCAAGGTTCAGGATCCACTCTGCCTGGGCTGGCCTTCAAAAGAATTGAGCGTGAAATCATTAAATATGAATGTGGTGTGCAATTAAACTCCACAGACACATGGAATCCATAAATTTAGTAAAGGAGAATTTGAGTAAAGGAAGTTTGAACTAGGATATGACTCTTATTCTGACAGATTCCTGGTAACTTCTTCCTCACAAAACTCATCTGAAAAATCTTTAACATTAAACAATTGTCAAGAAGGCAGGATAATACCAGTCATAAAATTTATGTACCTGAAGATTGAAGGAGAGAACCACCCATCAGGCCTCACCTCAGGCTTATTCTTTTAAAATACAGTATTTTCTCCTTTAGGTCAGACACAAATATGGCCTACAGAAATTATGCATGTATTAGTCTCTCATTTATTGTGTGTGTGTATGTATATATAAATGCAAATATTAAATATATTTTTATATACTAACAAGTGTTCCATTTATACTGTTTTATCCTCCGCAAAGCCAAGATATTTTTAAACATAGGAGACACTTAGAGTATCTCGTCTTAATTCAATTAAATGTAATGGTAAATCTACTTTTTCGCAAGTTTGATTATGAACATAAGCAGTATTAAGAGGTAATGGGTAGAAACTCATAAATAGCTAGCAGCAAGAAATAACAAGGAGGAAAAAGACTCAATTATTTTTCTCAAAACTGAACAAGGCTCATTTGGTGTAATGGTTAATAGTTCTTCCCAGATCAAGAGCTCATCTGTGTTACTGCAGCCCCAAGCCTTTGTGTTCATCACTATGTTCCAGAATTGTTAAGAAAGCCAAATTTTGATCAATATACTCGTTTAATGTGATAGAAGATTACACAAATATAAAAGAGATTTAAATCTAAAAGATTAAAACTGTCAATCAAACTATTGCACTTTAATTACCTAAACAATTGACTTGTGTGGAAAATCTAATTCTTAGTTTTCTCTGATTTAGTGGCTTAATGCAAATTTATTGCCCTACAATTCTGCAGGTTAGAAATCCAATACTTGTCTTACTGAGCTAAAATAAAGATGTCAGCAGAACTATGTTTCCTTCTGGGGCCCCCACAGGATAATCTGCTTCCTTGCCTTTTTTAGCTTCTAGAGGCTGCCCAGTCTTTGGCTCTTGGTGCTATTCCTTCATGATCACAACATGCAATAGCAAGTCTGGTCCTTCTCATATAGCATCACTCTGACCTCTTCTATCTCACTCTTCCACTTTTAAGATTATTTGCATTTATAGTGGTCCCACGTGAATAATCTGGGATAAACTCCCTAGGGGATTAACATCTTATTAGCAATCTCAATTCCATCTTCAACCCTAACTCCCTTCTCACACGAAACCTTCACACATCCACAGTTTCTAGGAATTAGGATGGTGACATCTTCAGTGGAAGGCAAATAGGACATTGTTCTGCTGAACACAGGTGTTATATATTCAATTAGGAACTTAACTAAAGTTTATCAAAATAATTCAAAATATGCATATGGGATATCATCAACATAATAAAATAATAATAGTCACCATACATGGTTATTGTAAAAAATAAATGGGGAAACATTTGTGAAAAATGGGAAACCATAAATTCCCTTCAAACTTAAGTGAATGTAATGAATCTATGTAGTAAAAATAAAGTTCTGAAATCCACACTGGGTTCTTGGCCAAGATCTTAGAGTTGCCAAGATGCCTGCTCTAGTAGTTGGTTTCAATGATAAAAGGCTCTGCAGCAATATAACCATTGTTTTTATTGCCTATTCAAACTGTGCTCATACTGTTATCACTCCCTTGGGAGGAGGAGGCAGATGCTGATACCAGGATTAAGTCATAGAGAAATTTTTCTGATGAAAGCCCTCCAATTGAATGAGTTCACACCTAATGCCAACCCAGCAGCAGGGTGTTCATTGCAATATTTAACAACCACACCTTAGAAGCCATTGTCATCTGCCCAAAGAAAAGCTTCTCATAATTTATCCTTATAGTAGAGATTTCTATCTAGTATGCAAAAGCACATATGCTGCAAGGATGCTGAAATACTGATCTCTTCAATCCCAATGTGCTTTTCATATATGAGCAATTTCTATGTGGGCCATGATGACAAAAAAGAAGCCCTGGATAACATTGCAATGTCAGATAGGCATGTTGGTACCCTACCTTTGACCCCATTTTAGGAACCTAAGCAGCTGTCCAAGGCCTTCTGTGGCACTCCAGTAATTTCAGATAGAAACTTTGCTCTCCCCTTGTTTTTTTTTCTCTTCAAAGCTGTTATATGTACCACATTCTTTTATATCAGGTGTTCTACTTGGAAACATAAACAATGTCTTGTGCCAAGGAGCTCACGTTGATATTGATTCGGTGGATTTCCATCACCTCTGAAGAAGCATTGCAACCCCTGGGTTTGGAATCCTGAAGAAATTAGTGATGCTGGTATTTCGGTGCCAAGTGCAAACCAGGGATGAGATGTGTTTGGCTGTCTTCCTCTCTGTCATCACCTGAAGCCTGCTCTGTATATTAGGCCCATTTTTTTTTGTATTATTTATTTATTATTATTATACTTTAAGTTCTAGGGTACATGTGGATAACGTGCAGGTTTGTTACATATGTATACTTGTGCCATGTTGGTGTGCTGCACCCATCAACTTGTCAGCACCCATCAA
>NW_016816076.1:1913407-2000273 GCF_001698545.2 Rhinopithecus bieti
ATCCATCTTGAATTAATTTTTGTATAAGGAGTAAGGAAAGGATCCAGTTTCAGCTTTCTACTTATGGCTAGCCAATTTTCCCAGTACCATTTATTAAATATATTAGGCCCATTTTTATCCACAATTTTAGATGTTCACTGACATGAAGAATATAACATGAAATACAGAAGTTATAAGTTGCTTATTTAACAGTCAATAAGGGCAATTTCTATTATTGTTTTTGAGGAATAGTTATTTTGAAAATCTTGCCATCAACTCCAGATTTCATTATCTCCATAAAAGAACAACTCCAAATGAGAGTCAAGTGCTTATTGAAGATATGTGATTGCTATATCTGTGTCTGCCTCCAAACCCCTGGTGAGCGGTTTGCTATTAAGAACTGTGGGATCAGCCCTCATCCAGTGTCTTGCCTTAGGATGTAAAATAGCTAACACCATCACTCCAAAAGCTCCTTTCTGCATGAAGGCGTCAAATTACAAGCCAACCATATGATTACGTGGGGGCAGATGTATGTGTGCATTTATGTTTATACATATGTATAATACATCTAGTGAACATTGGAAAAATATGAACAAAGAATTTAACAGATATTTCTTTTTAGCCCCACTTTCTCTGAGGTGGCTAAATGAAGGCATTGAAGATTATTTCATGAATGTGCATTAATATCCTCAGAAACATTTCAGGGGTGCATCTAAAAAGGCAAGGTTACATTTGGACTCATGCCCTGTTTACCTTAGCGGCAGGCAACCTACCAAACTTAAAATTGAGTTTCTTCCCTAGTTTCTTCCCTAACTTCTACATTTCTGTTCCCACTGCAACTGTTATGTAGAATGAGGTGTGAGACTCATTTTTCTGCATCCTCCTGTGAAATATCGTACCATGGAGAGGCCCAAATCCCTCATCATTGCTCAAATAGCAGGAAGAGATTCTATACCTAAGGGAAATTACTGTGGAGGATAGGAAGTATATTATGTTCCATAGCCACTATGAAGAAGGCTTATGATATCAGGAGGGGTGACAGAGGAGTGAAAGAATGCAACTTTCACATATCAGAGACAGCAAGGGTAAGAAGTGAGGTCTGGATATCAGTGAAGGGCCAAAGTGACTCATCATGAGGCATTTTGCTTGAAGTCCCAAAAGCAGAACATAGTATTCTCATTATCAGTTTGTGGCACTCACAGTGCTTAATTTTGTCTTTTGGGGGTATGAATAAAACCTCTGTTTATTATAAAAGAGCAAAAGAAATGCCCTCAAATTTCTAGTATTAAAGACTGGACTTGAAAAGGAAAAATAAGTACTTAAATAACAAGGATTTACCTTGGAGATATGACTAGGTAAATTCTGTCATAAAGAATTCCACTTTATAAGCCCCTATATCAATTGTAAGACTGAGGGACCTAAAGAGTTTTCCTTAGGGTAAAAGATCTTTTAAAGTCCTCCCTTTTCCCTACATAATATCAAATTATGAAACTTAAATCGCTTGAGAATTACTTTTAAGAACCTAATTTTTGTATATGTCTCTTTTCTCTGAACTGCAAAATGCTTCAGTGCTCAGGACATCAGTAAACAATTTGAAATATATAGTAATCTCCTCCTACATCCTTGAGCTCTAGTGATAAGAATCAGACCCAAAAGAGAGATGCTGTCACACAAGACTGAATAGTGTTTTCCAGGCCAATTCTTTAAGAGACTCAAAAAAATCTACATTTTACAAAAACCAAGCCCACATTCAACAGATCTGCCCTGGGAGCCCTAGGGCATGGTGACACAGCTTAGAGCCTAGAGTTCTGCCTTCTTATCTGGTCTCCTTTACTTATGGTGGGCTTCTGGGCTTCAGTTTACTATTTAGTGAAGGAAATGCATGGAACTAAATGATCTCTAGATTCTCTTTTGGCTCAGAAACTCAAAGATTCTTTGACACTTAACACTCATTTGCATCAGCCCACTCACACACTCAAGTGCACATATACACAAAGAATCTTGTTTTTGTATGGTGTCATTGGTTGGGGTAGTTTGTGATTTTACGTGAACACCCCTAGCAGCATTGAAGAGTAAGAAGTGATTGGATTAGGCCATCCATCAGCAGTTAAGAGAGCAATTTGGCAAGTCCTATCGGGTGAAACCCCACCCCTGATATTCAACGTGGGTTCTTTTCTATTTCCCTAGTGTCAGCCAGTCTGAGAAATAAAGAGAAAGAGTACAAGAGAGAGAAATTTTAAAGCTGGGTGTCTGGGGAAGACATTACATGTTGGCAGGTTCCATGATGCCCCTGAGTTGTAAAACCAACAAGTTTTTATTAGCAATTTTCAAAAGGAGAGGGAGTGTAAGAATAGGGTATGGGTCATAGAGATCACATGCTTCACAAGGTAATAAAATATCACAAAGCAAATGGAGGCAGGGTGAGATAATAGAACCACAGGATGGGACAAAATTAAAATTGGAATGAAGTTTTAGGCACACATTGTCACTGATAACATCTTATCAGGAGGCAGGGTTTGAGAGCAGACAACCAGTCTGACCAAAATTTATTAGGTGCCAATTTCCTCATCCTAATAAGCCTGGGAGTGCTACAGGAGACCAGGGCTTATTTCATCCCTTTGTCTTCGACCATAAAAGACAGCCACCTCTAAAGCAGCCATTTTAGAGGCCTCCCCTCAGGGATGTATTCTCTTTCTCAGGGATATTCCTTGCTGAGAAAAAGAATTCAGCAATATTTCTCCTATTTGCTTTTGAAAGAAGAGAAATATGGCTCTGTTCTGCCTGACTCATCAGCAGTCAGAGTTTAAGGTTATCTCCCTTGTTCCCTGAACATTGCTGTTATCCTGTTCTTTTTTCAAGGTGCCCAGATTTCATATTGTTCAAGCACACATGCTCTACAATTTGTGCAGTTAACACAATCATCACAGGGTTCTGAAGTGACATACATCCTCCTCAGCTTGTGAAGATGACAGGATTAAGAGATTAAAGTAAAGACAGGCATAGGAAATCATGAAGGTATTGATTGGGGAAGTGATAAGTTTCCATGAAATATTCACAATTTATGTTCTTCTGCCATGACTTCAGCCAGTCCCTCCATTAGGGGTCCCTGACTTCCCACAAGTCCACTGAGAAGAGAAGAATTTGCCTATCAACCCACTATTCACAAGCACTGGGCAATAGAGAAGAAAAAAAATTCCATATTTATGAGCAGACAAACTCATATGTCAATGAAATGAATGTCAATGAAACACATGATTTAGAATGAAACCTAGACAGTACAAGAGAGGGAAAAGTTGAAGAGTTTTTAAGACAAAGGACAAGATTGAGATGGGCAGAAAAAGGCAAATCAGAATTGCACATAGCCACATGAAAAGGGTTACAAAACCTTCAACAGAAAGAGCTGTACCCATTTGTATATTCCTCACTGAGAAGATGATATTCCTTGACCTGAAAGAAATAACTATTTCATATACTTTTACTGATTTGGGAGATGAAAAATAACAGAAGGTTCTAAAGAACCTTCAGTTATTAGGGAAGGAAGGTCAGACAGCAGCATCTAAGCAGTCTTGAAAGGATGAATTAGAATTTGTCAGGAGTCCAGTTTGGAAAATTTATCATAAATGATAGATTTACAACTCAACCATTGTAATATAATGTATCCTGAGCTTTCTACCTTTTAATTAAAATATTTATATTTGCAACATATAATAAGACAAACCTGAAATAATAAAATGGTTTTATTAGATAAATATCTTTGAAAGTGACAGGTAGAAAAAAATAAGTTATTCACAATTCTCTCAATGGATCTGTATTACCACAAAAGGTCTTGCAAGTGTCCTTCCTATTGAGAAATCAGAAATATGCTTTTAAATTAACAATGCTAACAAATAACAAAAAAAGTCACTTGTTTTAGGGAAGTGATCAATTTTCAGACAAGGCAAGTTTGTTTTTCTATTTTTGCTCATTAAATAAAATCTGTAAAATACCATTGGTTTACACTGAGCTCCTGCAATAGGCCCAACAGACAAAACCAAAATGGAATCACTCAGGCCAATGTTGCATGCTACAAAGTTGAAACTAAATTGTTTATTGGACCTTCTTTTCAAGAAATCAGGAGAGAGAATAGCCGAATTCCCAAATAGGCTAGTTTTAGCTTGCATGATCAGGAAAGTCCCCATCTGCTTTCTCCTTTAGTTTTGAAATGGCCAACCTGCTTTTTGTTCTGTTTCTGCTTTCCTTAGACCTTCTTTGTCAATAAAGCCAAACTCCTCTGTTCAGCTTCTCAGAACATTCACTCAATTTTATAGAATGAGGTGCTTCTCAATTCTAGAATTGTAAAAATACGCGAATTGAGATTTTATTTATTATTATTTTATTTATTTTTATTTTTTTGAGATGGATTCTTGCTCTGTCACCCAGGCTGGAGTGCAGTGGCACGATCTTGGCTCACTGCAAGCTCCATCTCCCGGATTCAAGCCATTCTCCTGCCTCAGCCTCCCAAGTAGCTGAGACTACAGGCACCTGCCACCATGCCCAGCTAATTTTTTTTGTATTCTTGGTAGAGACAGGATTTCACCGTGTTAGCCAGGATGGTCTCAATCTCCTGACCTCATGATCCGCCTACCTTGGCCTCCCAAAGTGCTGGGATTACAGACGTGAGTCACCGTGCCCGGCCTAATTGAGATTTTAAAATTGAATTTGTCATAATGTTATCTTTTGACACCCTACACATAGCAATATCTCAAAATCTCATTCTCTTCTCCATGGCTGAAGTTAGCCTCCCCACCCATAGTTCCTGGAAAAATTTCATTTCTCCCTTAAGATTATCCAGACACTACTTCCTCTGTGACAGTTCTTTTCTGACCTTTCCCAAAGCCTGCAATAGAGAGATTCATGCTACATGTTCACTTCTATCATCAATCGTTTATCATGTCATCCCCTCAACTCTGAGCACTATGAAGCCAAGGAAGATGTTTTGCTCATCTCAGTCCTTCTATGACTTGACATGGTGTGTGGACAGAGTTGGTGCTCCAAAAGGATTTTCTTCACTGAGTGAAATAAAACTGAGATAAAACTCATATCAGCATATTTGTCATTTTTTTGAATTCAGAGACTTTGATACATTAAAACACACAAGGAGTGAAAGAATTTGTCTTTCTAGGGCATCTATTAGAGACAGGACAAGCATCATACATGATAAATTTTCAACTTCATCCATCTACCCTGTTTACTTTGTGTATTTTGATAAAATATTTTTCAGAAGCATCCATGCATGTGTGTAAGTAAGTTTTACAGATTCCTATCAACCACATTCTAGGTTTTGAAATCAGTGTAGGAAGTAAACTCTGGACTATTCACTGTTATGAACTTACTTAAAATTTTTGAACCAAAGCAGAAATAATAAAAAATTACTGGATGTTTCCATTACTTCATCCATTCAAAATCATTTTGTCTTCATTTCCTTACCTGTAAAATAAAAAGTAACACCAACAGTATGGATTATTGTGAGAATAATAGGAATTAAATGAGAAACATACAAAAGTCTAGACTCTAGCACATAGAAGGTACTTTGTAAATGGTGGCTATCAATACTGTTGCAAAGTACATGTGAGGGATTTGGCCTGAATGAAAACATACTGCATCTCCCTTCCTCCTTGTGCCCATTCAGAAAAAATATTTCTCATACTTTTCTCTAAGCCTACTTATGTATTAAAGGTTTCATCATCTCTGGTAGAAATAGGATTTCAAATTACTATAGTAATGTCTATTATAATTCTTAGATGATGATCCTCTATGATCCTCTAGATACAAAGCCAAATAAATTGCCATCATCTAGAGAAAACACATAGTACAGTTTACATTACCCACTGTGTGATTTAGGTTGAGTTAGTTAACCTCTCTGGGCCTTAGTTTTCACACCTGTAAACTGGGTATAATAACAGCATCTATTTCATGAAGTTGTGATGATAAAAATAAGTGAAAACACATACACATACACACACACACACACACACACCCCTCCTAGAATATTGCCTGCATGTTGTAAGTTCTACATAGATGTTTACTTTTGTTATTATTCATTTTAATAAACACTGTACCTACTAAAACAGACAAGGACATACAACACAACCTGATTAGCGATCCATCTATTCTTCATTACTCTAATTTGGGGAGCCAAAATGTCAAGGGTAGTCAGACCCATTCCTGTCTATTGTAGCTTAGAACCACAGCTGGGCCCTAAGAATGTTATCTTGACTAAGAGACCGTACGCCCACATAAGTGAGTCAGGAATTATAGGCTTATACTGTTTTGTTTTCCTAAAAATGTTTCACTTCGCAATAACCAACTTTTTAACAGAGAAAAAAAAGAGTATTTAAAGTATAAGAGCCACAGTTAACAAATAAATTTCAAAAAGGACTTTCTCATTAAGAATAGAGGTAGAAGAGAAAATATTTACATGGAAACGTTTTTCTTACTTTGCCAGCAACTTTCTGAATTCCCATTACCATATCTTTGAGTTATTTTTGATTTCTACATCAAGTTCCTTTGTGTGTTACATCAGAGTTTGTTGCTATGGAGATGTCAGAGATGGCACAGATTCACCAGCATGAACCATTTTCTGAACAACTAAACATCATTCCCTCCCATAAAAGAAACATATGCCGGTCTCGCATGTCCTTTGTGTTTCCATTCTGAGAAATAAATATAGGTCTCACATTTTTCATTTAAATCGTTGACCATTAGGTGTGGTAGATTTCTTAATAAAATATTACTTATATTTGGAAAAGACAGATCTATTGATAAATAATTTACATTCTGTATAAATATTATTAACCACTATGCTGAATAATGTTTTTACAACTCACAAAATTATCACCTATGCTATATTATTTGATCCACACAGCCTCCAATGACATAGGAAGATACGACCTTATTTTCTCATCTTATAAATGAGCATGTAGAGATCCAGAAAGAATAATCTTCTCAAGGGAAAAATGGAAATATTGGCATGTACACCTGAGTCTTTTGATCGCTCCTCTTCAACTTGCTCCATTTCTGCATATCTCAGAACACAATGTCATTTTCAAGTCTAGTAATTACAGTTTTCTGACACTATAATTTTCCTCTTCTTCTTCCTCATAACTAATAGTTACTGGGTGGCCACTGTATTTGGACATTGTCTCCAGTGCTATGTATCATAGTTATCACACAAAGGTAATCGATGAGACCATAGCTGCTGTTAAAGGTAATGCATGGAATTCAAATACATTTGTAGTAAAGTTTATCAATTTGTCACTAGGTACTTCAAAGAAATTAGAAAAGCTTAGTTTAAAGCCATGAAGATTTGTCATACAAGCATAAACAATTAAACCACACTCTATGCTCTATTTATTTTATTCATTGCTTTATCTCCAACACCTAACAGAGTGTCTGACTTGTGATAAACATATGATAAATATTTGCTGAGTGCTAGGTTTGCCACAATTAGTAAATGTCTCTGACACACATATGTACACAAACACCCTATTGATGCAATTTTCCCATCTTATGTAATATGTGCATTTCTAGATCTTAAAAAATTATCCTACATATTTGAAAGTGAAATTCTAATCATGAATATAGGACCTTGGGACAGCTTCTTTGGCAGGCTTTGACTAACCTGCCTGTTTGGAATATCAGTAGGGAAACATCACTGCTTGGGAGACTTTTAAAGAGGAAAATATTTGCTTCTTGCAGACTTTTATTTTTTCTTCTGTGGCTCCTTCTTCCTTTCTGTACCTCTGGTCTCTGCTCCAGTCATTTCTCCTTTATATAAAGAGCCTTCATTCTCCTTATCCTTTCCCTTCCTAATGACAAGCTCCCTCTCCCCAACTAAGTTTTTGAGAGAGGCGCCCATTCAATATTCCATGTACTTGTCTTATTTTTCTTGTTCTCTTTTTCCCCCACCTGCTACTGACATTTCCCTCATCTGTGTTATGTTTCCATAGGAAACTTTGAGCTGCCTAGAAGTAACGAACTAACAAGAACTGACATTTTAAACACTAACAATGATTGTATGGGTTCCCCTTTAAAATACTGTTTGAAAATCATAACTTACTTGATTTGTTCACATGTCTATTGTCTGTACCCTCCACTAATATAGTAAAATTCACATGGGTAAGAGCCATGTCTGTCTTGGTCACTACTTTATCCGTCGTCCACAGCAGAGCACCTGGCACAAAATAAGATTTTAATAAATATGTGTTGAATTAATCCCCAAAAGAGAACCAATGATGAAATTCTCAAACCCAGAAAAGATGTGGTGAGGAAGAATATTGATGCTTGAGGGGTACACGTGACACATTTCTTACTGCACCATTAGTGAAATAAAGATTTGCTAACCAAACTATGTCCTGGATGCTATAGTAAATTTACAGTTGAAGTATAAGTTTCTGGGGGTTTATTTTAAAATAAACAATAGACTTTATATATCAAAAAACACATAAGAAGTAATGTGTTTACATAATTGATTATATTATATTATGGGTGTTACGGGTTTAATTTTTTCTTTCCAAAATGATATGTGGGAGACCTAATCCCCATTACCTTATAATGTGAGCTTATTTGGAGACAGGGTCTTCACAGAGGTAATCAAGTTAAAGTGAAGTCATTAGCCTAGGCCCTAATCCAATATTATTGATGTTCTTATAAAGAGGGGAAAATTTGAACACAGGAGCAAACACTCATCAAGGGAAGATGGTGTGAAGCAAGACAAGGAGAAGATGGACACCTAAAAGCCAAGGAATGCCTGAGGCTACTGAAAGTTAGAAAAGAGGCTTGGAACAGAGGCTTCCCTCACAGCTCTCAGAACCAACCTTGCCAACACCTTGATTTTTTGCTTTTATCCTCCAGACAGTAAATTTCTACTGTCTAAGCTACCTAGTTTTTCAGTATTTCATTATGGCAGCCCTAGAACACTGATATAGGAAGATAATCAATACTGTGAATTAGGAATTCAGAGAGAAGAGTTATTGCTTTTAACTTTGTGTAGTGATTAGAAAATCACTAATTGAATACCTGGATTTGATCTGAATCTTCAGGATTGGTTTTTGCCTGGACAGAAATGGAACTTCAGGAAGAAGACATCTTAGATAAACAGTGTGAATAATGGACTTCAGCGGTTAAGGTGGCTCATGTGTCTAAAGACTGTCAGTCCCTCGGTGTGGACGTAACTGGTGCCTGCCGCTCTGTGGCTGCTTTGGAAACTGCAGAGACCCCACTGAGAGAGGGACATGTTGGAAATGGGCACTGTTGGATGATCGATGTTCTTCTCACAGCTCTAGAGCTGACCACCTCTGTGACCTTGACGGCTTCCAGCATCAAAGTAATGAAGGAATTGGATGGTTTGCCTTTAGAGTGATAAGTTTCTAGTGATCTGAGAGTCTATGACCTCTCGGCATCACTGGAGCTGGGGCGTAAAAAAGAAAGAGAACAGTAGGATAAATGAGGCTTCATTGTGGCAGTCAGGGAGCAGCTGCTCCCCAAACCCTTGGTTTATTGAAAAGCTCCTGGAAAGATCTACTATCAATAAAATCAGAAGAAGTTAAAAAAAATGGGATCAGATATTAACTTAGTTTCAAGGAGAGAACCTAAAAGAGGTCAACATTGCCCTGGGCCTAGTTAGGTAATAAAAGAGGTGAGTAGAGATTTAAATCTATAACAAAAGTAGTTAGAGAAGGAGCATTTAAGATAGAAAAGCAGAAAAAATGTGAAAGATGAAGGGAAAAAAATGAAGTTTTGACAGAGAACAAAATTGCAAAACTAATGAATGTCTTGCAATGCATTTTTTTTGAATGGCTCTACTGAATGTTGACAACATGCATTTTTTAAAATCCAAACTAAAATCAATTTGGTATCAATTTTGATATTTGACTTTTACCTTTCCTTATTTTTTTTCCATATGCTCCATATATTTTCCTTTTTGATCAGGAAAGTGATTGTGTTAATAGCCATTGCAGGGTGATCATAGGCTATATAAGAAGATGAGGAAGAGCCTAATGTGGGAGAGATGACATAAGACCCCCTTTTTGGGCACCCTCTTCTCCTAAATAGCTGTCTGAGCCCATGGATTCACACTCAGGGCTTGGTTAATATGATCACATTCTATTTGTCTACTGGCTTGCAGGTTTTAATTTTTTTCATAATTATTTCTCATTAGGTCCTTTTGAAAATCTGTGAGATGAATACAGTAGGAATCGTTATCTTTCTTTTACAGATGAATAAACTAAGAATCTCAAATAGTGTGCTCCAATTGCCATTAAGTATTAGAGTCAAGTAAAAAATCATTTCCTACATCCTCCTGGGGAAATGGAGGTAAGCAAAGTAATGAGAATTGTATTATATCATTTTGCTGGTGGAGAGTGTTGCCTCAATGTTGAGGGTCTTGCTTTGGATTAGGCTTTGGCTTAAGGTAATGTTGCATCTGGGTTGATCTTCTATGCAGACCACTAAAACCTTCTCCATATCAGCAATAAGGCTATTTTGCTTTCTTATCATTTGCTTATTCTCTAGAGTAGCCCTTTGAATTTCCTGCAAAACTCCCCCCATCCCCCGAGACAGAGTCTCGCTCTGTCACCCAGGCTGGAATGCAGTGGCGCACGATCTTGGCTCACTGCAAGCTCCGCCTCCCGGGTTCACGCCATTCTCCTGCCTCAGCCTCCCAAGTAGCTGGGACTACAGGCGCATGCCACCACGCCCAGCTAATTTTTTGTATTGTTTTAGTAGAGATGGGGTTTCACCATGTTAGCCAGGATGGTCTCGATCTCCTGACCTCATGATCTGCCCACCTCGGCCTCCCAAAGTGCTGGGATTACAGGAGCGAGCCACCATGCCCTGCCAAAACTTTTTCTTTGAATTCACAACTTGGGTAACTATGGGGCAAGAGGCCTAGCTTTTGGCCAGCCTTGGTTTTTGACATGCCTTCTTCACAAGCTTAGTCATGTCTAGCTTCTAATTTAAAGTGAGAAACATACAACTCCTCTCTTCACCTGAACAGCTTGGAGGCCATTGTAGGCTTACTAATTGGCCTAGTAGCAGTATTGTTGTGTCTCAGGAAACAGGGAGGCCATAGGAGAGAGAAAGAGATGAGGGAATGGACAGTTAGTGGAGCAGTCAGAGCAAATACAACATTTATCAATTAAGTTTGCCATCTCATATGGGTGGGGTTTGTGGCACCCCAACACAATTACAGTAGTAACATCTATGATCACTAATCCCAGGTGACCATAACAGATATAATAATGAAAAAGTTTGAAATTGCAAGAAGTACCAAAATGTTACACAGAAACATAAAGTGAACACATGCTATTGGAAAAATGGTACCAATAGACTTGCTCAATTAGGGTTTTCAACTGGTAAAAAACACAGTATCTGTGAAGCACAATAAAGCAAAGTGCATAAAACGAGGTATGCCAGTATCAGAATAAGTAAATGTTGAAAATAATATTGTAGAGGAATATTTAATAGCTTAGGAAAATGTTCTATATATTCTTTAAAGTGAAAAAAGAAAATTAACAATTTTTTTCATTAAAAAATGGGAGAATATACTCCTAAAACATTAATGATGATAATCCCTGAATTATGTATTATAATTTTAATTTTCTTATTTATGCCTTTTGATACGTTCTTTTTTTATGGTGCAATTGTTTTATATTTTAAGTCAGGAGAATATTTTATCCCAGAAAACTAGGGTAAAATTAGGAAGAGAAACCTCAAGGCTAACAATCACTTTGGGCTTTCTGGCAAAACAAGATAGAAGGCTGAAACACTGTTCCTGTTCATCTGTTTGTGTTATTTTATGTAATAATTAGAAAATGCCAAGGGAAAACATTTAAATATCTCAAAACAAAAGCAATCAGAATTTTAAACACTGAGATAGAAATGCCCAATTAACTTTAAAAAAGCAAAAAGCAAAAAAAAAGCTTCCCTGTTAAATTTCATGTTGTAATTAGAACAAATATGACATTTATTGTGTGCTTGAACTTTAAAAGACATAATACAGTATCTCAAGCTACAAAAATAATATTAATTCAAACTAATTTGCGTAAGTACATTTGGTAAACATCAGCTGAAAGACATTAAGAAGAAAAAGCACATTGTGTTAGGTTGAATGGCAATGTTTCTGGTTCTAAGGAGGCACTTCCACGTTCTACTACAAATATCCATATTAATGTAATTCACAACATAATTGCTAACTTCCTTCCATGTGCAAGGCATTGTGCTAGTCCCCACGGGAAATGGGAAGCTGCTCATATTCTCTGCCCTGAAGACATTTATGATCTTTTAAGGAAAATGAACACAACTAATCATATGCAAGGTTGTTTGGGAGATGATAAGAGAGAAGAGTAAACAGTATTTTATAGGAGTTAAGAGGAGAACAGACTTTGCCTACTAATAATCCAAAATAGGAAATGAACTTCTCAAAAGCAATGTTGGCTGTTGATTCCAAATTGGAAATTATGGAAACAAAGATAATGTATTCTTTCCTCACTCCTTATATGAAAATTAATTCAAGATGGATTAGAGACTTAAATGTTAGAGCTAAAAGCATAAAAACCCTAGAAGAAAACCTAGGTAATACCATTCAGGACATAGGCATGAGCAAGGACTTCTTCATGTCTAAAACACCAAAAGCAACAGCAACAAAAGCCAAAATTGGCAAATGGGATCTAATTAAACTAAAGAGCTTCTGCACAGCAACAGAAACTACCATCAGAGTGAACAGGCAACTTACAGAATGGGAGAACATTTTTGCAATCTACTCATCTGACAAAGGGCTAATATCCAGAACCTACAAAGAACTCAATCGAATTTACAAGAAAAAAACAAACAACCCCATCAAAAAGTGGGCAAAGGATATGAACAGACATTTCTCAAAAGAAGACATTCATACAGCCAACAGACACATGAAAAAATGCTCATCATCACTGGCCATCAGAGAAATGCAAATCAAAACCACAATGAGATACCATCTCACACCAGTTAGAATGGCAATCATTAAAAAGTCAGGAAACAACAGGTGCTGGAGAGGATGTGGAGAAATAGGAACACTTTTACACTGTTGGTGGGATTGTAAACTAGTTCAACCATTATGGAAAACAGTATGGCGATTCCTCAAGGATCTAGAACTAGAAGTACCATATGACCCAGCCATCCCATTACTGGGTATATACCCAAAGGATTGTAAATCATGCTGCTATAAAGACACATGCACACGTATGTTTATTGCGGCACTATTCACAATAGCAAAGACTTGGAATCAACCCAAATGTCCATCAGTGACAGACTGGATTAAGAAAATGTGGCACATATACACCATGGAATACTATGCAGCCATAAAAAAGGATGAGTTTGTGTCCTTTGTAGGGACATGGATGCAGCTGGAAACCATCATTCTCAGCAAACTATCGCAAGAACAGAAAACCAAACACCACATGTTCTCACTCATAGGTGAGAATTGAACAATGAGATCACTTGGACATAGGAAGGGCATCATCACACACTGGGTCCTATTGTGGGGAGGGGTGGGGGAGAGATAGCATTAGGAGATATACCTAATGTAAATGACAAGATAATGGCTGCAGGACACCAACATGGCACATGCATACATATGTAACAAACCTGCACGTTGTGCACATGTACCCTAGAACTTAAAGTATAAGAAAATAAAAAAAAGAAGAAGAAGAAGAAAGAAAGAAAGATAATGTAATGTAATCCCAGCACTTTGGGAGGCCAAGGCGGGTAGATCACCTGAGGTCAGAAGTTTGAGACCAGCCTAGCCAACATGGTGAAACCCTGTCTCTACTAAAAATACGAAAATTAGCCAGGTGTGGTGGCACATGCCTGTAATCCCAGCTACTCAGGAGGTTGAGGCAGGAGAATTGCTTGAACCTGGGAGAGAGAGGTTGCAGTGAGCCGAGATTGTGCCACTGCACTCCAGTCTGGGTGACAGAACGAGACTGTCTCAAAAAAGAAAAAGAATGATAATGTAAATTTTCCAAATATATTTGGAAATGGGAACAGAAACAAAATGACATTCAATTTGTAAACATTTTTAAAAAGGCAGGTAGTCATCTGAAAATAATCACTCAAAAGCAGAAGTATCCAGTGGGCAAAAGCCTGGAAAGCAGCATTGCCCAAAACCTATGAGCTCATCTATATACTAACTACCCTGATAGGATAATTATACAACATAGACGTGTATTGAAATATCAAATTGTAGCCCATAAATATGTACAATTACAATGTATCATTTTTTTTAAAAAAGTTTGGGCTAATGGGTCATAGTTAGTTGCAAGTCAGTGTTACAGCCCAAAGCCCTAACATTAGGGTATTCAGTAAGTAAAGAAGATGAGGAGGCAGCTTAACTGTCATGTATTACTTAGGGAGAAAAAGTTAAATTGACACTTGAAATTTAAACATCCTCATGGTCATGTCATGTTTTCTAGTTCAAAATTGTCTATGAATAATTCACTCAAAACAGTATAATCTAAACCTTAAAAAATTAGCATATCTTTTGTGTCTCCTAAAAGTAAATTAATCATAAAACAGCATTTCAATAAAATATTCTTCACACTTAAACTGATAAGCAGGCTCATTCTCTCATTGCACAAGAGAGAGATTTAAAAACCAAACTTTGGGTAGTGTCCAAGACAGAGGAAGTCAAATATACCTAAAATTCCTCCACATGTCACCATTACCCTCTGACCACAAGGACTGGAACTCTGAACCACAAGATACATTCCATAGCATCAGCCTAATCCTACCTAAAGCAGAATTTAGCAGCTCTTGGAGGCCTTATGTCTATTATCTAAGGTCAACTCAGGCTGGTTTATTAAAAGCTTCTCCTTGTTTTAGAAGAGTCCTGAAGTACCATTCTTCTGTTTCTGCTTTTGTTTCTTTTGTATTCTTGTTCTAGTTGCTCATCTCTTAAGCTCTGATACAGTCTGGGGCACCTGAACGTCAGATCTCCGAACTATGGTTTCCATGAAGAGTCTTTCCTTGTTACAAAATGACTCGTCTAAAGCACTACTTATATTAGAGTCCTTAACACAAGATTTACTACTTAGCAGACAACTAATGTTCAGCATAGGTGAGAATTAAGTCATTCGACAACAACTTTATAATAAGGTAAAAACTTACTAACAGTTTAATTTCTATAGTCAGAAAGTAAGATTTAATTTTAAAATAAGAAAAGGTGCCACAGGTTTCTTCAGCAGACATACAACTTGAATTAAAATTAGGAGTCTTTACTAGATTACAGAATATGTATAGTAACAACAGATGCCAATTTATTCCCAGGTGTCAGATACTAAGGTACCACTTACTTGAAAAGAGGACTTTTATTTGGGGTGTCAAGTTTCTGAGATAATCAGTTCGTTGAAATGATAGCATAAAACTGACTAGACAAACCAAGAGTATTCTAGAAATAAGCAAAGATAGTGAAGTAGTGTCGCAGTGACCTCAGGAGGCCAGCGTCTAGCCTGCTTCGAGACAGGTCATCGGGACATTGCTGTCTCTTTGTTTCCAAAGCTCAGTCTCTTTTTCTAGAACTCTCATCTGAGTTTTCCTTTTCTGTATACTTCGAATATGTGTTTTCTCCTTCTCAATGTTGTATTACACTTGCTGCATTTTGATACTTCCAGCTTTTAATATCATGTCTTTATAAATTTCCATCATTGTTACTTTGAGTTTATTTTTTTAATTAGTCATGAGTTTAAACATGTTTCTGCATATCATTTGTTAATAATCTTATTTTCTATAAAATGAGAACCCTCAAGGCATTACCTCTTCTGATACTAGAAATAAATCTGCAGGCAGACTCTACTGGTTATTTTAATAACTGATTAGATTAAGAAAAGCCATTGACTCAATTTCAGGTCTTTATCTCAGACTGTGATTAACTCTTAGGTAACATCTGGCCAGACTATCATTGTCATGACCAACAGGTTTTTATTGTGTCATTGGTATTATGTCCAAGATCATACTGTTTCTGTGTCTGACTTTTGAGGATTTTAAGCTTGTGAGCAATTAGAAAATATGTCTTTGCTTTCAAACATATCAAGCCAAAGAAGTATACATTAACCCATAACATGGTATTAACAAACTGTATAAGGATAAGTCAGACGAGATTATATTTACTGACGAACTGACCAGTGTATGTCCCCTGGGTCATCTACTCTATTGTTCATTGTAAGATCATGTGGATTGTATATGTCAGTCTCCAACATGAATTTGTTAATGTTTTCCAGCTATCTAAATGTCAAGAGATAGGAACAAGAGTAATTGCATATAAATGCAAGGTATTTTTTGACACCAAATCCTAGAATCTGCAAACAGAAGAAGTGGTGGAAGCACAGAAAAATTCCCAGGAGTTTTACTGATGTTAGTTTTAAGATAAATACCACAGAAATGCTTTTTCTCTTCAATCAACTTCTTTTCCTCTGAGGAGGCACAGATCTTTACTTATATAATCTTTATTTGCCAGATGCTCTATCCTTTTTGCAAATGCTACCATGTTAAAATATAATTCCAAGAAGATAATATTGGGGAAACTTCTACAATAATTTAATAGTCAATGCTTTCTTATAACCACTATGAAATTCACCATCTGTAAATGTTAGAGGAAAGTGTGGAAATAAAGTTAGAGACCACCAGTAGAAGCTACTGGTAAGCTTGGTAATTGTGAGATTAGTTATAACAGGACAAAGTAATAATACCAAAACAAAGCCAAAAGGTCTTATGCCGTATATATGCCAAATTTAATATCACAGCCAGAGACTCTCATTCAATCCTGATTTGCCAACTCTGTACAAATTCAGTGGAGGGAAAGGATGAATTGAAGGAGAAGTTTGAAATGTGTACATAATTCATACATATTTCATATTGTACTATACATATATACAGAAATATGTCCTAATATTTTAACAGAGGTATGGTCCTGACCTCTCTTAGGTAATTTGAATGATTGGAGGTGATACAATGTTGTTATGAAGCAGAATCAGAGGCAATGATTCTAACCTCTGTACACATAATGTCTATTTGGTGGTAGTAACCTTGGTCTATCATGGTTTAGGGGTGTGTGTGTGTGTGTGTGTATGTTTTGAGATGGACTCTCACTCTGTCGCCTAGGCTGGAGTGCAGTGGTGCGATCTTGGTTCATTGCAACCTCTGCCTCTGGGGTACAAGTGATTCTCCTGCCTCAGCCTTCCAAGTGGCTGGAACCACAGGCATGTGCCACCATACCCAGCTAATTTTTTGTATTTTTAGTAGAGACAGGGTTTTACCGTGTTAGTCAGGATGGTCTTGATCTCCTGACCTCATGATCCGCCCGCCTCAGCCTCCCAAAGTACTGGGATTACAGGGCATGAGCTTCTGCGCCCGGCCAGAAATGTCTATGTGTTTTAAACTGCCATTGAAGAGATAGCTTGTTGTACTCACAGTTCTCAAGACCTCACATGACGCCTCCATGCCACACCATGTGGGAGCGACACACAGAGAAGCACCAGAATCAGTCAGGAGGCAGGAGCATGGAGCAGGGAATATGTGGGGTAATCTTTATTATGGCTTTCATGGAGAAGGAATGGGGGAGGCAATATCAGCACGTGTAAGGCTGGCCAGTTTGAATAATTTCAGTGGGTTCTGGGACCTAGGAGTTTTCTCTAGTTGCCTAGTAGCAGGCCCTGGGGTGATTAGAGTAGGTGGATGGTGATCCAGGAGTATGAGAGCCTGATAAGAAGACTGTTAAAGTTGTAGGATCTGGATTGCTTGCTTTGCATTTGAAAAGTGTGTTGATGGGTGAGTTGTTTACCATCTTTAGGAACTGGCTAACTCTGGGAGGAGCAGTGCCTCCAGGGTTAGCAAAGTCACAGATGTAAGGGCATCAGGATACAAAAAATAAAAGACATGGTTAATGCACTACATTGTCTAGTAGACACCCTAGGTGTAATGAGGCATTGGTTGCTAGCATAGCTGTCAGTAATTATCCATGTAATTTTAACAAGTCACTTCTCTAGCCTTTAATTCCTACACTGGTAAAATAAACATTATTTTATTATGTCAATCTTTATTTTAAGTAATTACTTAGGGTACTTTGAGTTATGATCACATGACAAAAGGAGATTCCTTATTATATTTGACAAGATAACAGGACAAGAATTTGGATTATAAATTCTCAGTAAATTTTGTCTGATGTAAGAAAATTGAGTTTGAGTACACCTGGTTTTTTAGTCAAAGCAGTCAAGTTGTTACTGTAACTACAGACTAAAAAATTGCAATTTAAAACTAGAATTTCTGGCATAAAGAACATCTGTATCTTATCTTCTTATTCAGCTTTTATATAGCAACAAGGACATGGAGAACTTACCATA
This sequence comes from Rhinopithecus bieti, assembly GCF_001698545.2. Lineage (NCBI taxonomy): Eukaryota > Metazoa > Chordata > Mammalia > Primates > Cercopithecidae > Rhinopithecus > Rhinopithecus bieti. Next base: position 1,931,794 of record NW_016816076.1, read on the forward strand.
AAATTGGAAACTAATAAATTTATGCATAACTACCAGTAGCCAGCTAGTCACTAAAATGTCTTTAAGCAAAACACAAATGTCGATTGGAAATTGTAAGACAGAATTCAAGAATGTTGTTTCTAACCATATGGGAAAGCCATTGTGAAGCCTACATACTTCTGATATTTCTATTATTTTGGTAAAATCTTTCACTCTCCTCTTTATTCTTAAATAGAAAACCTTCTGACTAGACTTTATTCACTGTCTTTATGTTTTGGCTGTATACAAGTATATTTTTGAACTGAAAAGTTTCCTGTGTGTGTGTTTCTGTATGTATATTTTCAGGCGGAAAATCAGGTCACAAAGAATTAGTATACCATAATCATATATTTGTTAAAACAAAGAAATATATTTAAAAGTCTGAAAAAATAGTCAAATATTAACAAAGATTATCTTTTTTAAATTTTTAATGTATTATATTTGTATATATACATGTGAAATTTTGTTACATGCATAGAATGTATAATGATCAAGTCAGGGTATTTAGGGTATTCATTACCCAAGTATTTATTATTTCTATGTGTTGGGTACATTTCAGGTCCTCTCTTCTAGTTATTTTTAAAGATACAATGCATTGTTAACTCTAGTCACCTGACTCTGTTATCAGCCATTAGAACTTATTTCTTCTATCTAACTGTACGTTTGTACCCATTAACAAACCCCTTTTCATCCCTATCCTCACCCATTTGCCCTTGCTGATCTCTGATCTCCATCATCCCCTTTCTGTGTTCATGTGGTCAACTTTTTTCACTCCCACATATGAGTGGGAGCATGAGATATTTGTATTTCTGTACTGGACTAATTTCACTTAATATAATGTTCTCCAGAATCATCCATGTTGTCACAAATGACAGAATTTCCTTCTTTTTATGGCCAAATAGTATTTCATTGTGTATACATACCACATTTTCTTTATCCATTTATTCATTGATGAATAATTAGGTTTATTCTACATCTTGGCTATTGTGAATAAGGCTGCAATAAACATGCTAGTGCAGGTATCCCTTTGATATACTGATATATTTTTCTTTGGATAAATACCCAGTAGCAGGACTGCTGGATCATATTGTGGTTCTATTTTGTTTTATTTTGAGAAATCTCCATATTGTTCTCCATAGTGCCTGTACTAATTTACATTCCCACCAACAGTGTATAATAGTTTCTTTTTTTCTACATCCTTGCTAATGTCTCTTCTTTTTTGTCCTTTTTGATTATGGCCATTCTAACTGTGGTGAGATGATATCTCATTATGATTTTTATTTGAATTTCCCTAATTATTTATGATGTTGAGCATTTTTTCATATACCTGTTGTCTATTTGTATGTCTTCTTTAGAGAAATGTCTATTCCTGCCCTTTCTCATCTTTTAAAGGGATTATTTGTTATTTTACTGTTGAGTTGTTTGAGTTCCTTGTATATTCTGGATATTATCACCCTCTCAGATGAGTAGTTTGCAAATATTTTATCCCTTTCAAGAGGTTATTACTTCACTCTTGATTGTTTGTCTGTCCAGAAGCTTTTTAACTTAACATAGTCCACTTGTCTATTTTGTCTTCATTGCCTGTACTTTTGAGGTCTTAGCCATAAACTCTTTTCCTACACCAATATCCTGAAGAATTTTCCCCAGTTTTCTTCTAGTAGTTTTATAGTTTGGGATATTATGTTTAGTTTTTTAATCCATCTCAATATGACTTTTGCATATAGTGAGAGATAGAGATCTAGTTCCTTCTTCTGCATATGGTTATCCTGTTTTTCCAGCACCATTTATTAAACAAAGTGTCCTTTCCCTAGTGTACGTTCTTGATGACTGTGTCAAATATCAGTTGGTTCTAAATATGTGGATTTATCTCTGGGTTCTCTATTCTGTTTCATTGGTTTATGTGTCAATTTTTATACCAATACCATGCTGTTTTGGTTACTATGGCCTTATGATATATTTTGAAGTCAGGTAGTGTAATTCTTCCAGCTTTGTTCTTTTTGCTCATTATTGCTTTGGCTATTCGAGCTCTTTTTTTGTTCCATACAAATATTAGGATTGTTTTATCTATTTCTGTGAAAAATGGCATTGGTGTTTTGGTAGGGATTGTCTTGAATCTGTAGATTGCTTTGGGAAATAGGGTTATTTTAACGGTATTAATTATTCTGATTCATGAGCATGGAATCTCTTTCCATTGGCTTGTGTTCTCTTTAATTTCTTTCATCAATGTTTTATAGTTTTCCTCATAGAGATCTTTCAATTCCTTGGTTAAATTTATTTATAGATCTTTGAGATATTATAAATGAGATTAACTTCTTGATTTCTTTTTCAGTCATTTCATTATTGTTGTATATAAATGCTACTGATTTTTGTGTGTGTGTGTGTGTGACAGAATCTTGCTCTGTTGCCCAGGCTGGAGTACAGTGGTGTGATCTTGGCTTACTGCAACCTCCGCCTCCCGGGTTCAAGCCATTCTCCTACCTCAGCTTCCTGAGTAGCTGGGATTACAGGCATGTGCCACCACGCCTGGCTACTTTTTGTATTTTTAATAGAGACAGGGTTTCACCATGTTGGCCAGGCTGGTCTTGAACTCCTGACCTCAAAGGATCTGCGTGTCTCGGCCTCCCAAGGTGCTGGGATTACAGTGCTACTGATTTTTATATGTTGATTTTGTATCTTGCAACCTTACTGAATTCATCAAATCTCAGGTTTTTTTTTTTTTTTTTTTTTTTTTTTTTTTTTTTTTTTTTTTTTTTTTGTAGAGTCTGGTTCGATTTTCTAAATATAAGACCATTGTCACCTGCCAAAGAGGCGACAATTTGAAATTTCCTCTTTATCCAATTGGCATACCTTTATATATCTTTTCTTTTTATCTGATTGCTCTGGCTAGGGACTTCCGTGCTACTATGTTAGAATGGAGTTGCCGCTGAAAGTAGATCATTCTTATCGTATTCCAAGTTCTTAGAGAAAGGCTTTTAAAATGTTCCATTCAGCTATGGAGCATCAAGCTGTGGTTTGCCATATATGGCCCTTATAACTCATTGAAGCGTATGTTTCTTCTATGCCTAATATATTGGGAGTTTTTGTCTAGATGGGATGCTTGAATTTTATCAAATGGCCTTTTTCTGCTGTCCTAATCGAGATGCATCATATGGTTTTTGTCCCTTCACTTCTGTTGATGTGCATATATTATGTTTAGAGATTTGCATATGTTGAATCATCCTTAAATCCGTTTGACATACATCCCACTTGATCTTTTTTGTGCTGCCGTTGGCATTGGGGTTTGCTTGGTACATAATTCTTAGAGGATTTTTGCTCTATGTTCATTCAGGGATATGAGCTTGTAGTTTGTATTTTCTGGTTTTTATGTCCTGTCTGGTTTTTGGTAACATGCGTTAATGCTGGCATCATAGAATTTGCAGTCAGCGCGAAAATTCCCTTTCCTCAATATGAATAATTGAGGAAATCGGTAGTTCTTCATACCATTTATGTTTGCTAAATTTTTTCTTATATTATGACATTTTGGTAGATTTGGCAGCTAAATGCACCAGCTCTAGGCTTTTCATTGTTGGGAAACTTTTTATTACTGATTCAGCTCTTACTACTTATTATCAGTCCATTCAGCGTTTTCTATTTCTTCCGACTCATCTTGTTAGCATTTTATGTGTCCAGGAATTTATCTACATCCTCTAGGTTTTCCCCAGTTTGTTTAGTATATGGTTGTTCATAATAATATTGATAACTCTATTTGTATCTGTAGTTTCAGTTGTAATGCATTCTTCATTTCTAATTTGTGTCATTTGGGACTTCTTCTTCGGTGTCTAGCTCGTGCCGCTTATAAATTTTTCTTTTTGGGAAGAACCAACACTTTTCTTTTGTCAATTCATTGTATTGTCTTTCTATATATTCTCTGTTTATTTATTTCTGCTCTAACCTTTGATCATTTCTTTCTCTCTGCTAAATTTTGGGGGTTTGGTTTATTCTTGCTTTTCTAGTTCCTTCAGTGCATCATTAGATTGTTTATTTGAAAGATATTGTCTTCCAGGAGATGGAGATTGTGGTGACTTTCATTTTTCTTCTTTATATATTTTTGTATCTTCTGGGATTGTTTGCCAATTAGGTGCTACATTTCTTTTATAATGGGAAAAATTAAAGCTATCTATTTTCAAAATAATAATCTCACATCTTTAGAAAATTATTTGAAGATCCATATATACTAGTATATATATATATATAATACTACTATATAATATATATAGCCAATTGCGGGAATGGTAAAAATGCCAAGATTTAATGTTTGATGATATCGAAGTATTGTTTCCACAGTTTTTAGATCTTGCTTTTAATATCTAATTGTTTTTGCTGAAATTGTAAACATTTAAATGTATGATATTGCCTGCCGTTATATAAATGAGAGGGTGTCCTTTCATTTTTACATATGAAATGGTAGTGAGTGAAATCAAATGACACCTGGGGTTTGCTTCCAATACAGAAGGAGAGTAAATATGAAACAGAATTGGCCATGAACTGGTGATTATTGAATCAAAGTGATGGGAACATGGGAATTTGTCATGCTGTTTTGTTTGAAGTTCTCTGTATTAAAAAGTTAAACATAAACATGTCACTATTTTGCATATTTTGATGGCAAGTTAGTTTAACAAGCACTGAATTCTTCTTTTTTTATGTTTATGTTTATTTAATTAATTTATTTATTTTGAGACAGAGTATTGTTCTGTCACCTATGTTGGAATGCAATGGCACCACCACAGCTCACTGTAGCCTCAGCTTCCCGGGTAGCTGGGATTACAGGCACATGAAACCATACCCATATTAAACCTTTTGAAATGTTTTTATTAGTCTGGTCAGTATATAATCTACACAATTTTTATTATAGCATTTACCTTTCACTTTGTAGGTAATGATCTTATTCCAGGATGGGAAATTATAGGTGGAGACCTCAAGTTTGATTATGAACACAGAAGTCGATTATCTCTCCTTCTATCTAGTAAAACTATGCTGTAGTTGACATATCTAAAAGAAAATACATGACCTTTTACCGTAGAACTTGTAGAAATACTGACTAAATAATACTCAGCACCATGGTCTGTGAATCATTATTCCTGCTTCGTAGTCTTGGCTTCACCTATCAAATTACATTTTTTTATGGGCATTCAGATGAATTGGTTTTGGAACATTGCTAATAACACTCACTTAAAGCAGAATGATGGGAATGGGTATTTAAAAATATACTTTAGCCTTGACATAAAGCTTTAAATAATTTAAAAGTATAATTAATTAGTAATATGCTAAGCATATTTGGTAATTGTTTGTGATATCTGCTATTGACATGCTTCACACTGAAATATGAAGTTTGGAAGTTTGCTGTGTTGTAGGCATTGAGAAAACTTTGATAAGTATTTCTGTTAAAAAATATATTAATTCATTAATATGGCTCCTTGCAAAGGTTTCCAATATAAATTTGTTTCTTCCATCTTTTCTGTCATGGTAATAAGTGAGAACAACAAAGTCTGACATCTACGTGTCTTCCATAAATGACAAAGAGGAATGAACACAAAAACATTAAACTAAGACGGACTGACTGCCATGTCAATTACAGTTAGCCCTTGAATAATGTGGGGGTTAGGAGCACTGCTCCTGTGCAGTCAAAATCCTGGTTTAACTTTTCCTTTCCCAGCACTTAACTACTAGTAGCATACTAATGATCAGAAGTCTTACTAATAACATAAGCAGTCGATTAACACATATTTTGTATGTTTTATGTATTATATACTGGATACCTACTATGAAGTAAGTTAGAGAAAAGAAAATATTATTAAGAAAATCATAAGGAAGAGAAAATGTATTTACTATTCACTAAGAGAAAGTGGGTCATCACAAAGGTCTTCATCCGCATTGTCTTTATGTTGAATAGGCTGAGCAGGATGAGGTAAAGGAGAGGTTGGTCTTATTTCAGAGGTGACAGAGGGGGAAGAAAATCCACCTATAAGTGGACACTTGCATTTCAAACTCATGCTGTTTAAGAGTCAACTGTCAACTGCACTTATAAACAATCTTATTCCACTCTTTTAAGTACCAGCTTAAAAAATCACTTGACTCCCAGCACTTTGGGAGGCCGAGGCGGGCGGATCACGAGGTCAGGAGATTGAGACCATCCTGGCTAACATGGTGAAACCTCGTCTCTACTAAAAATACAAAAAATTAGCCGAGCGTGATGGTACGCGCCTGTAGTCCCAGCTACTGGGAGGCTGAGGCAGGAGAATGGCGTGAACCCGGGAGGCGGAGCTTGCAGTGAGCCGAGATCGTGCCACTGCACTCCAGCCTGGGCGACAAAGCGAGACTCCGTCTCAAAAAAAAAAAAAAAAAATAACTTGACTCTGAAGCTAGGATGAACATCTAAAATATTATGCTTATAGAGTTATTATTTCACTTTTCTTCTTTGATATTAGATGATATAAGCTGCTCGGCCATATGAGCTTCCTCATTGCTTTGAGCAGGGAGTTGTAGATGGTCTACTTAAAAGAGAAACTTGGAATGACTTGTGTATACCAGAGTTCTGCCATCCAAATCCTATTCTTTGAATCTGAAGCTGCTCTTGACTGAATATCACGGAAGCAAACTTTAAGGTGCTTTGGAATTGGTGGTTATGCATTTGTGCCACTCTAGGCACATGCTTGCTCTTCAGCTCCCTTATTTGATAACCTTGGGTTTGTAGAAGTCCTGGCTAGAGACACTGCTACAGTCTAAGGCTGCAAAGCAGTTACCCCTCATATAAAGCTATCTTGTAAAAGAGTTTTCTTGGGACCATGAGTTTATTACTATGGTACTCAAATCAAACAAATAAACCTTTTAACTACAACCATTAAACTCAGTCAATGATTCTGAGTAGCTGAGGCCCATGAACTGAGAACTTGTAAGTAGCTGGTAAGCTATTTTAATTCTTTTTAATAGTGAAAATCTCTCATTTTAGTACACTTCCTGTGATCTTTATGCGGCTGCTTTACTGAACTTTGACCAAAAACAATTTTTTCTTCACTGTCTCCATCATAGTGGCTTGTTTCATTGCCTTAAATATTATTTATGTACCACAATTTTAATAATTAGTGACTGAAGATCCTAAGGGGGAAAATAACTACATAATGATCTATGTATCTATAAGAAAAGGTGACCATTTTACATTTGATTTGTTTTGTAATGTTCAATATTTCCATAGTTGTTTCTTTGAATCGGGATCAAATAAGATGAAAGTTTCCCTTCTATATCTCTGTTTTTCTCCTTACAACTTAGTTGTTAAAGAAACTAGGGGTTTTTTTGTACTGTAGTTTGAACTTTGTAATTGTATCTCCTGGCGTCATTTAACATATTCCCCTGGAATCCCTACTTACTATATTGATAGTTGATCTAAAAGCTTGAGCAGAATCAGGATTCATTTGTTTTTGTCTAGAATACTTCATAGATGTGTTTTTGTCATCAAAGGGCACATAATGTCCAATATTATCTCTTTTTATGATGTTACAGTCATTGATCATCATTTCGTAGCTGCAGTAATTAATACAGATTGCATAATGATGATTCTTTACTTTTGTAATTTCTTTTTTTTTGTTAGCTGAAATTCCTTTATAAAAAGAAACATCTCTTTCAATGCATGATTAATCAGTGATGTAATAGGAAAGGAAAGATAAATGATTTCTTTCTTTCTTTCTTTGATAGTTTTCAACAATGACAAATTGAGTCTTTTGTTTTGTTGCAGTATTAAAACACATTTTAAATACTTTTCTAGTAATATTGTTATAAAAGGTGGGATTTTTTAAAGCCCACACTGCATGAGGTTATTGCTTTGTTCTTTTGTGTACCTTAGCTCTCCTAAATAACTATGTTCCAAATTAATAAAAGATAACAAAAGAGAAAATATAGAGATGGGCTAGATGTTACAGATAGTGTTTTCTTACTATAAAAATATTGGTGAAGACTGAGGATCTGAGCTTGTAATAAAACTAAAAATGTCCTTCTGGGGATTTCAAAAAAGCAGAAAACTGCTTCCTCTTTGCCTGTAACAGAATATACAGCATTTTTTTTAACCAGTCCATCTTGAAGATAAAAAATAAAGAGAGGCTATGGCCAAAACAAGGAAGACCCTGAGTGGCCTGTACTGATTCCTTAAGGCCCCTTCCTGCTCCCTAATATGCTCCTAGTGTCCTGTAAATGCTGCTCAGCATCCCCGAATGTATATACAGCCAGGGTCATGGCTATATGTAGTTCTATTGGGTCACGAGGAAGACATTTTTTCGTCTGTGTCTGAGGGAAGACAAACCTAACTATGCTTCTGGCTTCCTCAGAGTCTTTAATACATTGCCACCTCTAATGGAATAAACCACAATTCCATAAGTTGCCATTCAAGACTACTATGAACTGGCCTACTAACCATCCTAACTAGTATCCACTATATTTCTGCCACCACTTTTCTACCAGACTGCCTATAGTCTAGAAGGAAACAACCAAATTTCTCTTTCCTGATTATACTTGCACTCTCCTTTCCATGTCTTGCTCATGCTGCTTCACTTTCCTATTTCTCAAACTCCTTTCCACCAGTTGCCATCTCTGATACCTCCACCTTTGAGCCACAATAAATATTCTCTTCTGTGGTAGGTAGAATAATGGCTTCCACATGTGCCAACATCCTAATCCCTGGAACCAGAGAATATGTTACCTTGCATGGCAAAGAGGAATTAAGGTTGCAAATTGCATTAAGGTTGCTAACCAATAGACCTTAATATAGAGAGAGTATGCTGAATTATCCAGGTGGACTCAATGTAATCACAAGTTTTTCAAAGTGAAAGAGGGAAGCAGAAGAGTAGGTCAGAGTGATGTGACATGAGAAGGGCTTGTCCCATCATTACTGATTTTGAAAATGAAGAGAACCATGAGCCAAAGAATAGAACAGCTTCTTGAAGGCAGAAAGGAAACAGATTCTCCCATAGAGATTCCAGGAAGGAATATATACCGATGAATACCTCGATTTTAGCCCAGTAAAATCAGTGTTGGACATCTAACATATAGAATTGTAAATAATAATAATAATAATACATTGTGTTGGTTTAAGCCACTGAGTTGGCTGTAATTTGTTACAGCAGCCAGGGAAAGCTAATATACCCTCTATTTTGTTCACATAATATTTTATGGAATTATTATATTTGTGGAGTTGGAGGCAGTAAATGTACTGCTTCAGAAAAAGATGACACCAGGATACAAATTTCTGCTCTGCTACTTGTAAGTTGTATGATCTTAGGCAATTAAAGGACTTTCTCTGAGCCTCACTCACATCAGGCCATCTATTTATAACCTTTCAGTGCACATAGTTCCTCTTGTTTGAGGTATTTATAACAATTATAATTATATAATCGATTGAGTGTTTAATTAAATGTCTGTCTCTTCCTTGAGGTAATGGGCTCCCCAAGGGAAGGAGCCCTATCTTGTCAATTATGTACTTCTATCCCTTTCACAAAGCCACTTAAAAAGCATTTACCAACTGAAAGGATTTGAGTAAATTTACGACTTTAGGAATGATGTAGATAATATTGCCAAATAAAACATAAATATATTCAGAATGTATAAATGAATTTACTGAATCAGTATAATAGCAGATCTTAGGGAACCATTACTCAAGAGATTTCCTAATCTCCTCTTTCAACCTCTATTCTCTAAGGTATTTCATTTTTTGGTCTTTCTCCCTCCATTTTGTTTTCCTGATGAGTAAGAATTTTCCTGTTATCTAGAACTGATGAAATGTTCAGAACTGCAGGTAAGGCCTCCCAGGGCATCTACACCTTTGTAGGCTCCTTGTAAATCTCGGGTCTGCTAATCATGTTTATGGGTAAAAAATATAAATTTAATATAATAAGCTCTTGGGAATGGATGCAGGCTAATCAATAAAAAAGCCATTCACTGATTTGCAAGGTAAACTATAAGAGGAAGAACATTTTTTCCCCACACTGGATCACACTTTCATTAACCAGCAGGAATTTTTACTTGGGAAAATGTTTTGAGTTGAAAAAAAAAAAGTGGACAACATATAAGCACTATGTACTTAACTTACAAAGCATATATAGAGGATACTCTTGCAAGCTAGACAATATACAATATGTAAGAAATATTCATAAAAGAATGATTCTAGAGAGGGGAGGCAAAGCAAGATGTCCAAAGAGAACCCTCCAGTGATTGTCCCCACCACCAACAGGAATACCAAATGGAAAAAATGTCCACACAAGAAAGCACTATATGAGAACCAAAAATCAGATGAATAATCACAGTATCTGATTTTGACATCATATCAAGAAAAGAGGCACAGAAGAGGGTTACAAAGACCATCTTGGATTGCCAACACCACCACTCCTCCATCCCCTGGAAGGGCTGTATGTCATAGAGAGAGAATCTGTATGCTTGCAGGAGGGAGAGTAAAGTGATTATGGAAGTTTGCATTGGAACCCAGTGCTGCTCTATCACAGTGGAATGCAACACATGGCAGAATTCAACCAGCAGCCATGGAGAGAGCAATTAGACCAGCCCTAACCAGAGGGAATCATCCATCCCAGCGGTCAGAACCTGAGTTCTGGATAGCCTCACCACCACAAGCTAAAGTGCTCTGGGGTCCTAAATAAAGCTGAAAGGCAGTCTAGGCCACGAGGACTGCAATTCCTGAGCAAGTCCAGGTTCTGTGCTGGGCTTGGAGCCAGTGGACTTGGGGTGCATGTAACCAAGTGAGACCCAGCTGAGGTGGCCAAGGGAGTGCTTACATCATCCCTCTCCTAACTCCAGGCAACATAGCTATAACTCTGGGAGTGACTAACTTCTGCTTGAGGGAAGAAGAGAGAAGAGTAATGAGACTTTTGTAGTGTAACTTGAATGCCAACTCAGCCATAGTAAAATAAAGCACCAAGCAGAGTCCTAAGGTCCTCATTTTAGGTCATAGCTGCCAGACAACATTTCTAGACCCACCCTGGGCCAGGAAGAAACCTGAAAGCAAGGGCTTAGTCCTGGCAGAATTTATCACTTGCTGACTAAAAAGTCCTTGGGCCTTGAATAAACATTAACAGTAGCAAGGCAGGAGTTGCTACAGGCCTGGCACAGTGGTGGTCACAGGCAGAGACATCTGCTTGAGGAAAGGAGAGGAAAAAGTAAAGGGACTTCATCTTGTACCTTGGGTACCAGCTCAGCCACAGTAAAATAAAGCACCAAACAAATTCCTAAAGCTCCAAGTTCCAGACCGTAGCTCCTAGATGGCAATTCTATACCCATCCTGGGTGAGAAGGGAACCTACTCCCCTAAAGGGAAAGACCTAGTCCTAGCAGGATTCATCACCTGCTGACTGAGAGCCCACTGGGCCTTGAATAAACATTGGCAGTACACAGACAGTAGTCACCATGGGCCTTGGGTGAAACCCAGTACCATGCTGGCTTCAGGTGTGACCCAGCACAGTCCCAGTGGTGGTGGCCACAGGAGTACTTGCATCACCCCTCTTCCAACTCCAGGCAGTTCGGCACAGAAAAAGAAAGACTCTGTTTGTTTGGAGAAAAGTTAGGAAAGAGAACAAGAGACTCTCTTTGGTAATCCAGGAAATTCTTAATCTTACTCAAGACTACCAAGGTGGTACCTCTACAAGTCTGCAAGAATCACAGTGTAACTGGGCTTGGGGAAACCCCCTAATACAGATATGGCTGCAGTGGCCAAAGACATGGATCACAGCACTTAATTTCCTTTGAATATCTGGAAAGCCTTCCCAAGAAGGATACAAAGAAGCCCAGACTGCAAAGATTTGAATAGATACCTAGGTCTTGAGTGCCAAGACATTGACAAATATCCACAAGCATCAAGACCATCCAGGAAAACAGGACCTCACCAAACAAACTAAATAAGGCACCAGTAACAAATCTCACAGTGACAGAGATATATGACCTTTCAGACAGGGAGTTCAAAACAGCTATTTTGAGGGAAGCTCAATGAAATTCAAGATAACACAGAGAAGGGATTGAGAATCCTATCAGATAAATTTAACAAAGAGAGAAATACTTTGAAAAGCAGAAATTTGGGAGCTGAAAAAGTCAACTGACAACTGAAGAATGGATTAGAGTCTCTCAACAGCAGAAGAAATCAAGCAGAAGAAAGAGTTAGCAAGCTTGAAGACAGGCTATTTGAAAATACATGGTCAGAGGAGATAAAACAAAAAATAATAAAAAAAAGAATGAAGATTGCCTACAAGATCTAGAAAATAGCCTCCAAAGGACAAAATCTAAGAGTTATTGGCCTTAAGGAGGAGATAGATAAATTAGGATAGAAAGTCTATTCAAAGACATAATAACAGAGAACTTTCACTTCCTATTAGAAGATGTCAATACTCAAGTACAAGAAAGTTATAGAACACCAAGCAGATTCAATTCAAGTAAGACTACCTCAGGACATTTAGTAATCATACTCCCTAAGGTCAAGAATAAAGAAAGGATCCTAAAAGCAGCAAGAGAAAGGAAACAACATACAAAACAGCTCCAATACATCTAGCAGCAGACTTCTCAGTAGAAACCTTACAGGCCAGGACAGGGTGACATGATATATTTAAAGTGTTGAAGAAAAAAATACTTTTATTCTAGAATATTATGTCCAGTGAAAATATCCTTCAAACGTGATAGAGAAATGAAGACTTTCCCAGACAAAGAAAAGCTGAGGAATTTCATTAAACCAGACCTGTCCTATAAGAAATGCTAAAGAGAGTTCTTCAGTCTGAAAGTAAAGGGCATTTATGAGCAATAAGAAATCATCTGAAGGTACAAAACTCACTGGTAATAGTAAGTACACAGAAAAACACAGAATATTACAACACTGTAATTGTGGTGTGTAAACTACTCTATCTTAAGTAGGAAGACTAAAATATGAATCTATTAAAAATAGTAAGTACAACAACTTTTTAAACACAAAGACAGTATTGGCAGGCCCAACTTGAAACAACAAAAAGTTAAAAAGCAAGGGGAATGAAGTTGAAGTATACAGTTTATTATTACCATACTTCAAGTTCTGGGGTACATGTGCAGAATGTGCAGGTTGTTATATATACTTGTGCCATGGTGATTTGCTGCACCCATCAACCTGCCATCTATATCAGGTATTTCTCCTAATGCTATCCTTTCCCCAAGCCCCCACCCCCTGACAGGCCCCAGCGTGTGATGTTCCCCTCCCTGTGTCCATGTATTCTCATTGTTCAACTCCCACTTATGAGTGAGAACATGTGGTGTTTGGTTTTTTGTTCTTATGTTGGTATGCTGAGAATGATGGTTTCCAGTTTCATCCATGTCCCTGCCAAGAACATTAACTAATCCTTTTTTATGGCTGCATAGTATTCCATGGTATATATGTGCCACGTTTTCATTATCCAGTCTATCATTGATGGGCATTTTGGTTTGTTCCAAGTCTTTGCTATTGTGAACAGTGGTGCAATAAACACGTGTGTATGTATCTTTATAGTAAAATGATTTATAATCCTTTGGGTATATACCCAGTAATGGTAATGGGATTGCTGGGTCAAATGGTATTTCTGGTTCTAGATCCTCGAGGAATTGACACACTGTCTTCCACAATTGTTGGACTAATTTACACTCCCACCAACAGTGTAAAAGTGTTCCTATTTCTCCACATCCTCTCCAGCATCTGTTGTTTCCTGACTTTTTAATGATCGCCATTCTAACTGGCATGAGATGGTATATCATTGTGGTTTTGATTTGCATTTCTCTAATGACCAGTGATGATGAGCATCTTTTCATATGTTTGTTGGCTGCATAAATGTATTCTTTTGAGAGGTGTCTGTTTTTATCCTTCACCCACTTTTTGATGGGGTGGTTTGTTTGTTTTTTTCTTGTAAACCTATTTAAGTTCTTTGTAGAGTCTTGATATCAGCCCTTTGTCAGATGGATAGNCGTTTTCATTATCCAGTCTATCATTGATGGGCATTTTGGTTTGTTCCAAGTCTTTGCTATTGTGAACAGTGGTGCAATAAACACGTGTGTATGTATCTTTATAGTAAAATGATTTATAATCCTTTGGGTATATACCCAGTAATGGTAATGGGATTGCTGGGTCAAATGGTATTTCTGGTTCTAGATCCTCGAGGAATTGACACACTGTCTTCCACAATTGTTGGACTAATTTACACTCCCACCAACAGTGTAAAAGTGTTCCTATTTCTCCACATCCTCTCCAGCATCTGTTGTTTCCTGACTTTTAATGATCGCCATTCTAACTGGCATGAGATGGTATATCATTGTGGTTTTGATTTGCATTTCTCTAATGACCAGTGATGATGAGCATCTTTTCATATGTTTGTTGGCTGCATAAATGTATTCTTTTGAGAGGTGTCTGTTTTATCCTTCACCCACTTTTGATGGGGTGGTTTGTTTGTTTTTTTCTTGTAAACCTATTTAAGTTCTTTGTAGAGTCTTGATATCAGCCCTTTGTCAGATGGATAGAGTGCAAAAAATTTCTCCATTCTGTAGGTTGCCTGTTCACTCTGATTATAGTTTATTTTACTGTGCAGAAGCTCCGTAGTTAAATTAAATCCCATTTGTCTATTTTGGCTTTTGTTGTCATAGCTTTTGGTGTTTTAGTCATGAAGTCTTTGCCCATGCCTATGTCCTGAATGGTATTGCCTAGATTTTCTTCTGGGGATTTTATTATTTTAGGTCTTACATTTAAGTCTTTAATCCATCTTGAGTTAATTTTTGTATATGGTATAAGGAAGGGATCCAGTTTCAGCTTTCTGCATATGGCTAGCCAGTTTTCCCAGCACTATTTATTAAATAGGGAATACCTTCCCCATTGCTTGTTTTTGTCAGGTTTGTCAAAGATCAGATGGTTGTAGACGTGTGGTGTTATTTCTGAGGCCTCTGTTCTGTTCCATTGGTCTATATATCTGCAGTATAGAGTTTTTACTAGTTTGCTTTGTTTGTTTTTGCGATCAGAGTTAAGTTGTCATCAGCTTAAAATAATGGCTTATAAGATGTTATTTGTAAGCTTTATGGTAACCTTAAATAAAAATAACTACAACAGATAAACAAAAAATACAAAGCAAAAAATTAAAATACACCACCAGAGAAAATCACTTTCACAAAAAGGAAGACAAGAAGGAAAGGACGAAAGAAGTAAAAACCACAAACCAAGCAGAAAACAAATAACATAATGGCAAGAGTAAGCCTTTATTTATCAATAATAACGTTGAATGTAAATAGACTAAGCTTTCCAATCAAAAGACATAGGCTAATTGAATGGATCAAAAAAATAAGACCCACTGATCTCTTGCCTACAATTAACACACTTCACCTACAAAGAGACACACAGATATGATAGCGAATTCCATTTGCATGGAATAACTTTTTCTATCTCTTATAAATAAGAGATGGAAAGTCCTATTTATAAGAGATAGAAAATAAGAGAAAATAATAAGATAAGAGATAAGAAATAAGAAAATAAAGATATAGAAAAAGATACTCCATGCAAATGGAAAACAAAAAAGAGGAGTAGCTATACTTATATCAGACAAAATAACTTTCAAGACAAAACTATAAAAAGGGACAAAAAAGGTCATTATACAATGATAAAGAGGTCAATTCAGTAAGAGGTATAACAATTGTAAATATATATGTACCCAACACTGGAGCACTCAGATACATAAGGCAACTATTAGAGTTAAAGAGAGAGATAGATCCCAGTGCAATAACAACTGTACAATTCAACACCCCACCCACAGCATTAGGCAGACCATGCAGACAGAAAATCAACAAGGAAACCTTGGTCTTAATCTGAACTATAAAGCAAATGGACCTAATAGATGTTTACAGAATGTTTCATCCAATGGCAGCAGAAAACAGATTCTTCTCGGCACATGGATTATTCTCAAGAATAGACCATATATGAGGACACAAAACAAGTTGTAATGATTTCAAAAACATTGAAATAATATCAAGCATCTTCTCTGACCACAATGGAATAAAACTAGAAATCAATGACAAGAATAATTTTGGAAACTATGCAAACACAAAAAAATTAAACAATATGCTCCTGAATGACCAGTGAGTCAATGAAAGAAATTAGGAAGGAAATTAAAAACTTACTTAAAACAAATGAAAATGAAAACACAACATGCAAAAGCCTGTGGGATACAGCAAAAGCAGTACTAAGCAGAAAGTTCATAGCAGTAAGCACCTACATCAAAAAAGTAGAAAAACTTTAAATAAACAACCTAATGATGCATCCTAAAGAACTAGAAAAGCAAGAGCAAACCAAACCCAAAATTAATAGAAAAAAGAATAAATAAAGGTCATAACAAAAATAAATGAAATTGACACCCCTTCAAAATAAGCAAAAGATAAATGAAATGAAAATTTGGTTTTCAAAAAAAAAGCCATAATTGACAAATCTTTTACCAGACTAATAAAAAAAGAGAGAAGAGCCAAATAAAGAAAATCAGAGTTGAAAGAGGAGAGACTACACCTGATACAATATAAATTAAAGGCATTAGAAGAGGCTACTATGAACAACTCCATGCAAATAAGTTGGAAAATCTAGAAGAAATAAATAAATTCCTAGATATATACAACCTACCAAGATTGAATCAGGAAGAAATCCAAAACCTGAACAGACCAATAAAAAGTAATGAGATTGAAACCATAATAAAAAATCTCTCAGCAAAGAGACACCCAGGACCGAATAGCTTCACTGTTAAATTTCACCAAACATTTAAAGAAATAATACCAATCCTATTCAAACTCTCCAAAAAATAGAGGAGAGAATACTTCCAAACTCATTGTACATTGCCAGTATTACCTTGATATCAAAACCAGACATAAACACATTAAAAAAAAAAAAAAAGAAGAAGAAGAAGAAGAAAGAAAACTACAGGGCAGTATCCCTGGTGAACACTGATGGAAAAATCCTCAACAAAATATTAGCAAACCAAATTCAACAAAACACTGAAATGATCATTAATCAAGAGCAAGTGGGATTTATCCCAGGGATCCAAGGATGGTTCAACATATGCAAATCAAACAATGAGATATATCATATCAATAGAATAAAGGACAAATACCATATAATCATTTCAACTGATGATGAACAAGCATTGGATGAAATTCAGCATCCTTTCATGATAAAAACCCTAGGAAAAAAACCTGGATTTAGAAGGAATCTGCCTCAACACAATAAAAGCTGTATAAAACAGACCCACAGCTGATATCATACTGAATGGGGAAAAACTGAAAGCTTTTCCTTTAAGATATGTTTCAAGACAAGGTCACCCACTTTCAACACTTATTCTACATAGTACTAGAAGTTCTTCTCACTACAGCAATAGGACAAGAGAAAGAAATAAAGAGCATCCAGATTAGAAAGAAAGAAGTCAAATTATCCTTGTTTACAGATGATTATCTTATATTTGAAAAAACTCAGACTCCACCAATAAAACTATTAGAACTGATAAGCAAATCAAATAAATTTGCAGAATACAAAATCAATATATAGAAACCAGTAGCACTTTTATATACCAATAGAAATATAAGAAATAATTCAGGAAGGTAACCTCATTTACAATAGTTACAAATAAAATAAAATATCTAGGAGTAAACTTAACCAAAGAAGTGAAAGAGCTCTATAATGAATATCATATAACATTGATGCAAGAAACTGAAGAGGACGCAAAATTGGTAAGATATTCCATGTTCATGAATTGGAAGAATCAACACTGTTAACATGTCTGTACTACCCAAAACAATCTACAGATTCAATACAATCCTTATAAAAATAAACAGTAACAGTCTTCACAAAAATAGAAAAAAAAATCCTAAAATTTATACAGAACCACAAAAGACCCAGAATAGATATACCTATGCTGAGCAAATGAATACAACTGGAGGAATCACTTTACCTGACTTCAAATTATACTACAGAACTATAGTAACCAAAACAGCATGGTACTGGCATAAAAACAGACACCTAGTCTAACAGAACAGAAGAGAGAACCCAGAAACAAATCCACACATTTATAGTTAACTTATTCTCTACAAAGGTGCCAAGAACATACACTAGTGAAAGGACTGTCTCTTCAATAATCGGTGCTGGGAAAACAGGTATCTGTATGCATAAGAATGAAACTGGATCCTATCTCTTGTTACATACAAAAATGAAATCAAAATGGATTAAAGACTTAAATCTAAGACCTCAAACTATGAAACTACTAAATAAAACACCAGGGAAATGGTTCAAGATATTGCACTGGGCAAGGATTTCTTGAATAATACCCCATAAGTGTGGGCAACCAAAGCAAAAATGGACAAATGAAATCACATCAAGCTAAAAAACTTCTGTACCACAAAGGAAATAATCAACAAAGTGAAGATACAACCCAAAAAATGGGAGAAAATATTTGCAAACTACCCATCTGACAAGGGATTAATAAGCAGAATATAAGGATCTCAACTCAACAGAAAAAAAGAATCTAGTATTCAGGTTAAAAAATAGGCAAAAGATCTGAATACACATTCCTCAAAAGAAAACATACAAGTGGAAAACAGGTATATGAAAAAGAAAAGGTGCTCAACATCATTGATATCACAGAAATGAAAATCAAAACTACAACGAGATATTTTCTCACCCCAGTTAAAATGGCTTTTATCTCAAAGACAAGCAATAACAAATGCTGGCAAGGATGACAAGAAAAAGAAACCCTTGTAAACTGTTGCTGGGAATGTAAATTAATACAACCACCATGGAGAAGGGTATGGAGATTACTCAAAAAACTAAAAATAGAACTACATATGATCCAGTAATCTCACTGCTAGGTATATACCCAAAAGAAAGGGAATCAATATATTGAAGAGATATCTGCACTCCCATATTTATTGCAGCACTATACACAACAGCCAAGATTTGGGAGCAACCTAAGTATCTACCAACAGACAAATGGATAAAGAAACTTTGGTACATATACACAATGGAGTACTATTCAGCCATTTAAAAAGGGAGATCCTATTATTTGCAACATGGATGGAATTGGAGGACATTATATTAAGTGAAATAAGCCAGGCACAGAAAGATAAATTTCACATGTTCTCACTTATTTGTGGAAGCTAAAAATAGATCTAATTTTCAATCAACAAATACTTAACTCTGTAGTCATTCTCTATAAAGTTCTATCATAAATAGAGCTCATAGACATAGAGAGTAGATGATGGTTACCAGAGGTTGGAAAGAGTGGTAGAGATGCAGTGGGGATAGTTAATGGGTACAAAAAGATAGTACCCATTTATACTTTACCTAAGTCGAATATAGTATTTGATAGCACAACAGGGTGACTATAGTGTAATAATTTATTGTACATGTAAAAATAAAAGAGTATAATTGGAATGTTTGTAACACAAAGAAATGTTAAATGCTTGAGGTGGATACCCCCATTTACCCTGAAGTGATCATTATACATCATATACCTGTAATAAAACATTTAATGTACCCCATAAATATATACACTTACCATACAAATTTAAAAATTAAAGAATGATTTTAACTTCTATTTGAATGCGTCTAGAATGGGTAGTTATCAGCTATAAGGACACCCTCAATATAACCAGCTTTTAAAATGTTATAACAATGTCAACTTTAACACTGTACATCTTGTCTCTAAATCTTAAGGACCTATTTTTCAATCAACAAATACTTAACACTGCAGGCATTCTCTAGAAAGCTCTATCACAAATAGATCCCTGCAGAGCTCTTGAGATAGGCCCTGTTAAGACCATTAGTATTTGAAAAGAAGTCCATAGAACATTCTAGCAATTCATTGCTCTTTGTTTTTGAAGTTCTAGCCTTAAACTAAACTCAACCTTCAAAAAGCCACAAGATTTGTCCCCAGGAACTCTAAGTCTCCATTGAAACATTTTACTTTCATTGTGTTGAGCCCTTAGCTGCTGTGAAGTTTGTCTATAAAGAATAATTATGTGAAAAATGTGTCAACATTCTCTCTAAAAGAAAATAGATCATGTTGCTTATACGGTTCATTATCTTTTTACAATCCCAGAGGCCTGAATTATCAATCAGATTCACATAAAATAAGAGTCTTCCCCAGCCTCAAACTTAACTAATGATTCACAAAGAATTCAAAACAATGGTGCCAGTAGCATGAATATCAGGAAGATCTCAAACATCAGATGCAGTTTTCAGAATACCCTTTTCTGAACTGGGTTCATTTGCTTTCAGTTATATCATATAAACAGGTGCAGTCAAGTTAACACAGGGAAACCACTGAATTTGGGATCTCGTAAAATTATGCATCTCATTAATAACATAGTCCTGTTCTGGCTATATAACTAAAGCCCACTCTTCATCACAGCTGCAGCATATAAATCCGTGAGTTTCAGATTCCTTTATAATAATCAAAGTAGACAAATTAGGTATGCATTTGTAAAAGCTTTTCTGTAAGTCCTTCCTTTTTATCTTTTAGCCTGTGTATTCCATCAGTCAATGTTTGCAAAGATTCAGATCTATGTTCCTTCAGGTATTCTGGAGGTGAAAGGAAATTCGTTACAGACCCACTATTAAATCTTTCCTTCCCGTTTCCTATATAAGGATACCTGGAATAAACAAACTCTAAGAGTCGGCAATAGAAAAAAGTTTCTCTCTCTGAAAAAGCTGGTGGGCTTATTTTAACTGACAATGAGAATTATATAACTCAATGCATTTCCCTCTTTAGATTCTACAATATCATGCATAAAATGAGTACATAGTCTTTAAACTGTTTATATTCAAGGTTTTATTTGTATCTGTATGTGTTTTCCTTTGGAAATTGACCTTTTATTTTAAGCAATCTTAAATCATTTGGGGGAAAATATATTATAAAGAGCTAAAATTGTATATTTATCTAGAAAAAAATTAAAATAAGCTTTCATTTTCCTTCATAAAAGATATTGTATCTATAGTCATCATTGACAAAAAAGACTTCTGATGGCAATGTTATTTGTTTTCCACCTCTGATGCTTCATCCTTTTACACTTCCTTATCACAGCTAGAATTTATACACATCATGGTCAAAGGTCACATAACTTAGTTCCTACTTCTGGAGATCCTTTTCTACCACATTTCCCAAGCTAAATCTCCCTGAGCTAACTGTAATGAACCCTGCACTGCAAACCCAGGGACCTTAATCAGCTGTTGCCTATTCACTCCTTCTGAAGTTCTGAAGTTCCTGAACAGTGGAAGGCTTAAGGGAACAGAAATTCTAATCCATGAAACTTGCATAGCTCTCATGGGCTGACAGCATGATCATCATGCTGAGAGAAGGAATAAAGAGTGAAGGCTACCAGTGGTGGCACAAGAGAGGGAAAAGGAATAGTGAGAATAGGTGTTATATTTTATGATTAGGTCAAGCAATTAAAGGGAAACAGACTATCAAGAAGAAAAAAAAAAAGACCAAGATTGACTCCAAGCATATAACGAAAATTTTCTCTTTTACTTAGGTATGTCAAGTACACTAGAATTATAAAATATTGAGATTAAAGGGACTTTAAAAATCATTTCGCCCAAACTCTTCATTCAAACAAATTTAACATCAAGTTGGAAAGAGAAAGACTGAATTTAGTGGTAAAGCAAATCTTCTTTTCCTTTTCTTTCCAAATTTCTTATTTTCTTTTGAATTTATTTATGGCTTTTCTTTGCTTCTTCCCATTTTGGGGTCAAATTTATCAGTCTTTCCCTTAATAACTTCAAGAATATTAGGAGAGTTTTTTTTTTTTTTCATTTCAGTTTATAGAAGAATTCCTTTATTTTTAGTCCATGTAGAGGTTTTTTGTGTTTTCATTTTAAAAATTCAGGTCTCTAATTAATTAGAGGAGTTACTATTGTTAACTCCTCTAATTAATTTGAATTAAGAAACCACTTTCGCCGGGCGCGGTGGCTCAAGCCTGTAATCCCAGCACTTTATAACAGCACTTTGGGAGCCGAGACGGGCGGATCACGAGTCAGGAGATCAAGACCATCCTGGCTACACGGTAAACGCCGTCTCTACTAAAATACAAAAATAGCCGGGCAGGTGGCGAGGGCTGTAGTCTCGCTATCGGGAGGCCGAGGCAGGAGAATGGCGTAACCCGGGAGGCGGCTTGCAGTGAGCTGAATCCCGCACTGCACTACGCAGGTCCGGGCGACAGAGGAGCTTCGCCCCAAAAAAAAGAAACAAAACAAAAAAAAAACCCACTTTTCATCTTTTTTCAATGTTTCTCTAGTAAACTAACACCACTTGTTGAAAAGTTTATCTTTTCCCCAATTAATAAAAAAGGCAGAAACTGTTATATACATTTGGGTCTATTTTTGTATTTTTGATTGTGCCATTGTGCTGTCAGTCCATTCATGTGCCAATCCACATTGATTTAATTTAGAAGCTATACAGTATGTTATCATATGTATTAGGACTACCTTTCTCATTTCCTATTGCCCCTTTTTATTGTATTTTTTTCTTCATAGCCATTTGAGCTTCATAGTTTTTTGTATAAACTTTATAATAAATTTATCTGTTTTTTAAACTTGTTTTTTTGAGTTCTTATATAGAATTGATATCTTTGTGATACTTATTCATTCTAAGAATATAGAATACCTTTCCATTTGTCCAAATATAATGTTGTATGTTTCATAAGCATTTTAATGTTTTCCCTGTACCTTGTGTGCATTTGTTAACTTTACACTTTCTTTTATTATTTTTTGGTTGTGCTATTCATTTGGAGCATTCAAATTTTCATTCTAACCTTCTGTCTTTATTATCATCTTTGTTTTCATTTTAGATGTTATAATTACATATATGCAGCAATAATTGCCATCAGTCCTTGTACTGAAATTATCTCTTGATTGAATGAATACTTTATCAGATTTCTTGAGAAGAAATTGTGAGTACAACATGAACTGACTTCTTACATAGTTAAAATCGGTTTTCAATAGTTGTGAAAATTGAAGGACAGTATATAAAACCCTCAGTTCACACATTCTTTCTTGGAAATGTTATTCTACTTTTATCTAACATTGTATGCTGACAGTTTCCAACCTGAGTTTTCAAATTTCTTATTTGTAGTTGTCTTTCATATCTGCAATTATTTGTTTAATTATGCTCAATTCATGTTTCAGTATTGTGTTACAATTTCCCTTTGATTTGTATAATTTTTTCTCAGGACAAGGCAATTGTCATTATCTTACAGAACTTTTCCATTTTCTTTCCTTTCATTTTTTTAAAAGAGTGAACGAGTAAATAGTGCTCCCCATCTCATCTAGAGCAGGATAAGAGATGTTTCAGTATCAAAGTAAAATGTGCCACAGTTTCCCATTATTACTGAATGGTAGCACTTTGCCTCTCTTACGACTTGATTTTCTCTTCCTGGGACTCAGATATCTCTTTGCTATCAAGTAAAACTTCTGGCTACTTGTCCATTATCTATTTTCAATTATGTTTTCTAATGCTGTCTTCAGTATCAGAAATGATGAGAAACTGAGCATTTTTTCCTTGGAGAATATAAGTTGGCCCTATCTTGCTAGCTGAGTCCTACATATCCAAAATCAATAACCTCAGTTTCTTCCCACATTCCCTAAGATTTAAAGAAAAATTAGAATGCTGTAAATCAATGTGGTACCAGATGCACTCCAGCAAATGATAGCTCTTGGAATAGCATCCGAAATGACAATGTGTACTCACTTGGAATTCAGAAATGAAAATGTCCCAGTGCCTTGCTTTATTGCTGAAGGGAATCAGCCTTATACCACAGCAATTGCCTGTTGCCACCAGCTGACAATGAAATGAATACACCGTAGGAGCTGAGATGATTGTGGCATTAAACTTAGCAGCCTCTCCATAATTCTGCAAGACTGCTGCTGAATCTAAACCAAATCAGTTCTGAGAAGAGTCTGTATAGAACTTGTTCATCATTTGAAATCTGGAGGGGGAAAATGAGTAAAATCAAATGAGTTAGAAAAGACATTATCAGTTAAGAGACAGCTCAGGGATGTTTTAGATCGGGCTAAGAAAATAGGACAGAAACAGCCAAACAGTCTGAGGAGAGTTGACATCATCTGTGAAAATCTAAGAGATTGTTTTATTATTGTCATCAGTTGTGATTATGATAATAATAGTGATCTGGTGTGCAGTGAACACAAAACAATGCAGTAGCAACAGCACTGGCTATAAAAACAAAAAAAGAATAATACAGATTTTCTGACTAGTAAGCTTGGCATCTAAGTTACCCAGACTATAACCAGAGCAGGGACACCGAGGACATTAAGAGTAGATGCCTGAGATAGAGCAAGCATCTGCATATATCAGGACATTGGTCTTAGTCGTTTAATCTTTCACTTAGAAGGGTAATGAATGAGGGAAAGATCAGTCCTAGGGACATTATGAGTCGAGGGAGCAAAGCAAAGGGGACAAGTATATTAATATCTCTGAATATGATATCTCATTTGAGGTTCACAACAACGCAATCATTTAGATACTATGATTTCCATTCTATACATGAAGTAATTGAAGTTTTGAGAAGTTAAGAAAATTATCCTAGTGCCAGGTGGCTGGTAAGGAAAGCAAGTGCCCAGTAAAGAGAACAGGGGCTGAAAGCCCAGTGAGGCAGAGCCATAATATTCCAGATTGAGGGCCTTGCACCAAAGCTTGACAGGGAGATGAAATGGGAGTTGTTTGAGATGTGATCTCCTCCATACCAACCTTTCTTATCTTTATGACCCTGCTGTGAGTTACTCCTTTAATGTTAAGGAAATTGGACAACATATATATATATATATATATATAAAGTTTTTCCTTACACATAGATATCCAAGATAAAATTTGGTTTATAAATTAGGCCTAGTAATAGATGAACAATACCTAATAATAAAATAGTACAATTATAACAATATACTGTAATAAAAGTTATGCAAATGTGGTCTCTCTTTCAAAACATCTTATTGTATGGTATTCACCTATTTTCGGACTACAGTTGATTATAGTTTATTGAGACTGAGGAAAGTGAAACCATGGATAAGGGGAGATTACTATGTTTAGAAACCATATGAATAGAGGGAACACAGAGAATTTTTAGGGCAGTGAACTACCCTGTATAATACTATGATAATGATGAATATATTTTACTATACATTTCTCCAAACCCATAGAATATCCAATACCAAGAGTGAGCTCATGTAAAAAACGGGCTTTGGGTGTTTTTATAATGATATGTCAATGCAAATTCATCAGCTATAACAAATATAAGACTCTAGTAGGGAATGTTGATGATGTGGGAGGCTATGCGTATGTAGGGGCAAGAGATATATGAGAAATATCTGTACTCTCTA
This sequence comes from Rhinopithecus bieti, assembly GCF_001698545.2. Classification (NCBI taxonomy): domain Eukaryota; kingdom Metazoa; phylum Chordata; class Mammalia; order Primates; family Cercopithecidae; genus Rhinopithecus; species Rhinopithecus bieti. The sequence goes on from NW_016816076.1 coordinate 1,957,216, forward strand.
TTCAATTTTGCTGAAAAATAAAGTCTATTTTTTTGAAGTATGCACACTAGATGTGCTCATTACAACTGGAATGTCATTGCTTCTTCTAGACCATCTTAGCTCATATAGCTAAGAAATACAAACACACATCTTACTTTTTTTTCTATATTTTCCACCTCCATTTCTACCTGGGCATTTTCTATATCTTTTCTCTCATCCATTCAATCAGTAAATGTCTTAAGATATATCACGTGCCAAACAATATGTTTGGTGCTGGAGAAGATGTGCAGAATAATACAGGGTCCTTGCTTTCAGGGAGCTTAGATTCTAGATGTCTTAGCCTATGAAGAATGTTTTAGTTTTACTGTAAGATACCTTCAGATAGCTCATCATTCTCACCACACTTCTATTTTAACTGCAAGATTAGATAAGCTGTTCCTTACAATACCAAAGATATAACACTACATCCTTATTTTGTTGTTTATTAGTATGCAAAATTCTTACTTTTATGGCTAAGTAAATACTTTTATTTCTTAGCACATCAAAAGGAACTTGTCAAGTTTTGACTAAGTTTTTTTTTTCCCCAAATGGCTAAATGTAAGCTTAAAATTTTTAGAAAATAATTGTAAAGCACACAAATGCATTTAAGAATTGTAACAGAAAATTGTGGAATTTCTATACAGTTTCCTTAAAATATTTGAGTTATTTAACAAGAAATCTTGAAAGAATGGGAGATTATTCATATAGGTGTTTTCAGAAAACAAAATACTCACTAATTATCTCAAAATGTCTAATCTGTGCAGTCTTGTAAAATTAGGAACACAGGTAAAGGCATATTTCATCCCCATAAAATTGTATTTAATAAGCAATTTTATATTGCTTTCATCATAATTTTATCCTAAAGTTTCCTTTCAAAATAATTACAAAATTAAATTTTAAGTCGAATGCTTGGCTGAATGTAATTTTCTATATTTTAATCACATCAAAGATATTTTAAAATTTAAATTTACTTTGATTTCTGTTGTGGCCTTATTTGCATAGTTTCCAAATTGATGTACTATAGGTTAAATCGTTTTTCATTTCAGAAACATTCTATCCCTTTTGAAATGTAGTCTTATTTTTCTTCTTGATTTATTGCCGAATTGTTACTTTAGATAATTTTTTGAATTAAAAAAAACAGCTTTCATTACAAAACTCACTGTATTCTGCTGTTATCATGATCTAACAAATTATTTTCTCAAATTTTCTTGATTTTCAAATTTATATAAATTTTCTGTTTTGGTGGTAATTATAAAAACAATTTTAGGCTATGTAAACACAAATATGCATTAAAAAGATGGATATCCTGTGTATAAAGTCTATTAAACTTTGTAAATATTAATTATTTCCAATAACTGAATTTATTTCTTGTGTTCTTTTTTGTTTTCCGGATTTGGTACCGAATAGTTATTGAGTTAAAACTCAATACAAATCTCTGGAGAGTGAATACTGGATCTAAATATTAGTCTCACCATTTATTATATGATTTAGTCAAAATTACCTGGCCTTTATGTCCTAGACATTCATTATTTCAAAATGGAATAGTAGTATTTGCTTTATAGGATTTATGTGATAATTAAAATATTTACAAGATGCATTTAAACATGTACATAAACCAGCATACACAAGTGTAAGTCTTACTAATATATATTTGCTTTAAAACTTCATTGGAATTTACGTTTAGTTTTTTTCTTGTTTTTTCTATTCAGTTTTTTCTTTTTAACTTTTTAGTGTTATGCTATGTAATCACTTCTTTTATTTTTTCTTCATTTAAATAATATGATTTTGATGAGTAATTTACACATCATTCACATAAAAATTGCTCTGCTGTCCTGTTATCTGCCATTCTGTATTTGCTTCTACTTTTATTTAAGGTTACATTCGAGGGGTCTATTATCAGTGATTACATTTGCTTACATAGACTTTTTTTGTTTATTTATAACTTTAAAACTCTTTTAATGGAGGTATCTTTGAATTACCGGTTTTAAAAATCAGTTGAAATCACCACCAAAACTCTTTCCAAGTTAATTTCAATTGTATCTCACCAAAACAACTAGCAACTTAGATCCCTTCTATAATGGAGAAAGCATTTCACAATTTTGGGCTTTCTCTCCTTGCATTCTCTGACTCTGCTTTTTCTTAGGCTAATCCAGGAACCATTTTATGGTAGGGGATAAAGTTTAATTAAGTAAGCATTATATCTGAACAATGATTGCAAAATAACCTCATTTCTTCCTTTTCTTGTCTGTTATATTTCCTTCTTGTTCTATCATTATCTTGCTCTCTCCAGCTCACATTTTCTTTTATTAACTTCATTTCTGCAGAAGAAAAAAATGGTGCTTTTAAAAAACTAGCTTTTTTGGCATTACAGGGCTGAATGGAAACTATATTCTATCTATTTACAAAAAAATACTTATTCAAAGCAAGCCACTTTGGAAGGAGAATGAGAATTTAAACTGAAATGCTCTACTTAATAATGGAAAGTATTATCTGCATGTTTGTATGCTAGTGACATCTATGCAAAGATACTATGATTTTAACCAGAAGAGATTGAGGGGCTTTGGGACTGGGGAAGGAACAAGAGAGAAGGGTGATGTGAAAGAGTGCGGAAATGCTCCATAGTTGCATGCGCCCCCAAATTTGTGAGGTTGGGAATCTCTGTAAAATGACAGGGGGGCACCCTTAGGAGCAGTGACCCCTGACATCAAATTTAAAGTTAGCATTTTCTTTATTTAAAAATCTCTGGAGATTTCTTTTGGCCATCCATCATTATAGCCTAGTAAGAGCTTGGACCTGAGGGGATGTTGGGAACCACTTTGGTGTGAAGGTTGACCTGCAGCTGCACAGAGTGATATAGAGATAAACTTATATGGTAAGATAAGTCTCAGCAAGTCTGAAGCAAGGGAAGTGATGTGTTTGGGTGGTGTGCCATCCGACCTAAACTTGGGAACTTCAAAAGTTCTTGGAAAGCGAGAATTAAAAATAAAATTTATATATAATTTTGTTTGTCAACATGCTCCCACCGAGTTACAGGAACATTTGTTAAGTAATGATCTGGACATTTTAGTTCAACCCCTAAATAACTGAGGGTCTGGGAACTTAATCATTGTAACACAATCATTTTTATGTTTTATTGAATAAAAATGTGGTGATTACTAGATTTTTTTTTAAGATTAAGAAACAAAAAAGAGTCAAAATCAGAACTTTAGTAAATGCCTAAAGGCATTTCCCATCAAACTCCCACAAAAATTCCCTATTGTTTGATGAGAGGAATGAGTAGGAGCATGTTATAGTGGAGAAAGGACTCTCTGGTGACAGCTTTACACTCATGTTTTCTGGCTAAAGCTTTGGTAAATTTTCTCAAAATACCTCATAATAAGCAGAGATGCTATCATCTTGTCTCCAGAATGCCACAGCAAAAGGGCCTTGTGCATAAAGCAAAAAAAAGCTGTTGCCATGACCTTTACTCTTGGTTAGCTTCCTTTTGTTTTGACTGGACCACTTCCACCTCTTGATAGCTATTGCTATCATTGTGCTTTGTCTTCAGGATTGTACCGGTAAAGCCATGTTTCATCCCCTGTTACAATTCTTCAAAGAAATGCTTCAGGATCTTTAATTCCGCTTGTTTAAAATGTCTGTGAAAAGCTCTGCTCCTATCTGTAGCTGACCTGGGTGCAACAATTTTTGACAACCATTGAGTAGAAAGTTTGCTCCACTTTAATTTTTCAGTCAGAATTTATAAGCCGAACAAATTGAGATGTCTATGGTGTTGGCTATTGTTTCTGCTGTTAATCATCAGTCCTCTTAAATTAGAGCAAAAAACGAGATGAAGTATTTCCTTGCAAATCGATGTGGATGGTCAGTTGCTACAGGCTTCATCTTCAACATCATCTCATCCCCTTTCAAAACGAGTTATCTATGAGTAGGAGTATTTATTCTTATATCAGATTAAATAGACTTTAAAGCAACAGTAAAAAGAAAAGACAAAGAAAGTCATTACATATTGATAAAAGGATCAATCAAGAAGATATATTTTAATTCTAAATATATATGCATCTGGAGCTCCCAGATACATAAAACAATTTCTACTAGCCCTAAGAAAAGAGATAGACAGCAAGACTATAATGCAGGAAAGGGGCTTCAACAGTCCAGTGACAGCACTAGACAGATCACTGAGGCAGAAAGTCAACAAAGAAACACTGAACTTAACTGCACTCCAGAACAAATGGACCTAACAGATACTTACAGAACATTCTACCTAAGAATTTCAGAATATGCGTTCTTTTCCACAGCACATGAAGCATTCTCCAAGATAGACCACATAATAGGTCACAAAACAAGTCTCAATAAATTTTTAAAAATTGAAATCATGCGAAGTATCTTCTTAGACCATAGTGAAATAAAATGAGATATCAATTTCAAAAGGAACTCTCAAAACTATAGAAATACATGGAAATTAAGCAATATGCTCCTGAATGATTTGGGGGTTAACAATAAAATCAATATGAAAATTTAAAAATTCTTCAAAATGAATAACAGTGACATAAGTTATAAAACCTCTGGGATACAGCAAAAACAATGCTAAGAAAAAAGTTTATAGCACTAAATGGCTACATCAAAAAGTCTGAAAGATCACAAATTGGCAGCCTAATGTCACAACTCAGGGAACTAGAGAAACAAAAGCAAACCAAAATCCAAAGCTAGCAGAAGAAAAGAAATAACAAACAGCAGAACTAAATGAAATTGAAACAAACAAAAAATCAATGAAGCAAAAAGCTGGTTGGCTCTTTGAAAAGATAAAATTGACAGACCATTAGCTAGATTAACTTCTCTTCTAGAAGAGAGAAGATTCATGAATAAATATTTCTCAAAAGAAGATATACAAATGGCCAACAAACATATGAAAAAATGCTCAATGTCGTTAGTCACACAGGAAATGTAAATTAAAATCATAATGAGATACCACCTTACCCCAGCCAGAATAGCCATTATTAAAAAGTCAAAACAAAACGAAACAAAAACACAAAAAACAGATGGTGTGGATGTGGTAAAAAGGGAACACTAATACAATGGTGGTGGGAATGTAAATTAGTACAATCTCTATGCAAAATAATATGGAGATTTCTCAAGGACCTGAAGTGGACCTACCATTTGATCCAGCAGTCATACTACTGGGTATCTACCCAAAGGAAAAGAAGTCATTATATCAAAGAGACACCTTCAGGGGCATGTTTATCACAGCACAAGTCACAGTTGCAAAGATGTGAAAACAACCTAAGTGACCATCAACTGATGAGCAGATAAAGAAAATGTGTTATATATACACCATGGGACAAATACTACTCAGCCATAAAAATGAATAAAATAATGTTTTCTGAAGCAACCTGGATGGAGCTGGGAGCCGTTATTCTAAGTGAAGTAACTCAGGAATGGAAAACCAAATACTGTGTATGTTCTCACTTATAAGTGGGAGCTAAGCTATGGGTACACAAAAACATACGGACATTGGAGACTCAGAAGGAGGGGAGGGTGGTAAGATATAAAAAACTACCTATTGAGTACAATGTACACCACTCAGGTGATGGGCACTAAAATCTCAGACTTCAACACTATACAATTCATCCACATAACCACAAACTACTTGTACCCCTAAAGCTATTGAGTTTTTCAATGAGTTATTCATTGGTGAATTACAGATTTCTTTGGGAGTGTTTTCCCATATACTTTTCATAAAACATCAACAATTTCACCATTATTCCACCCAAGCTTCACCATAAATTTAATATTTGTTCTTGGTTCAGTTTTAGCAGAATTCATGTTGCTCTGATAGAGGCTAATTTCAAACTGATATTTTATCCTTCTTAGTTTGTCAAATTAGATCCTATTCATGTATGTTATAACAAGTCAAGTTTATTACTGGTGCAAAATAATATGAATATGAGTTTATTTTTGTGCAAAAAAAAATGAAATCGATGCATAGTTTTCTATAATTCACATTTTCTTTGAATTTTTTTGAAGACACTTGAATCACGGAAAATAGGACTGAATTTCCTACAATCCCCCATCATGGGGACTGGGTATTAAAATAAATTATGACCATGGAGAATGCAAAGACTTGGCAAACTGGTTATATTTAAGATAGGTAGTTTTTTCCTAGAGTCATACTTAAGCTTTTGACTTCCAATGTGAGAATTCTCTTTTAAAAGCAACTCTAAAATTGTGGAAAATGCTCTCGATTACAATGGTTTGTAACTTTTGGAGTCAAGAATTTCATGGAGAAAATAGTTCCTACACCCTTCACCAGAAAATGGACCCATACTCATACACAGAAAATGTTGTCTAAAATTTAACCTTTGTTAAAACCTGGAAACAAACCGATAATCCTCCCTCCATAAAACTTAATTTTACATGATAATTTGTTTCTTCTTGTTAATTTTTGTCTCAATGAGTACCTTCTATTTCTGCTCTTATTTTATTTTTAGGTTGCATTTTCCCCTACACCCCATGCCCCTCATTATACCCTTGATGATGCAGAACATTTGGTTGGTATTTACACTGAGAAAAATAGGAGGTGGCTTCCAAATCAATTTCACTGGTATTTCTCTTCTGTTCAATTGGCCTTTGTCTTTCTCTAGTACAGTAGAGACAAAACATTCAATAAGCTGAGTGACAGATTCTAAACAATTGGAAACATTCTATAAATTTTGATTGGTTAAAATGGAATTGCATTCAAAATTTTATAGACAAACTGAAATCTCCTGTATTAAACCATAAAATTCGATATTAAATTTGCAGTTGCACATTCACTCCGACATCAATCAATGTTATAACTTTTCAAATTTGTTCTCTTGTATACTTTTTTTGATGACAATACATACCTTGGTTTAAAGGGGATTTCTGAGTAATTGAATTTTCTAGTAAAAGATTTTAAATAATCAAGATTGAATTTCTCATTCCTAAGGATATTGTTCACTTGTTGATTGCCTTCTAGTATATTCTTATTGGGTGCAACAGAGCAATGCCATATCCCTTAGGATTCTCAGGAACATGCTAATGGAGTGATGCTATGCCCTCCCATCCATTAAATCCCCATCCTCAAGGCCAGTCTTCAATGCTCCTATTTTATATTCATTCAAAATCAATTTTCTGAACACCTGCTTATATACCAGGCATAGTACCAAACACTAAGAAAACAGATGAAAAATGTAGGTACTGTCTAATCCTCGAAGAGCTTCACAGCCTCATTAGCTTAAAAAATGGATAGTATTATTTAGGGCTGTCATTCTAGCTAAGAAATACTAGTATCTCCCTTCTAGAAGTATATAATCTGACTGGGTAGTGAGACATAGCGAGTTATGTAATGATGCAAGATTATAACAGTTTAAATGCCAAATGAGTTGCTGGGATATTAAATGCTAAAGGAACTCAGGAGAAAAAGAAAGCACATAGTTCAACATTTAAGACACCAGGAAATTTTTCTGAAACCATCCATCCATTAAATTGAAGGATTATATCTGCTTGAAGTAAATTAGTTTGGTCATTTATTTTTCCAGCAAGTGTCCTAGGATCATGGTGTTCCACATTATTGGCATCATTATACCTGTGTGCATTAACTATTGAAGGTGTAAAAATACAATAATAAACCTTATTTACCTGCTTATATGGGAAGAAATATCAAAGGGAGTTTGAAACAATCTACATTATTTGCTGTGAACAACATACACCTTTTTAAAACAAAAATGAGAGAATTGTCATTTATAATTTTCCAGGTAACATCTTAATTTGTTGCAAACATTCTAAGCAATTGAACTGATCCCTGCAGAGTTACCTGCTGAAAAGCAATATCCATGCTTCAGGTCAAATTTAGATTCACAGGCCAGGCACCGTAGCTCATCCCTATAATCCCTGCACTTTTAGAGGCCGAGGCAGGAGGATTGCTTGAGTCCAGGAGTTTGAGACCAGCCTAGGCAGCATAGGAACACCCTGTCTCTACAAAAATTAAGTTACCCAGACGCAGTAGTGTGGGCCTGTGATCCCAGCTACATAGAAGGCTTGAGCCTGAGAGATTGAGGCTGCAGTGAGCCATGATGGTGCCACTGCACTCTAGCCTGAGCAACAGAATGAGACCCAGTCTCAAATAAATATATGCCCATGAGCCCTGGGCTAGGTTTCATTTGACAGAAAACAGATTTCTTTTGTCCCCAAAAATATGCTCAAGAAAACACTGTTTTGAGAGCCCCCAGCTAAATTGGGGTTCCAGTACCAGAGCAGCTAGTGACCCTTCTTTAATGGGGAATGAAGGGGAGCTGGATGTGGGTGTTTACTGTGTGTCTTTCACAGGATACTTCTTTTACCTAGCAGATGGCCTAATGTCTAGTTGTCTGACCCATGACCACGGGGGTTCATGAGAAACTTGTTTATACTGGCACGTGCTCTTGTCTGACCAGTTACATGCCTTCCTGACCATCATTCTGGCACTGGGAGCCTGATCTTGTGCTTTCCCTGGTGTTCTGGGGAAAATCCTACCTGGGTTTTTCAGAGGGAAGGCACAGATTCAACACACAACCACAATAAGAATCACATTTAAATATTTTGTGTTTCTTTCAACTTCAGATCCTGGGCAGGGAGAGTCAGGAGGGCAGTTCTCCATCCCCAGGTCACACGAGGCAGTAATAAAGAGTTGAGCTGAGAGAGAGAGGGCAGAGAGAGAGCACAAGAGGCAACTAGCAGCATATATAAGAGAATAAGATATAGGGTGTGAGTCACTTTAAATTTCTGGGGAAATGTCTGAATGATTTCTTTAAAGGGATCCCAGTCTGCTAGGTAGGAGAGATTCCTCTAAGTTCTCATCTCTGGCCACCAGCTTAAGCCATTTGTGTGTGATATGGAATTGGAAACTGTGTCAAGGTTGACTGAGCCCTGCTTGCAACAAAAGCAAGCAATGCAGCAACGAAAGAGGCACTTGCCCCAGCAGCACTTACTATTGTGAGGCGCATGGCTATTCAGGCAAAATAACCCCCATTATGGGTGAGGGTTAGGCAATTTCACCCCAGCTCCACTTCAGCAACACAGTGAGTGCAGAATTGTATCACCCTCTCTGACTTCACTATGAGGGAATCACTGATGCCTGGAGCTTGGTAGCCACATCTCTATTGCTGGTCAGGTGAAGGCAGAGATCCACCATCCTGGCCAACTCACTGTGGCTTAACGCTAACACTTCCTAATGTATAGTCAATACAGTCCTGAGTACTACCAAGCCTTCAGGTAACTGGAAAAGTACACCTGGCCAAGGAGCAACACATGCTTAAATAGTGGCCCACTGGGCCGAGCACGGTGGCTCACACCTGTAATCCAGCACTTTGGAAGACCGAGGCAGGTGGATCACGAGGTCAGGAGCTCAAGACCAGTCTAACCAATATGGTGAAACCCCATCTCTACTAAAAATACAAAAATCAGGTGTGGTGGCAGGTGCCTATAATTCCAGCTACTCGGGAGGCTAAGGCAGGAGAATCACTTGAACCTGGGCAGCAGAGGGTGCAGTGAGCCGAGATCATGCAACTGCACTCCAGCCTGGGCGACAGAGTGAGTTGTCTCAAAAAAAAAAAAGAAAGAAAAAATTAGTGGCTCACTGTTTAGGGGACCCAATCCCAGAAAGGGCTGCTGGTTCCTCACAGGGAAACACCTTCCTTATACTGGAACCTGCTTTTCAATGGTTGCAGGGAAGTCTGATAGCTCTAAGAACCATCCATAGCCACTGCAATTTCTGGAAAATCTCCAAGGTAACACCCAACAACAGCAGTACACATTTATGCAAAGCAAAACTACAGGCCACTAGCAAGCAGTGCTTTCTTTCCAAAAGGAGAGAGCTATTTGGGAGAGGAAATTTGTATTAGTCTGTTTTCACACTGCTGTAAAGAACTGCCTGAGACTGGGTAATTTTTAAGGGAAAAAGGTTTCATTGACTCACAGTTCCACATGGCTGGGGAGGCATCAGGAAACTTACAAGCATGGCAGAAGGCAAAGAGGAAGCAAGGCAGCTTCTTCATAAGGCAACAGAAAGGAGCTAAAGGAGAAGAGCCCCTTATAAAATCTTCAAATCTCATGAGAATTCATTCTCACGAGAACAGCCGGTAGTGGGCGGGGGGAACCACTCCCATGATTCAACTACCTCCACCTGCTCTCTTTCTTGACATGTGGGGATTATGGGGATTACAATTCAAGATGACATTTGGATGGGGACATAAAGCCTAACCATATCACAATTAGTAAACCATGTGCAGCTAAAATGCATTGCAGAGGTGTATAACCTGTGCCGACTGTCCCATACTCACCATTTGTTTTGAGACTCCCCCAGTTAAATTGGGGTTCCAGTGACAGAGTGTAGCATTGGTGCTATAACAGGAAATAAGGAGAGCTTGATGTGAGGGTTTACAGTGTGCTTTTATCGGATACTTCTTTAAAGCGGTAGATGACCTAATGCCTAGATGTCCAACCCATTATTAGGGTTCCCTCACATGGGAAACCTGTTTACACTGGCAGAGGCCCTTGTGGCTCTTGACTGACCAGTTTATGCCTTCCTGACCATGGCTTTGTCACTGGGAGCCTGACCTTGTACTCTCCCCTGATGTCCCAGGAAAAATTCACTCTGGGGCACTGATGTGGTTTGGCTGTGTCCCCCTCTCCCCCCAAATCTCATCTTGAATTCCCACATGTTGTGGAAGGCACCCAGTGGGAGGTAATTGAATCATGGGGGCAGGTCTTTCCTGTGCTGTTCTTGTAATAGTGAATAAGTCTCATGAGATCTGATGATTTTAAAAAGTGGAGTTTCCCTGCACAAGCTCTCTTCTCTTGTCTGCCACCATGAGATATGATTTTCACCTTCCGCCATGATTTTGAGACCTCCCCAGCCACATGGAACTGTGAGTCCATTAAACGTCTCTCTTTTGTAAATTGCCCAGTCTTGGATACGTCTTTATTAACAGTGTGAAAACAGACTAATACAGGCACCTCTAGTTGTTTAGATAAAAACTGCAAATTCAATACACCACCATAACAGGGAACTAGTTCAATTTTGGTTTTCAACTTACAGATCCTGGGCAGAGAGGGTACAATGAGTTAAGAGGGCAGTCCTTCTTTCCTTGGTCATGTGAGTCAAGAAGAAGAATCAAGCCCAGAGAGAGAGAGAGAGTGTGTGTGTGTGTGTGTGTGTGTGTGTGAAGAGAGAGAGAGAGAGAGCACATATGGCCACTAGCAGCACATTATATATAACAGAAAAAGGTGTGGGTCACTTTAAATTTATGGGCAAATGCGTGAGTGGTTCATTTACAGAAGGCAGCTGGAAAGTGAGGAGACAGGTCTGCTAGGTGGGAGAGTTGAATCTTAGTGATGAGTCTTAGCAGCTTTAATCCTCCTCTGCTTTTGTATTTCCAATCATCTACCTGAGTTGTTTTTGCTCACACTTCTGACACCAAACATGTGGGGTTTTTTTCCTCACACCTTCTAATTTTCCAACTTTCCAGATACCAACTGAGTGCCTAAAATTCAATTCAATTCTGACATCAACTTCCTTGAGTTAGCTTAGACCTCACAAGTTAAGGGCCCAATCTCAGAAGTCTGCCCTCACTTCAGATGCCAGTCACAATTCCCAGGCTGTCACCTGTACCTTTTTTTAGATAGGAGTTTTAACAGAGATTAAATAGACATGATTACATAGACATGATTGGTTATATCATTCTCCATTGGTGATTAACTGAATCTCCAGCCTCTCTCCCTGCTCCTGAGGTTGGGAAAGGGACTGAAAATCCCAACCCTCTAAGACATGGTTGGCTACTTTGGCAACTAGCCCCCATTCTGAAGCTATCTAGGGGCCCACCAAGAGTCACCTTATCAACATAAACTCAGGTACAATTGAAAGAGGCTTGTAATGAATAACAAAAGATGCTTCTATCACTCCTATCACTCGGGAAATTCACTGCATTGTAGGATCCCCATGTCAGGAACCAGGGACAAAAACCAAGTGTATATTTCCTATTGTATCACACTACCCTACACAAATTCTTTCTACTGGGGTTCCTGTGCCTGCTGCCTATTACTTGCCTTACTGCCTTTTCAGCAGACCTGAGGAAACCTAAAGGAACACCTATTGACAAGAAATACCAAAGGATTACATTGACTTGTGAATACTAAAATTTGTACTGCATTTCTTTAGACTCTTATGAGAACCAATAGAGTTTTGGTCTATATTTCTCTCAGAAAAATGGAAAAAGGTGGAAACTATTACTGAATCTTTCTATGACCTATAGATAGCTTATGACCTAGAAAAATTTTAATCAAATTTACCAAATCATAAACTCAACATGGGCAGATTTTTAAAAATTTTTATTGTGATAAAATATATATAACATAAAATTTACCATCTTAATCATTTAAGGGTACAATTTGGTGATATTAAGTACATTCATAATGTTGTGCAACCATTACCACCATCCATCTATAGAATTCTTTTCATCTTGCATGACTGAACCTCTATATCCATTAAACAAAAACTCCCCAGCCTCCCCTCCTTCCAGTACCTGTAAAACACATTTCTACTTTCTGTCCGTATGTACCTTAAAAAAGGGTATTTGTAGGTTTGTGACTGATTTTTTTCACTTAGCATACTGGCCTCAAGGTTCATCTATGTAGTAGCACAAGTCAGAATTTCCTTCCTTTTTAAGTCTAAGTAATATTCCATTATACGTATGTATCACATTTTGCTTATCCATTCATCTACCAATGGACACATGGGTTCATTAAAAGACATTTTTATCTTTGTTCACTACCATATCCCTAACATTTAGAAAAATTTCTGGCCTGAATTAGGTGTTTGGTGATCGTTAAGTAATGAATGGTTAACAGTTAAATGTGTGCTCTTGATTATACTTGTAACAGCATTATGTTCATTGAATAAGTTGTCAATGTGAGTGTGCTTTTGGGTAACCTGTGACTTCTCATCTCTTCTCTTCCCTGACTTTATGTTTCTAGTTCTTTCTTTTACTATCCTTTCACTATGCATTCCATTGATTTCTCCCATCCTTTTCTATTCTTTGTTTCTCAGACAAAATTAATACAACACTGTAACACTAATGTAGCAATGCTGGATAGAGGCAGGGTTGGTTGATTCAGTAAGTAATACTTGGACACCTACATTATGCTGGCCTCTGTGCTAGCATTGGAACCATTATGCCTAATTAGTATTGTGTATTGAATCTTAGTTTAGAGCCTTAGCTTTCAGTCAGGACTTTAAAATGCTGAGCATTACTCAAAAGAAATTCAGTGCTTATGAAGTATTTACTAAACTGCTTAATTCAAGCAATATACAGTAATATATTCCAAAGATTATACTCTCTGAAAGCAGTGATGAAGCTTAATTCCTACATTTATCCAAATTAAAGTACCTTTGGAAATCATTTACCACACTTACATATATCAAAAATATGTCTTAAATAAACCAAGTTCGGCCGGGCGCGGTGGCTCAAGCCTGTAATCCCAGCACTTTGGGAGGCCGAGACGGGCGGATCACGAGGTCAGGAGATCGAGACCATCCTGGCTAACATGGTGAAACCCCGTCTCTACTAAAAAACACAAAAAACTAGCCGGGCGAGGTGGTGGGCGCCTGTAGTCCCAGCTACTCGGGAGGCTGAGGCAGGAGAATGGCGCAAACCTGGGAGGCGGAGCTTGCAGTGAGCTGAGATCCGGCCACTGCACTCCAGCCTGGGCGACAGAGCAAAACTCCGTCTAAAAAAAAAAAAAAAAAATAAAATAAATAAATAAATAAATAAATAAACCAAGTTCACTCCCAGATCAAATGAGTTTGGAGATGTTCAGAGTGGTTTGGTGGTAGAACAATTTGCAAGGTCTACAATTTGCAAGGTAGAACAATTTGCAAGGTCTACAGTTAGTGATTGAGGTATACTATTCAATTTTTAAAATATCGCTTGTCAGCTAGAATCTAGTATATTTTGTTTCAAGTATAACTTGATTTTATAAACACCCGAAGATAAGGATTTGGAATGTCAATACTGACAGAACTATAACATTATAGCTCTATTGGGCCTAACTATTCAATCTTCTAATTGAATTTCTTGTTTTTCCTCTTATTTTTTATATCTTTTAACACTATAACTTACAAAAAAAACCTATCTTGTCTTACTTTTTTGGACCTAGAATTATTATTTTATGTCATATCTCATTTCTTTAAAAAACAAAACCAAGATTCCTGTGCGCTTTATCTTTTTGAATGCCCTAAAAAGGTCTGTCTTCCTGAGCAAAGTCTATCTTCATCTAAGCACAGCCAACAGAAAGTAATCTGCATACCTTATACCAGCAATCACATCCTGGTGGATTTAAGATTGACTATGGCAGATTTGATAGACTTACAGTTGCTTTTCTGAAAGCACATATTTCCTCATCAGCATTTTAAAACAATAAAACTGCAGGGAAAACAGAAGATCTCAAAGTATAGAACAGCTATAGTAGCAGATCAGATAGAAACAAAATCAGGCAAGCCAATGATGAATCAGTGGTGAGTCAGAAATCTTAAGGAGATGGAAGGAGATAGAGTAATAACAAGCAAACACAAGGTGGGTATTTGATGACTCCAATATCCAAAACTACTAATAAACTTTTCTAGTATGTTTTTTAAAAATTATTTGTCTTTTCTTCTTGTTTTCTATAGGCTAGTAAATTTGTAATTGAATTGATACAAGGTATGAAAACTTTTACAGAAATTGTGCATTTGGTAGGCAGAGTAAAAGAAATTCACCTTAACCCAGTCTGAATTTGAAATTGAGCTAGTCTGAAGCTGAATTCTGTCTTTCTATGGCCTGATTTCTGGTTCACCTTTTCTATTAAGGAGTAACCCTTTAGGCATTCCAACTGAAATCCTAGATTATTAATGAAGCCTCTCCTCCGTAGTGACCTCTGAATTGCTTTTTTTTTTTTTTTTTTTTTTTTTGTCTCTCAAATCCATAAAACAGACAAACCTCTGGTCAGATTTTTAGCCTTTTAACCATCAGTTACAAATTGACAAAAAAAACTTAGGGGAAAAGCAGCATGGAATGTTGCATCCGTTCACTTCCATTCCTTTCTTTCCAGTAATCTGGTCTTCAAGTCCTTGCTTCCTGGGAAGTTCTCTGAAGTCCTCAAACAGAGAAGGGGTGTGTGTGTGTGTGTGTGTGTGTGTGTGTGTGTGTGTGTACTTCAATCCAGCTTTTCACATTTGTAGTTTTTCTTGGAGAGAGAATTGGTCTGCTACAAGCTAGTCTGCCATAGCTGAAAGCAGAAGTCATGACAGGTATCATGACTTGACAGAATTGACACAGCATTGGCCGGGTGTAGTGGCTCATGCCTGTAATCCCAGCACTCTGGGAGGCTGAGGCAGGCAGATCACCTGAGGTCGGGAGTTTGAGACCAGCCAGACCAACATAGAGAAACTCTGTCTCTAGTAAATTAGTCAGGCATGGTGGCAGGTGCCTATAATCCCAGCTACTCAGGAGGCCAAGGCAGGAGAATCGCTTGAACCTGGGAGGCAGAGGTTGCAGCGAAAATCCATCTCAAAAAAAAAAAAAAAAAAAAAAAAAAAAAAAAAAAAAAAAGAATTGATTCAGCATACCAAGGAAGAAGCCATGGAACAGGAGAGACATTATCAGCTTTCATCTTTGTGTGTGTTTTCTTTACACCTGTGGGAGTTGCCTTTTTACTGGTTGACCTAACATTTTCTTAGACTCTTCTTTATGGTGCCACCAACATTGTTCTTTGAGGGCCAATCCTTCAAACATTATGGCTGCTTTTATACCTTTTTGGCTGTAATGAATTACTGTCCTTTTTTCAAATCTGTCACTCATCCTGCTGTGTGGCTTCTGGCATTCTCACTGAAGAAACCTGTAAAGAGATAAATATTGTTCTAGTGATTTTTGACAGATAAGTTTTTATAAGTAGTAGTTCTTCCTCAGCTTGGAAAATACTAGTCTAGGGTGTCAAAAGATGACTGTAATTTCCAAACTTGGAAAAAACCCAACCCATGGAATTGGAAGATATCTTAAAGAACACACAGTCCAGTCTTTCATGGAGAAGCCAACTTGCCCAAGGTTCCATGTCATTAGGTGCAAGGAATAGTAAGTGTCTGCTTCCTGCCCGTGCACTTCAACAATACTCTTGCTGTAGATCAGTTACTTCATGGAAAGATTTCTGTTGACTGATAACTCTTGGAATTTGCATCCCATACCCTAAAGTTTCTCTTTGAGATACTAGTTTAAGATGTTAAAAGTTAACTACAAATTCGAAGTTTACATGTTAATGTATATATAAGGGTGTTGTTTTAAAGCAATTCTCCATGGAACAGACATTTACATGCAGAAAGTTTAGTAGGAAAGTTTGTAGGGGAGCATAAGAAGTAGGGCCAGGCAGAGGGAGGATATAAACTGGATGAATTCACAACAAAGGTTCATTCAATGACATGGGTACTGTGAACCAGGGATGGCCCCATCAGAGTTCTGCTTTTAGGCAAGGTGGTTGGACATTTATGCCCCCATCTGGATAGTTAACCAGTTACTAATTAGTTAAAAATGATTAATTAGTTAAAAAATTAGTTTAATTTTAACTAATTACTAGTTAGTAAAACTAGTTAAAATGGCTAATTTAAAATGAACGCTAAATAAACTAACACGTATGTTTTTGTCTCTCTGCTAGGTTGTCCTTAAAATAAACAGCAAATAGCTACAATCTGGAAGTGAAATAACCTATGGTTTTATTCATAAACATTTTGCAGTTGTTATCAAAAACAAAGCATTAAGGAGGTATGCAAATTTCACATTCATTCTGACTTTTAGAAAAGGATGAAGGTTACCAAAGTTCAGATACTTGCTTTCTAAAGAGTACCTTCATTGTTCTCATGGTTCTTGTGCAAGTTTTATTGAGAGGCTTAGTAGAATAATAATCTTGAACTCAAAGGAACTAAAGAGCAGACATTATCTTTTGGTCATGCATTTCACCATGTTTGAAGCTGAATAAATGTTTATTTAATAAGAACATTCACTGTACAGTCAAAAAGGAATGTTTGCACTTGCGTATGGCAATGATTGCAAGTATTCACTAATATATTTAATGAAAAGAATTAATTCTTCAATAGAAAATATATCATGTAATGTCTTTACTGAGTTAAAGAACTTGAATCAAGCACATGATCTTTGAAACTGTCAAATTTCAGATTTGTGAAGGCATTATTTAAATGATAAATGAGACAATTTTTTAAAAAGTTATTTAAACACATGTTAAGTGTTCTCAGTTCCAGCCAAATTGAAAATGAAAGTAAGATTTCATTATCTTCTTGAAATTCTAAAACACATCTTCTATTAGTTTTCAAATTACCTTCAGTTGAGTGTAGGTGGATGTATAGTTAGAATTCAATTTGAATAAGTTATATATTTGAGGTCATAATGTTTATAGAAAGAATGGAGGAAAACATGTTTCTATGTGAAACCATCAAATGAAAAATTAATAATCAATTTGAAGGAATGGAAAAAATCTCCTACTAATCTGTGACTCCTTTAACCTGTCAGAAAATCCTTATTTTTAACACCCAGCATAATGTAGAAACAAATATTGATGACTGGAAAACCATAAGACCATCTTATTTTTATTTTCTCAAATTCTAATTCATAAAAGAGGCTACATAAAATTAGCACATATAGAGCGATTCAATGAATATCTCAAATCCATATCTGATTTTACGTAAAACAAGTTCACAAAATTTTACCTTGTCAATCTATCTATAACTCCCCTCTGTTGGAGGAAATAAGAAGAATTCTGTGATTGTTGCCTATGATACTTGGGAGGAAGCCCAGGCATTGGGGTAATTTTTATGCACTGAGAGTGTCCTGTACATATTTGATGCTTATTTGTCAAATACTGATATTTAACAATTTTACTGTTGTTAAAACAGAACAATTTAGCAGATTATCTATTGGAGAACTCTGAGGACATGATAGATAATAGGAAGGAAGAACTATAAAAAGACTGTCAAGGAGGGGTTCTGGTCATTCAATGGAGGAACCTTGAGTATACATGGCCAGGAGATGTACTCAAGAATCTAAAGTCGAGCCTGGGAGGGACTTCAAGATGGGTGACTAGATGCATCTGGTACTCACTTCTTTCATGAAGAGGAAGCAAAATAGTGAATAGATAATTACACTTCAAATAAATCATCTAAGAAAAACACTGGAATTCAACAGAGAAGTGACAGGAAGCACCAAAAGCAAGGAAGGAGAAGGAAGCAAGGCAGCCTTCTTGACTGGTATAGGCTGGGGACCTGGAGAGGCTCCCTGATGTTGGAAAAGGGTAAGCGAGAGATTCCCAACAGTCCACATTCCTGCTGAAGACTCCTAAAATCCTAGCCATGGGAGAGCCCCTTCACCCTCACGGAGCCTGAGACTAACAAAGGGAGTTCCCTGGAGACTGCAATTGCATTGCTCCATAAAGGGAGCCCAGACTGAATCCTACAAGTCCCCAAGTCCTAAGCAGCTGTGTTGACATTCCCTGCCTGCAGCTGACACTAGGCTGAGGCATGAGCCACTGGCAGCAACCCTGCTGCCACTAGCAGAGGGGTGGCTATGCATTTTCGCATGCCCTGAAGATGAATTTCACTACCATCTCTGCAGGCTGAAGCACAAGTGAAGTGCATGACCCCCAGCCCTCTGTCTGCAGCTTCTCCCACTGACAGCATACATATCCTCCAGCAGGGCTGCAGCACAGGTGCTGCTGCCTCAACCCAAGCATTCCACTGGCAGCCTATGGATCAGCCGACCCCTACTTACCATAGCTGGGATCCACAAGCACCATCAAAGGCTTAAGGACAAGTCCACCAGGCCTAGCTCTGCTCCCCTTGAGTACCCAAGCATGCTGTTCAGGGGTCTGCAGATTACCCACCCCAGTTCACTACCATTGGCACCTGAACACTTCTCCCAGAGACTGAGGTCATTCCCACAAAAAATGCTGCTACCATCACAACTGGCACCCACCCACACATGCTACCTGCAGACTTAAAGACTGGCCTGCCCAACCCATCACAACAACCACCAACACCAGTGCAGACCACTTGTGTCCCAGAGGGTTGTAACACCACTGCTAATGTCACACCAGCTGCCCAGGGACTTGATAAGCTGCCCACCCACATGACTAATCACTGTCACTCCTAGCATCTGAGCAAGCCACTGGAAACCCAAAAATAGGCCTGCCTTGACCCTCTAACACCAGCGACAGTGTATGCTGCGCTGAGGCCCAAGGACAGATAAGCTCAGCCCACCACTGGAACCCAAAGACTGGTCCATCTGGCATCCCAGATGCCAGCATAAATTCATCACAGCCTCCAATAATGACTGCACCCTATCCACTGAGGAAATCATATACACCAGTGATGCTGCTTAGAACCAAATATATAAAACAGAAACTACACTACTGTACACAACCAAAATCAAAGCCAAAGCACCCCACCCAACCAACATCATAGATACATCTTCAAGAAAATGTCCTCCTCTGCAAAAGCAAATTCAAAAAATTGGAAGAAGCAACTACTACACCAGATGAGCAGACATTAGTGTAAGAACACAGGAAACGTGAAAAAGCAAGGAAATACAACACTTCCAAAGGAACATATAATTCTACCAAAACAGATCCCAATCAAACGGAACTTTACAAAATCTCCCAAAAGATTTAAAATATTCATTTTAAACAGGCTCAGTGAGATAGAATAGAATATTGAAAAGCAATACAAAGAAATCAAAAAACAATTCAGGATATGAATGTGAAGTTTAACAAAGAGATAAATGTTTAAAAAAACAGAAATTTTGGAACCGAAGAATTCCTTGAAAGAAATATAAAATATATTCAAAATTTCAACAACAGATTAGATTGATCAGCTAAGTTTCTCAGAACTTGGAGACAGTTCTTTTGAAAGAAACCAGTCAGTCAAAATATAAAGAAAGAATTTTTTTTTTTAAAGAGCAAAGCCTATGTGGCATATGGGACATCATAAAGGGACCAAATATTTAAATTTTTGGTTTTCAGAAAGGCAAAAAAAATGAAAGAATTGTAATAGTTATTTAACGAAATAATAAATGAAAACTTCTCAAGTCTAGTAAGAGATTAAGACATCCTGATACAAGAGACTCAGAGATCCCCAAATACATAAAAATCAAAGAGATTTTCTCCAAAGCACATTATAGTCAAATTGTCAAAAGTCAAAGACAAAGAATTCTGAAACAGCAAGAGAAAAGCATCTAGTCACTTATAAAGAAATATCAGTCAGAATAACGGTGAATTTCTTAGCAGAAACTTTACAGGCAAGGAGAGAATAGGATGATACATTCAAAGTACTGAAAGAAAAAAGTGCCAATAATATCCAGTGCCATATCATAACCAGCAAATTGATCCTTCATAAATGAAGGAAAAATAAAGTATTTCTCAGACAAGCAAAAGTTGAGAGGATTAATCACCACTAGACTAGCTCTACAAGAAATGTGTAAGGGTATCCTACACCTGGAAGTGAAAGAAAAATATCTGTAATCATGAAAACACATGGAAATTTATAAAATATTTCATCTAACAGCTGCAGAGTACTCATATTTCTCACCTGCACATGGAAAAGTCTCCACGATAGACCACATGTTAGGACATAAAACAAGTCTGAACAAGTTTTTAAAAATCAAAATTGTATCAAATGTTTTCTCAGAACACAAAGGAAAAAAGTAGAAATTAATAAGAAAAGGAACTTTGGAAACTGCACAAAACATAGAAATTTAAAAACATGCTCCTGGTCTGGGTGCAGTGGCTCAAGTCTATAATCCTAGCACTTTGGGAGGCTGAAGCAGGTGGGTTGCTTGAATTCAGGAGTTCAGGACCAGCCTGGTAAACATGGTGAAATCTCATATCTACTATGAGTAAGTAGTAAGTAAGTAAGTAAGTAAGTAAGTTAGTAAATAAATAAATAAATAAATAAATAAATAAATAAGAAAATTAAATTAGCCGGACATGGTGGCACACTCTTGTAGTCCCAGCTACTTGGGGGGTTGAAGCAGGAGGATTGCTTGAGCCTGCAATGTCAAGGCTGCAGTGAGCGAAGTTCAAGCCACTGCATTCCAGCCTGAGTGACAAAGTGAGACCTTTTCTCAAAACAAAAACAAAACACACATATGCTACTGAACAAACATTGAGTCAAGGAAACAATTAAGGAGGATATTTTTAAAAATGTAAAACAAATGAAAATCAAGACATAACATACCAAAACGTATGGAATACAGCAAAAGCAGTGCTAAGAAGATTTATAGTAATAAATGGCTGCATTGAAAAAGTAGAAATATTTCAAATAAACAATCTAATTATTCAATTCAAGGCACTAAAAAAGCAGGAGCAAAGCAAATCCAAAATTATTAGAAGCAAAGAAACAATAAAGATCAGAGAAGAACTAAACAAAGTAGAGACTAAAATAATTACAAAAGATCAATGAAACAAAGAATTTGTTTTTTGAAAATATAAGCAAAACCAATAAGTCGCTTGCTAGGCTAATAAAGAAAAAAAGGGAAAAGACTTAAATAAAGAAAATCAGAAATGAAAAATGAGACTTTACCACTGATAAAACAGAATTATGAAAGTTCATCAGAAACTATTATGAACACCTACCTATACACGAACAAACTAGAAAACCTAGAGGAACTAAATAGATTCCTGGACACAATCTATGAAGATTGAATCAGGAAAAAATAAAAAACATGAACAGACTAATAATGAGTAATGAGATTGAATCAGCAATTTTAAGAAAAGTCCCCCCAAAAAGAAAAGTCCATGGCTGGATGGCTTTACCGCTAAATTCTACCAAATTTTCCAAGAATAAATAACACGAATGCTCCTCAAACTATACCAAAACATTAAAAAGGAGAAAATTCTCCCTAATTCATTTTACAAGGCCAGCATTACACTGATTTCAAACCCAGAAAAGGATGCAACAACAGAAACTGCAGTCCAGTATCCCTGATGAGCACAGACACAAAAATTATCAACAAAATACTAGCAAACAAAATCAAAAAGAATATTTAAAGATACACCATGATCAAGTGGGGCTTATACCAGGGATGTAAGGATGGGTCACCATACACAAATTAACAAATGTGATACATCATATCAACAAAATAAAAGACAAAAACTATATCATGAACTCAACAGATGCAGAAAAAGTGTTGGATAAAATTCAGCATCGTTTCATGGTAAAAAAAACTCTCAACAAACTATGCATAGAAGGAACATACCTCAATATAATAACATAATAAAGGCCATATATGACACTCCACATCACATTGAATGAGGAAAAGCTGAAAGCCTTCCTCTAAGTACTATAATAAGACAAAAATGCCCATTTTACCACTCTTATTCACTCTAGTACTGGAAGTCCTAGCTAGAACAATCAGGCAAGAGGAAGAAATAAAATACATCCAAATGGAAAAGAGGAAGTTAAACTGTCCCTCTTTGTTGATGACATGATCTAATACCCAGAACATCCTAAAGGTTCCACCGAAAACTCCTAAATCTGATGAATAAATTTAGTAAGCTTGCAGGATACAAAATCAACATACAGAAATTAGTAGCATTTCTACACACTAATAATGAACTAGCTGACAAAAGAAAGCAATCCCATTGATAATAGCTACAAAAATTAAAATACTTAAAAATAAATTCCACCAATCACATTAAAGGAAATGTGCTACAAGGAAAACTACAAAACATGGATAAAGAAATTGAAGAGAACACAAACAAATGGAAAGACATCCCATGCTTATGGAGCAAAATGATTAATATTGTTAAAATAACCATACTGCCCAAAGCAACCTACAGATTCAATGCAATCCCTATCAAAATACCAGTGTCATTTTTTACAGAAATAGAAAAAACAATCCTGAAGTATATATGAAACCAAAAAGAGCTCAAATAGCCAAAGAAATCCTGAGGAAAAGGAACAAAATTGGGTCAGGCGCAGTGGCTCATGCCTGTAATCCCAGCACTTCGGGAGGACGAGGCAAGTGGATCATGAGGTCAGGAGTTCAAGACCAGCCTGGCCAAGATGGTGAAACCCCGTCTCTACTAAAAATACAAAAAAATTAGCCGGGTGTGGTGGCAGGCACCTGTAATCCCAGCTACTGGGGAGGCTGAGGCAGAGAATTGCTTGAACCCAGGAGGCAGAGGTTGCAGTGAGCCAAGATTGTGCCACTGTGCTCCAGCCTGAGCGACAGAGCAAGACTCCGTCTCAAAAAAAAAAAAAAAGGAAGGAACAAAACTGAAGGTATTACATTACCTGACTTAGAAATATATTACAAGTTTATGGTAACCAAAATAGCATGATATTAATATAAAAATAGATACATAGACAAGTGGAACAAAATAGCAAATCCAGAAACAAATCCACATATTTACAGCCAACTAATTTTTATTTTATGCCTAAGATCTCAAAAGCACAGACAACTAAAACAAAAATAGACAAATGGAACTATATTAAACTGAAAAGCTTCTGCACAGCCAAGGAAACAATCAACAAAGTGAAAAGACAACCTGTTGA
This sequence comes from Rhinopithecus bieti, assembly GCF_001698545.2. NCBI lineage: Eukaryota > Metazoa > Chordata > Mammalia > Primates > Cercopithecidae > Rhinopithecus > Rhinopithecus bieti. The sequence goes on from NW_016816076.1 coordinate 1,980,869, forward strand.
ATGGGAGAAAATATTTGCAAACTATTCATCCAGCAAGTACTAATATCCAGAATATTCAAGGAAATCAAATAATTCATCAGTAAAAAACAAATAATCCCATTAAAAAGTAAGAAAAGGACATGAATAGACTTCTAAAATTAAGTCATACAAATTACCAACAGGTAAATGAAATGACGTTCAACATCACTAATCATTACAGAAATCAAAATCAAAATCACATTGAGATATCATTTCACCCCAGTTAGAATGACCATTATCAAAAAGATAACAAAATAACAAATGCTGTTGGTGGGAATGTACATTAGTACAACTACAATGGAAGACAGTATGATGATTTCTCAGAAAGTAAAACTGTATAATTGAGCAATCCCATTAGTGTGTGTTTATCCAAAGGAAAAAAAAAAGGGTTGCTTGCACTCACATATTTATTGTAGCACTATTCACAACAGCCAATATTGGAATCAACCTAAGTATCCATAAATGAATGAATGGATAAAGAAAATGTGGTCTATATAAATGTATTGGTCTATTCTCATCCTGCTATAAGGATGTACCTGAGACTGGGCAATTTATAAAGGAAAGTGGTTGAATTGACTCACAGTTCCACATGGCTGAGGAGGCCTCAGGAAACTTGCAATCATGGTGGAAGAGGAAACAAACACATCCTTCTTCATGAGATGACAGGAAGAACTGTGGACCAAAAGGAGGAAAAGCCCCTTATAAAACCATTAGATTTCATAAGAACTCACTATCACCAGAACAGCATGGAGGTAACCACTCCCATGATTCAATTACCTCCCACCAGGCCCCCTCCTATGACAGGTGGGGATTACGAAAACTACAATTCAAAAGGAGAATTGGGTGGAGACACAGCCAAACCGTATCAACAAACAATGGAATAGTATTCAGCCATTAAAAACAATGAAATTCAAGCATTTGCAGCAACGTGGATAGAACTGAAGGCCATTATGTTAGGTGAAATAAGACAGGCACGGAAAGACAAATGTCACATATTTTCACTAGGACATAGGAGCTAAAAAATTTGATCTCATGGAGGCAGGCAATACAATGATTGATTCCAGAGGCTAGTAAGGGTGTGTGATTGAGAGTGGGGTATGAAGAAAGGTTGGTCAATGCATACAAACATACAGATAGACAGAAGGCACAAGTTATAATGTTCAATAGCAGAATAGGGTGACTGTAGCTAGCAACAATATGTTTTACACTTCAATGTAGCTAGAAGAGAGAACTTGAAATGTTCCAAACACATAGAAATGATAAATACTCAAGATGATATATACTCTAAATATGCTGATTTGATCATTACACATTCTATGCATGTGAAAAAAGTTAAATTTACTCCATAAATATGTAAAATATTATATACCCAAAAAAACCCTTAAGACATATTTCATGGATTTCATAGTTCTCCCTGATGTCAATATTGTTAGCTCACTTGTTATTTTCTAATATTCTCTCAGGTAGTAACTTTCTCCAGTTTTCATTGTGGGTTCCTTGTATACCTTTTCATATTTTTATAATTGAGAATGTTAACATGCTTCTTGTTTCTTTCTCTTCTTACCTTGAAGACTTTTGTTTTTCCTCAAGCACAACCAAGAACCACACTGAGGTAAAAGTAAAATGTTGGCACTTATAAGAAAATTATTGGTTACCTATATTTTACTATTGATTGGTTTTCAAGCTAAATGTGTACTCTTTCTTCTTCTTCTTTTTTTTTTTTTTTTTTTTTTTTTTTTGAGACGGAGTCTTGCTCTGTCACCCAGGCTGGAGTGCAGTGGCCGGATCTCAGCTCACTGCAAGCTCCGCCTCCCGAGTTCACATCATTCTCCTGCCTCAGCCTCACGAGTAGCTGGGACTACAGGCGCCGCCACCTCACCCGGCTAGTTTTTAGTATATTTTTTTTTTTTTTTTTAGTAGAGACGGGTTTCCACCGTGTTAGCTCCCCAGGATGGTCTCGATTCTCCTGACCTCGGATCTGCCCCGTCTCGGCCTCCCAAAGTGCTGGGATTACAGGCTTGAGCCACCGTGCCCGGCCCTCTTTCTTCATTTTTAACACAGATCACTAGGTACAAACTTATTGGATTATGGCTTGTTACTATTGCCATTTTTAGTATAATATCTTGTTAAAATTTTCCCTCATTCTTCCAAGGATTTCTCTTTTCATTAAGATCCTCTGGTTCTAAATATTTGATAAATTCAGTATCAAAACTTTTATGACATTTGGTGAAAAGGTGATAAAAAGTTGTAATTAATTAGTCTAAAAGCTCAATAATCAATTTTAAAGTAATAATGGTCTCCATAAGAGTATTTTTGCAATGAAATACATAATATATTATATCAGTCTAGATATAGATGATTTTCTACTATACTTGCTCTTTTCTTTTATGTGAAAGTTGTTAGTCTGTTAGCTGGTTATACAAAGACTAGTCTGAGTATTGATCCTGATTCCTTGGTATATTTTATTCAAATATTTTATATGTATCATGTATAGTGATAGAAATAAAATTATATAGAAATATATATATTTCATTAATATATTTAAGTGTGTATATTCCAAAATGTAGTTTTATATTTCACATATATTTATACATATATTTCATATGTGTGTAAGCATATAAATAGATAAATGTATGGAGTACCTATTCATGTAATATTATAAAACAAGAATTTTTAATGACCCTACCTCAATAATTTGAATTCCTATCTATGGATTAAGATAGCATCTAAACATAAATTTCCAACATGGTTCCTTAAAGTGTATTAATGCTTAAATCCTAGGAATAGAAATGCATGTGATTATATAGTATTTCTTCTTTTTAGTTTCCAGATGTTTGAGTAGAAAAGGCTGCTATCCAAGTTTTAAGAGCTAAACTTTAAAGACACACTAAAACTTTGAATGTTCTCAGATTTAATATGAACAATTTCCTTGCTCTTTTGCCTGCCTATTAAATCATTTGCTCCAGCAGGCAAAATTTTTCTTTAAAAAAAAAGCTTCTTTTGAAAAAAAAAAAAAATCTCAAAATAGTGTTGAAATAGAAACACTGTGTACTTGCTCTGGATACAAACCTACCAAGACATAAAAGTGGTTGGCTTTTTACTTGTGACCCAATGGGAAAATGTAGGAAATGAGTTTTAAGTGAAAATAAATGATGTTATCTAAAAATCTTTTTTTTACTGAAACAGGAAAAAAAAAAAAAACCTTACAAATTATTAGAGGAAAAGGTTTAAATTTTCATAGTAGTGGAACTATACAAGTATACATTTTTGCCCAAAGAACCCAGAGGACAAAATGACACTTCAGAATTTAATATCTGTGTCTATTCATTCTCCACCCCAAGCTCCAAGAACAGGACAGCCCTGATGACATCTGATAGTCCAGAGTCCAAGTTAAAAGCATTCTAATATACCTGTGTTTATTTCTTATTAGAATGGAGAAGAAAAAAAATTCATAACCAAGACCATAACCAGGAAAGAAGCATTACATAAAAGAGGGAACCAAAACTATACTATCGCTAAATTTTTCTCTCCATGTCTCTTAATTGGACAATTGAGTCCATTTATTTTCAACGTTATGGGTAAGAAAGGACTCACTGTTGCCATTTTGTTGTTTGTTTTCTGGATTTTTCTTTTCTTTTTTTTTTTAGACTTCTAATTCCTTCCTTCTATACTGATTTTCTTCATGGTTAAGTGATTTTCTCTGGTGGTGTGTTTTAATTTGTTTCTTTTTATTTTTAGTCCATCTAGTTATAGGTTTTTTACACTGTGCTTCCGATGATACTTAACAAAAAAACTTCTTATAACAAGTTATTTTAAAGAGATGACAACTCTTCTTAGATCACAAAGGAAAGAATAGAAACAAAGAAAAAATGAAAAACAACTTCTGCACTTTACCTCTATTCTCCCCATATTTTGACTTTATGTTGTCTAGATTTACATATTTTTATATTGCCCCTCTCTTAACAGATTGCTTTAAGTATTATTGTTTTTGAAAGATTTGTCTTTTCAGCTTCAAACAAGAACTATGAGCAGATTGCACACCACAGTTACAGTATTAGAGTATTCTGGCTCTGTTCGTGTATTTAATATTACCAGTGGTTTTTGTATCTTCAAACGTTTTCTTTTTGTACATTAGTGTTTTTTTCTTTCAGATTGAAGAATTTCCTTTAACGCTTCTTGTAAGATGGGGGTAGTGTTGGTGAATTCTCTCAGCTTCTGTTCATCTGGGAAAGATTGATCTCTCCTTCATAGTTGAAGGATAGCTTTCCTGGATATAGTATTCTTAGGTAGCAGCCTTTTTTTGTTGTTCTTTCAGTACTTTGAAAATGCCATCCCCTTCCCTCCTCACCTGTGTAGTTTCCATTGAGAAGTCTGTTGACATACACATTGGAGCTGCTTTATAAGTTATTTGCTTCTTTTCTCTTGCTGCTTTTAAGGTCCTTTATTTGCCCTTGATCATTGAGAATTTGATTATTATATACCTGGAAGTAATCTTAATTCAAATCTGGTGTTCTCTGACCTTCTTGTACCTGGATATTTATCTTTTTCTCAATTTTTGGAAAGTTTTCTGTTACTCTTTCTTTGAATAAGATTTCTACCCCCTGCTCTTGCTTAACTCCCTCTTGAATACTAATAATTCTTATATTCGGTCTTTTCAGGTAATGTTCTGTATCTTGTAGGTGATCTTTCTTTCTTTTCATTCTTTTTCTTTTCTGACTGTACATTTTCAAATAGCCTGTTTTGAGCTCACTGATTTTCTTCTGCTTGATCCATCCTGCTGTTGAAAGCCTCTACAGAATTTTCAGTTTACCAAATATGTTTCTGAGTTATAAGATTTGCTTGATTTTAAAAAATTATTTCAATCTTTTTGTTAAATTTCTCCAATAAATATTTGAATTGCTTTTCTGTGTTATCTTGGAGATCCTTGAGTTGCCCTAAAACTGCTATTTTGAATTCTTAGAGAGTTTATATCTCACCATCTTATTAGGGTTAGTGACTGGTTCCTTGCTTTGTCCATTTGAGGAGGTCATAGTTCCCTGTTTGCTGTCGCTCCTTCATGATGTATCTCTATTTGTTTGCGTTGAAGGATTAGTTATTATTCCAATCTTCTCTGTCTGGCTTATTTTGGTTTTTACTGGATATATTTACTTTATAATTTACCTGTTAATTTTATTTTGTTTGTTTGTTTTTTCTACTAGGTTGCTGCCCCATTTTCAGCACCATATGGCACCTTAAGCCCAGGTCTGCCTTGGTTCTAGTTAGCAATCACAATACTGTTTGTTCCAAATGGGGGAAGTACCAAAGGAGATATCCCAGAAGTGTGAGAAGGCTGGCTAGGGGTCCCTTCCTATAGTACATATGTGGAATAGACTTCCTACAGCATGGGAACAGTCTGCTGAACAGCTACTCTGATTTGGAGTCTACTTTGGCCAAGCTCAGAGAAGAGTTTCTAGGGCTCTGAATGGTAGTAACACCTCCCTCCTTTCTCTTTGACTGTCCTCAGGAATATTTCTCATTTCAGGTACCTATGATGGTTCTCATAGGTTGAAGCAGGGACAAGTCTCCTGCCAGGGAACCCAAGAGGATGGGAAATATTGTCCAACTTGAACTCACTTTTTCCAGTGTGAGTTGGGGAAACTGTGAGTTGGGGAAATTTTTTTTATACACTTTCTGTCAGGAGATTAGGATGAGGGGCGTTGCAGATGTGGAAGTCCACTTCTCTTACCGTCTGCTCAGAGTTTTTCATTTCTCTGTGGCCTGAGGAATTGTCTAATCATCATATTTGAGTTCCGGGATATCGCTGGTGATAATCTCGTGCTGAATATTTGATTTTTATATTCTCTTGGGGGTAGGGGGGAGAATAATGCCAGCTACCTTCTCTACTGTTATTTTGGTATGAGAAGACTCTTCTCAAGTGTTCAAAAAAAGAAGTGAGTATATAAAACTTGCTCCTTGGTCCTCTACCATTAGGGTAATATAATACATACAGAGAAATACAGAAATACAGATGCACCCTTACTCAAGGGGTGCATATATATATATATATGTGTGTGTGTGTGTGTGTGTGTGTGTGTGTGTGTGTGTGTGTGTGTGTATGAAAATATATGAATAGATTGGTGATAAAAGGACAATCCAGACATTTGGTCAAAACCAGAATTCCGACAACATAAAATTTCAAGGCAGATTTCAAAACTTAAGATTAACTAACCAAAGATGGATAGGAAGCTCAGAAGAGTATCCAAAGACCAAGTAAGAAAGACCAAGTTGACCTGCATGTGGACTATTCTGTCAAGCACTGCTGTGGCTGCAGTTGGTATTTACCAGGCTCCATCCTCCAGGTCTTAAGTCTTAAGGGCAATGTGCATGATTCCTAATAAAACATGTGGATACAAAAATTAGGCAAGGTTTGTATTATCAGTCAAAAATGGCTCATTATAATCCACATTACAGGATTCATGAGGAAGATATTATTTCAATGGAAATTATGCTAAAAAGGCATTTGATAATATTCAACATGTATTGCTAATTATTAAAATTGGTTTCTTATTAAGAGTACCTATTATAAATAAAGTTATAATATTATGTATAATGACAGATTTTTAGACATTTCTGACAAATTAAAGCGCAAATCATCTGTGCTTTTAATTAATATATTAGTGGGGGATGAAGAGAGGGAAGAATTTCCATCATGGGAAAATTGTAGTCATGAGAGAATAGAAAAAAATATGAACAAATAAGGGATATCAGGCAGTGGAGCAAGAGGAGAGCAAATCAGAGAAAGGAGCAGAGGGGCCCAGTTGGGCAGTCTCCAGAGGATAGAGAAAGACACTCCTGTGATTATTTTCCTGCCCGTCACTGTAGCTTCCCTGAGGTCTGGCCACACCTGGGAAGTCCCAGGCTGTTCATGGAATTTTGTGTGGAATTCATTCAGTAAGCCCATATTTTCTTTTATTAGGGGAGGACCTATTTTTTCTGATTATAAAATGTCACCTTTGAAATTAAAACATATACGAAGCATAAATAAAGTGAAGATAGCCGGGCGCGGTGGCTCAAGCCTGTAATCCCAGCACTTTGGGGGGCCGAGACGGGCGGATCACAAGGTCAGGAGATCGAGACCATCCTGGCTAACACGGTGAAACCCCGTCTCTACTAAAAAATACAAAAAAACTAGCTGGGCGAGGTGGCGGGCGCCTGTAGTCCCAGCTACTCGGGAGGCTGAGGCAGGAGAATGGCGTGAACCCGAGAGGCGGAGCAGGCAGTGAGCTGAGGTCCGGCCACTACACTCCAGCCTGGGCGACAGAGCAAGACTCCGTCTCAAAATAAATAAATAAATAAATAAATAAAGTGAAGATCAACCATAAGTTTAACACTTTTTGGTGCTTAATCTCCACTGTTTGAGTGTAATATGCATAAACGTGCATGTATGCACATGCATACACATATACATATAAGGTATTTTTATGCTATGCTGGTGTGAACTTACATAACCATTGGAGGAGAAATTTGGAAATGTATACTGGGAGCTACAAAAATAATTCTACTTTTTTTTCAACAAAAATTTTTGAGTACCTACTATGTGCCAGGTGTTCCTTGGGGCTTGTGGGATATACCTTTGAACAAAACAGGCAGAAATCACTGGCTGCATGGAGCTTATAACAAGAGAGAGAAAAAATAAACAACTAATATAATAAATAATACACATATTGTATGATTGAAAAAGATGAATGCTATGGAAGAAGGAAGTAGCAGAGCAGGGTAAGGAATGAGATTTCAGATGGAGCAGGATGGGGACATGTTGAAATATGAAATAGGGTTGTAAAACTCTGAGCACAGACTTGCAGACTGGGGAAGTTACAATGCAGACACCTGGGATAAGATCATGCCAGTAAATTATTGATGACAGAAATTTCCATTTTATGAACATATTTTAAAGAAATATAAGTATATATGTATTTTATATGGTTTTACAGTAATGAAACATACTTCATATACTGTTATGTAATCTGTCTTTATTTATCAATATATTATTACACATTTTATGACAATAGGCATAGAAGTACATCATACCTTTTAATGATTAGATGGTACTCCAATAAAGGGTGTGCCATAAGTTATTTAACCAATCCCTCAGTTTTCACTATTGCAGAGTACTACAAATGACACTTTTGTATCAATATTTTCCATATGATTTGTTTTGTTTTGCTTTTTGCTTTAGAATAGGAAAGTGCCATCTCTCAGTCAAGGAGACGCACAGTTTTAAGGCATTTCCTTGACCAAGAGACACCACCTTTATGTTAACATGTACTTTATAAGCTGACAATCCTTGCTCTCTTTGAGAATTCCTGAGATTGTACACATTCTTTGTCCAGGTCATAATGGCTGCTGAAGTTCAATCTTTCCATGAGGACTCCCTTGCAGTCCCAGCACATCTTCCTGGTGTTTTCTCATCTGTTCCTGGTGAGATGGCAGGGAAGGAGGATGGAGAACCAGACAATATCTTCTCTTCACCTCCCTTCTGAGATCCAAGGGTCACTTAGTGATCACTGGCAGCCATGAGTTTTGTGCTTACTGGTTTGCATTCTCCGAAACCCAATCATTCCTATGAATCACACATACTAGTTTTGTACAGAATTAAAAAAAAAAATTCATCTCTGTCAGTTATTTTTCCCTCATTTCCCCACATTCTTCTTTAATCCTTCTGTAGACCATTCACGTTCCCTGTAGTAATGCCTACAATGTTTTGACATGAGTTTACTACTTACAGTCCTGCTAGTTTATAAACAAACAAAACTATTGCTTTCCAGTGCTGGCAAGGTTCAGAGAAAAAAAAAACAGCACTTTGTTTCTATCTATGCTGATTTCAGCATAAAATATTACAATCTTTTTGGAAAATAGTTTGGCAAAATGGAACATGAGCTATAAATTTTCATATATTTGGTCTCTAATCTCAAACATAGGAGTACATTCTAAAGGAACAATTCAGAATATGGATATGGAAAGGCATGTTTACAAACATGTTCATTGTAATATATTTCTATAATTCCCCATCAACACCTGTATTCGTTTTCAAAACAAAGGTGACTTTGTTATAGATCACAACAAACTAAGTGGCTTAAAATGACCGAAATTTATACTCTCGGCGTTCTGTAGGCTAGTGGTCTAAAATCAAAGTGTCAGCAGGGTTTGTTCTTTCTGAGGGTTCTGAGGGAGAATCTGTTTCATGCCTCTCTCTTAGCTTCTGGTAATGGCCAGCAATTGTTGGCATTGCTTCGTTTGTAGATGCACCATTCCAATCTCTGCCTCCTTCTCACATGTGGTTCTCCCTGTGTTCCATGATGTTAAACAGTCATGGGAGAGGCTGGCCTTGGGCTGAATCCTGTTTATACCAGATTACCTGACTTGTGGGAGAATCAGTAGAGATTATGACTTTGCCAATAGTTACCACCATGAGGACCAGTTCCTAAGAGTGGTCTCCCCTTCAGTGTCCATGATAGAGTGGGTCACCATGCTACTCTTTAAGCCATCAGTTAGCATTATAATGTTTGGTATTCATTGTTTAAACCCTCCAAACTCTTCAAGCAAGAAGAGCTGTGCAATTCACAGATTCAGTCAGGGCACCATTGAGTACTAACCTTGTACAGTCACTGAAAGGATTTAAAGTTGTCATTGTTAGGATTTACATTTTAAACCTTGAAATGTGATAGAAATTTTGCTGCCAGTATACACAGTTCTTGGAATTTAAACACTTACTTAAAAAAATACCCATCTTAGGCCGGGCGCGGTGGCTCATGCCTGTATTCCCAGCACTTTGGGAGGCCAAGGCGGGTGTATCACGAGGTCAGGAGATGGAGACCATCCTGGCTAACATGGTGAAACCCCGTGCCTACTAAAAATACAAAAAAAAAAAAAAAAAAAAACTTAGCCGGGTGAGGTGGCAGGCGCCTGTGGTCCCAGCTACTTGGGAGGCTGAGGCAGGAGAATGGTGTGAACCCGGGAGACGGAGCTTGCAGTGAGCCAAGATCACGCCACTGCACTCCAGCCTGGGCAACAGAGTGAGACTCTGTCAAAAGAAAGAAAAAAATAATCACCCATCTTATATAATATTTTAATTTCTAATAAGATTAGAAATATTCCATCACATGGTGCAATTTGTGTGTCTACCCACGCCATTGATAACAAGAAAAGAGACAAATAGCCTCCAGGGGTCCAGAATGAAGTGTTTCCCAAGTTGAAAAAGAAATGAATACCAAAAAAAGAAAATAGAAAAAATCATTATCTTCATTGTTATCGAAAAAATTGTATGTTTCTTCACTTACCAATCGCAGAGGAAAGATATAAACAACATCAAAATACATCCTTTCATCAGAGACACTGGTTGTAAATAAGGTTTCATCATTTATATGCTTGTCCAAAGTGGTAATTTAGAATGACTGCTACCAGCTCTGGCTGTATCCAGAATGATAATTATGAAGTAAGTGCTGAGCAGATGCTTGGAAATAAAAGTTTGCCCTGAGCTGCCAGGAGTCTAAGGACAACGCTAACAGCCCCCATAAACCCTTAGTTTGGGAACAGACTTGTCAATACAGCCACAGTCTGCCAATTTGCTAAGCATCAATAGACATTAGTCATGCATACAAATATGGATTATTTTAAGAAAATAAATTGTCACTGACATATAATTCTTTTTGCTTTCCTTTCTATGGATCTGTGCCTACTCTGATTATCTTAAAGCAGCAACGCGAAATTAATTCACAAGAAAAGGAGAAACAGGCTAGTAAAAATTGTATTATAAGCTCACAGCAAGAAATGTGTGCTTAAAAGGGGGTTTATTCTTTCTTATTGGAATGAACACTTAATTTTCTACCTAAAATGAAATAAAACTTTAAGAAAATCTATGGCTGCTGAGAAAGCAGTTTTTCACATGCCAAACTATGTTAGCAAAGTTGGGGCTAAATCATCAAAGAAATCTGACTAGTACTACACTGCAGCTCCTCCAAGATAATATTTAACTTTATATCCACATGAAGCAACTGTAGGACAACTATCACTAATGAGTTCACTGAATTCTGTGAACTAATACCTTTGAATAATAGACAATTGGCATTCCTCCTCTTTTCTTTGTGCTCTGAATTGTTCTTCTCTTGCTTTCCCTTCTCATCTTCCTTCCATTGCTAGTTCTCTGAAAATATCTTCCTTGTTCTGACATTAAAAGGTTTGCACCACTATCCTTATGCCCTCAATTTTCTCCCTTTCTCATTTTCCCACCATTACTAGTATTAAGCCTGCTTCCTTGGCAGCTCCTTTAGGTGACAATGACAAGAGTCAGATTTGTCCTCTGTCTTTCTGGACTGCTGATGTGACATGTATTAAATTATACTCTTTATTTAGAGTGAGAGCAATGATTGGTAGTCTTTCTACAAATGGACTTAAATTTCTATTCTTTTATTCTTGACTGCATTTTGAGATTTTGATCCAAACAAACCGAAAAATATTTGACTAACAGTTACAAAATTTAGAAGTTTTGAAATGAAGGATTGTCTTTGTCCTTTTGTAGCTTCTGATAAATATTTACCATTGATTTGAAAGAAAATTCTGGCCAATAAATTATGAGTTATATAAGTATAGTATATATATTGACTCTGTACACACACACACACACACACACAGAAGTTTATATAAATATAAGCATTATAGTTATATTAAATCTCTTAGTCAATTACAGTGAAGGTCTTTTATGATATTTTTAAAAAGATAATAAATACTGTTTTTGGAGCACCTACTGTGTGTCAGAGACTTCACATTTGTTATTTAACACATACACCACCCCATGACAATTACTGGTATCTCTGTTAACAGCAATAAGCACAGTCAGTCTTGGAGAAATTATGTCACTTGTCCAAGTTCTACTGTCCTGCTAAAACTTTCACAGCCTCAAACATAAAATCCATTTAATTTGCTCCCCATGATTTAGCAATGTATTAGGCTAATTTGAAGGACATGAATTTATTTTGATAGAACGTAACCCATTTATGTAGGGAAGTATTTTAGAACAGACTTTTACTATATTTTTATTTCACTCCTATAATTCATACTAGGAAATGATTTTTGGTTTGATATTCTTGAATCATAAGATTGAAATCTACACTTCTTTCTTTGTGCTGCTTAAATCTTGCTCTTACGGCAGAATTTAATGCATTTCAGGGAAGCTCAGACTTCCCTTAGCAGCAGGTTCTGCCAAAGACTCTTCACTAACACACATTCTGTTGAATCTAAGGGGCTTGCAGATAGACTTTCCTTAGCCCTCACTAGTGATTCTGATAGTGAGGGAATGTGTTGAGGAAAAAAGCGTAACTGAGTACCTATTTGCTTGCCCTTTGGAAGGAAAATGGCAAATGTTTTTACTCCAGGAATTCAACTTGTCACAGGACAGTCATGTGGAAATGAATCAAGTTAATTATCTCTTTCTATGAAAACTTACTTCTGGACATACTAGTTAAACATTAGGACTTAGAGAAATTAGTAAACTGCCTACCTCAGAGAATTATTGCAGATTAGGAGAAGTATACTGAAAGAATTCAGGAGTGAAGTTGTTTCGGCAGAATCAGGGCCCCTGTGCTCACATGGAATGTGTGGGTCACTTGAAAGAAGATTCCATTATGAAGTTTATTTCTTAATACTCATTGTCTATAAGACACAGACAATCTGTGATGATTCAGATGGTCAATCAAGGGAGGTATGAAAGCGCTGTTTTCCTCAGAAGAACTCTGAACTCCTTAACACCACAGATTTTGTCTTATTAATTTTAGCCTCACTAAAGGTCAGCTGAGAATCAAATGAGATACCCATATAACCACAGTAAATGCATCTTCAAACATAAAGTTACATATATATGGTATAATAATTTTGAATACATGATTGTTAAATTTTATATGCATTTAGTAATTTAATGTTTACAACTCTAAAATATGCACTATTTATATCCCCCATATTGTCAATGGTAAACTGAGGCACTTGTGAGTTTAAGTAATTTTTTCAAAGTCACATTGCTAGTGATGGGCCCAGCTGACCTGAATCCAGGATTCTCTTGCCCCAGAATGTGTGTTCCTAACCACCATGCTTTACCTGCCCCTCATAAAGTCCCACAAGAGTGGGAGTTGAATAATGAGAACACATGGACACAGGAAGGGGAACATCACACACCCGGGCCTGTCGGCGGGTGGGCCGCTAGGGAAGGGCTAGCATTAGGAGAAATACCTAATGTAGATGACGGGTTGATGGGTGCAGCAAACCACTATGGCACGTGTATACCTATGTAACAAACCTGCAGTTCTGCACATGTACCCTAGAACCTAAGGTTAAAAAAAAAAAAGGCCGGGAGCAGTGGCTCTCATCTGTAATCCCAGCACTTTGGGAAGCCGAGGTGGGCGGATCATGAGGTCAGGAAATCGAGACCATATTGGCTAACACCGTGAAACCCCATCTCTACTAAAAATACAAAAAATATAGCTGGGCATGATGGTGGCCGGTTCCTGTAGTCCGCAGCTACTCGGGAGGGGCTGAGGCAGCGAGAATGGCGTGAACCCGTGGGAGGCCAGAGCTTGCAGTGAGCCGAGATCGCACCAGCTGCACTCAGGCCTGGGAGAGCATGAGCAATGAACTCTCTCAAAAAAAAAAAACAAAAAAAAAAAAACAGAGTGTTTTCCTGAGGTACTATGTCTTTAGTCATGCGTGCAAGTTGTCATTCCTTTTAATAGGCTGTGATCTCATTTTTTTAATTTTAAAAAATATTTCATTTTATGAATAAATAATAGTTGTACATATTTGTAGGGTACAGGTGATGTTTTAATACATGCATACAACGTGTCATGACCAAACCTGGATAATTGGAATATATATCACCTCAAATATTTATAATTTCTTTGTGTTGGGAGCATTTAAAATCTTCTCCTCTGGCTATTTTGAAATATACAATAAATTATTGTTAACTATACATGCCCTATTGTGCTATCGAATACTAAAACAGACTCCTTCTGTCTAATTGTATTTTTGAGCCCATTAACCACTCTCTCTTCATCCCCCTCCGCAGTACTCTTCCTCACCTCTGGTAACAACTCATCTATTTACTGCCTCCAGGAGATCATTTTTTTAGCTTCTGCATGTAAGTGACAACATGTGATATTTGTGTGTGTGTGTGGGGGGGGGGGGTGCATGCATGCATGCCTGGCTTATTTCACTTATCATGTCCTCCACTTCCATCCATGGTGCTTCAAATGATGGGATTTCATTTTTTATGGCTGAAAACATTCCATTGTGTATATATACCACATTCTTTATGCATTCATCTGTTAATGAACACTTAAGTTGTTTCCATATCGTGGCTATTGTGAATAATGCTGCAATAAGCATGCAACTATAGGTATCCCTCTGACACAGTCATTTCTTTTCCTTTGTGTAAACACCCAGTAGTGGAATTACAGGATTGTATGGTAGTTCTATTTTTAGATTTTTTCAGGAACCTCCATACTGTTCTCCACAGTGGTTTTACTACATTACACACCCACCAACAGTGTGTGAGCATTTCTCTTTCTTTGCATCCTTGCTAACATTTGTTATTTTCTGTCTTTTTTAATAATAGCCATTTTAACTGGCTAAAATCATCAGGGAAAGCAAACTAAAACCACAATGAGGTATCGTCTCACCCCATTTAAAATAGGCTGTCAACCTTGAATTCTTTTGGAAAGAATCTGAGTGCTAGTCACCTTTGAATCTGACAGAGCAAAACTTTGAACATATTGGGTTGATTATTGTTGGAAAGAAATCACATTTAAAACAAAATTCTTTTACCTCAGAGGTAAGGATAACCATGCTGGAAATCTTCATAGTAGCACAGAGATATAGATACTGAATATATTTGAGTTCTAGCTTCTCCAAGACAAAGTCATTTATTCACTCAAATATTCCATTACTAAAATCCCCTAAGAAAGGAAAATAGGGGCAATATTCAAACTAGAGCCTAGACCAAAGCAAGGAACCCTGAGCTCTTTGCGGAAAGCCAAAAGCATAACAAAAGGAAACCAAAGACTTCTCAGGGTCAGGGTTAATGTGGCAATCCTCCGAACAATATTCTTGGAGAAGCGACCATCAGTGGTCAGCTCAGAAATTTCTGCCAGTGGAAACATATAGGGTTAATCTTTTCCTGTTTGGGTGTTTTCATCTTCTCCCATCAGCAGATTGATTATTAGTTTATCAGGTTAGTCAGTTGGAACCTGTTGAATAACATACAGGGAGGGAAGGTTTTAATCAGTGAGCGGAGCAGGAATATAAATGGCTTCTGGTGGTAAGGAACCTGAGGAGACATCTAGCCATTACTTGTACAAGCAAGTGTGGGTTATGAAGGATTTTTGGTAATGCACATAGTTTATAAAATATTTTACCAAGTATACGAAGACGTAACCTTTCTACAAATTATGTAGCATTGAACAAGCAGCTAAGCTTCTTCAGGTTTCAGTTTCCTCAACTGTGAAATAGGAGGGGCCTGGAATAGATGATTACTATAGTTCTTTCCACCTCTAACAACTGGAAGGTTAAGGATTAACAGCAAGTTCATTAAGGTCAAAGTCAGCTTTAATCATTCAGCAGTGAAGCTAGAGTTTGCAGTGATGAAAAGGCAGAAGTCCTAACTTAGCTCTCACCCTGTCCAGCACCCCTTTTGCCTTTCAATAATCATAAAGTTCTAACATCTTTGGAAGCCACTCAGGGCCAAGGTACCTTAAGTACTAAAAAAAAATTCAATTAAAATCACTGAAAACTTTCTCAAAGGAGGGATTTGAAAAAGATAAAAGAACCATGAATGGCAACACTTACTTTAGAAATCCCTTCAACTATTAAAAACAGAACATTGCAAAACAAAAAAAAAAATAGCTCTCAATTGTACAGTATTCTGTCACAGTGCAGTTTGGCATCATGCCAAATATGCAAACACAGTGAAAATTTATCTTATGTGTTCTCTAAGGGTCCAAAGTTTTCTCAAATCCAGCCCATCTTCTCTTCCAGAGGAGTGATAAATCTGAGATGAAAACAAGTCATATACACAGAAGGAATATAGACTCATAGTCTATTTATTTACAAATATGTACTGTTCCTTCACCATATGGTTTGAACAAAGACATTAAAATGTGAAAACAACAGCAGGTCTCGAGCTTAGCTGCCATAGAAATAGCTTAGTTTCCAGGTCTGGCCTGTTCTCAGAGACATGTCGACCCACAGTCTGTTCAACCACAGGCACTTCTGTTTCAAAAATGTCTCTACAGAACTCTGCTTTCTCCTTTTTGCCTGCAGATGAATTAAATTAATGCTTTGCATACTTGGTTTTAAAAGCAAGTGTGGGTTACGAAGGATTTTAAAATCCTTCATAAATGACCCTTCCCTGTTTCAGTCATCCTTTCTTCCAAGAAAAATATTTTGTCTGGCTATTCAAATACTGTTTTATTAATAAATGACATATGCTAAAGACCAGCCAGATCTGAATGTTGGCATGAGCATTGTGTTTTCAGCCACATCATGTCCCACATTTTTGGTGCCTTAGAACTTTCTCATCTCAGTTCCTTGGTTCCTTCCACCTGCCTCTTAGCTGTTCCAGCTCCTTTGTTAAGTCTTCTCTTGTTCTATCCCCCTCCCCACCACTACTCAGAGCCAATCTCCTCTATTGTATTCTAGCCCACACTTACTTTCAAATATAATTATCTATGTTCTAAACATCTGATCTGTGAATTAGTGGTACCTAATACAGATATTAGCTAGAAAATATGTATTTAGAGGGACAACACAAGATCATGTATATGAATTGCTTTTGGAATCAAGTGATACAGGTTTAAGCCCCTGTTTTATAATGTGGTAACTTTTCTTCTGGGTCTAAACATCACTATTTCCTTGTAAAATAATAATTTCATATTTATTGAGCATTTACTATGTCATATGTTGTGCAAAGTTTTAATAAACATTATGTCATTTAATATTTACAACTGTCTTATGAGCTATGCATTACTCATACCTCACTCATTACTCAACCTCACTTTGAAATAAGAAAATTGAGGCACAGAGAGATAATGAAACTTGACTAGATTTAGGGTTTCCACCCACATTTATCTGAATCCAGCACCAAACCTCACCTTGCAATGTTTTTATGAGGATCAAATAAGATAGTGTATGTAAGGACATAGTATAGGTTACAAAGTACTGTGTGAATGTAAGCTACTGTCCTAACCAAGACTTTAAATTAATTAACACAGGAAGTTCAGACATTGTGTTGAGTTAGAGATGCAGAAGATTAGAGGGCAGGAATCAAACCTACAGACTTCCGATTATGGAGAATAAGGATTCAGGATCCCAAGAGGAACAAAATATTGTACAACGAATAAGTGTAAATAAAATGCACTATGTGACTAATAAGAGAGAGGCCTCTTTGAACAAGGAAGCTCAGGAATAAAGAAAAGTATAATGAGCAAACATTGAATTTAATAACCACTTCTTTCGTTTTCTTTGGTTTTCAATGTCACTATCATTAATTCTTCCCAAACTCTCTAATATCATAAATAAATGCCTCTTAAAGCTATTTTTTTCTAGCAGTGAAAGAAAAGTTGCATGGACAGGTTAAACTGGCAAGAAAGACTTGCAATAAGAATCAAGACTACTACATTTGGTGGTTAGAGATTGGACTCTAGTCCTTGAACACAAAAGTAAAAGAGTTTTGAAGCACTGGAGTGAACTAGCGGAATGGTACTGGAGGATGAGGACTTTAAGGGGAAAATTTGTCAATGTGATTGCACTATTGGTTTTGCTAACTGATGCTTATCAAAGTTAGGTCCCTACCCTTCCACAAAGACTAGGAGGCAGGCACCCTAGCTTTCTAGATGGTTCTGCTTCAAAGGAAATACTCCCAGGTCTTTGAGAAAGATATTACTGGGAGTAAAATCGTCAAGAAGCTGGAAGACGATTTACAACTCAAAGGGGCAGGGAAGAAACTTACAATTCCAAATTTTCAAAGTAAATGCTCTAAGAAAAGGTATATCAGGGGACAATCAGAAGAAGACTGTCTAAGGTTTAGTCAAACTGAAGTTAAGGGTGTTTTGGTCACTGCATCTAAGCACGTCAGATAATTAGATCCCCCCTTTTTTTCTGAACACATCTTTTCTGAAACTCTCCCCTCCCCTCTTTAATCTGGACTGGTTGCTGTCTAGGCCTGATGTATAGCTGTCAACCTGGGACTTTCTTTGCTTCTCTTCCCTTATCTGGAGACACTAATTTAGCAGAATACATAGATTTAGAAGAATATATTCATCATTAACACCCTGAGACATGGTGCATACAAATAAAATTTTAAGACTTCAAATGTCTGAAAATGTTCTTTTCTAGTCTCACTCTTGACAAATCATTGGACTGAGTATAAAATTCTAAGTTAAAATCATTCTTACCTAGATGTTTCTTCTACGGTGTTCTAGCTTTCACTATTCCTATTGAGAAGTCAAATATTGCTTGGTACTCAGTTTCTTGAATGTCACTTATTTTATTTCTAAAATCTTTAGTATATTCATGGTACTGTAACAAAGTATCATAAACTGAGTGATTTATAAACAACAGAAATTTATTTCTCACAGTTCTGGAGGCTGGGAAGTCCTAGATCAAAGGACCAGCAAGGTCAGTATCCGATGAGGATTCATTTCCTTGTTCATAGATGGCTCTTTTGCTGTAACCTCACATGGTAGAAGGGGTAAGAGGTCTCTCTTGGGTCTCCTTTATAAGGGCACTAATGCCATTCATCAGGGCTCTGCCATAACCTAATAACCTCCCTAAAGCCCCACCTTCTAATGCCATCACATTTGCAGTTAGGATTTCAACATGTGAATTTTGTAGGGACACAACATTCAGTCTATAGGAGAGCTTGTAAGATATTTATATTATTCCTGGTGGTTTGAAATTTTATTCATTACACTGGACTCTCAGTGACCCTTTCATTACGAAATCACATTCTTCAGTGATACATACGTTATTGGATTAATTATTTGAAAATTGTTTTGTCTCTTCTTCTCTTTTCTCTGTTCTCTCTTTTAGGAACTCTTATGAATCAGACATTGGGTCTCATGAATTTATCATCCAATCTTCTCTCCTACTCCAAATTTCTTTGCCTTATTGTTCTATTTTCTCAAAGATTCCTTTGACTTTATAGTCATATTGATTTATTTAATTGTATTCTTAATCTCTAAAAGCTCAATGATTTTATCGCTTCTTTTAAAATATTCTGCTTTTGTTTTATGAATAAAATATTATCATTCATTTCTGTGAGGGTATAGATTTAAATATTGTTTAAAATCTCAGGGTTTTTTTTTTTTTT
>NW_016816076.1:2000956-2027024 GCF_001698545.2 Rhinopithecus bieti
AGGAACAAAATATTGTACAACGAATAAGTGTAAATAAAATGCACTATGTGACTAATAAGAGAGAGGCCTCTTTGAACAAGGAAGCTCAGGAATAAAGAAAAGTATAATGAGCAAACATTGAATTTAATAACCACTTCTTTCGTTTTTCTTTGGTTTTCAATGTCACTATCATTAATTCTTCCCAAACTCTCTAATATCATAAATAAATGCCTCTTAAAGCTATTTTTTTCTAGCAGTGAAAGAAAAGTTGCATGGACAGGTTAAACTGGCAAGAAAGACTTGCAATAAGAATCAAGACTACTACATTTGGTGGTTAGAGATTGGACTCTAGTCCTTGAACACAAAAGTAAAAGAGTTTTGAAGCACTGGAGTGAACTAGCGGAATGGTACTGGAGGATGAGGACTTTAAGGGGAAAATTTGTCAATGTGATTGCACTATTGGTTTTTGCTAACTGATGCTTATCAAAGTTAGGTCCCTACCCTTCCACAAAGACTAGGAGGCAGGCACCCTAGCTTTCTAGATGGTTCTGCTTCAAAGGAAATACTCCCAGGTCTTTGAGAAAGATATTACTGGGAGTAAAATCGTCAAGAAGCTGGAAGACGATTTACAACTCAAAGGGGCAGGGAAGAAACTTACAATTCCAAATTTTTCAAAGTAAATGCTCTAAGAAAAGGTATATCAGGGGACAATCAGAAGAAGACTGTCTAAGGTTTAGTCAAACTGAAGTTAAGGGTGTTTTGGTCACTGCATCTAAGCACGTCAGATAATTAGATCCCCCCTTTTTTTCTGAACACATCTTTTCTGAAACTCTCCCCTCCCC
Source organism: Rhinopithecus bieti (assembly GCF_001698545.2). Classification (NCBI taxonomy): domain Eukaryota; kingdom Metazoa; phylum Chordata; class Mammalia; order Primates; family Cercopithecidae; genus Rhinopithecus; species Rhinopithecus bieti. The sequence goes on from NW_016816076.1 coordinate 2,001,778, forward strand.
TCTTTAATCTGGACTGGTTGCTGTCTAGGCCTGATGTATAGCTGTCAACCTGGGACTTTCTTTGCTTCTCTTCCCTTATCTGGAGACACTAATTTAGCAGAATACATAGATTTAGAAGAATATATTCATCATTAACACCCTGAGACATGGTGCATACAAATAAAATTTTAAGACTTCAAATGTCTGAAAATGTTCTTTTCTAGTCTCACTCTTGACAAATCATTGGACTGAGTATAAAATTCTAAGTTAAAAATCATTCTTACCTAGATGTTTCTTCTACGGTGTTCTAGCTTTCACTATTCCTATTGAGAAGTCAAATATTGCTTGGTACTCAGTTTCTTGAATGTCACTTATTTTATTTCTAAAATCTTTAGTATATTCATGGTACTGTAACAAAGTATCATAAACTGAGTGATTTATAAACAACAGAAATTTATTTCTCACAGTTCTGGAGGCTGGGAAGTCCTAGATCAAAGGACCAGCAAGGTCAGTATCCGATGAGGATTCATTTCCTTGTTCATAGATGGCTCTTTTTGCTGTAACCTCACATGGTAGAAGGGGTAAGAGGTCTCTCTTGGGTCTCCTTTATAAGGGCACTAATGCCATTCATCAGGGCTCTGCCATAACCTAATAACCTCCCTAAAGCCCCACCTTCTAATGCCATCACATTTGCAGTTAGGATTTCAACATGTGAATTTTGTAGGGACACAACATTCAGTCTATAGGAGAGCTTGTAAGATATTTATATTATTCCTGGTGGTTTGAAATTTTATTCATTACACTGGACTCTCAGTGACCCTTTCATTACGAAATCACATTCTTCAGTGATACATACGTTATTGGATTAATTATTTGAAAATTGTTTTGTCTCTTCTTCTCTTTTCTCTGTTCTCTCTTTTAGGAACTCTTATGAATCAGACATTGGGTCTCATGAATTTATCATCCAATCTTCTCTCCTACTCCAAATTTCTTTGCCTTATTGTTCTATTTTCTCAAAGATTCCTTTGACTTTATAGTCATATTGATTTATTTAATTGTATTCTTAATCTCTAAAAGCTCAATGATTTTATCGCTTCTTTTAAAATATTCTGCTTTTGTTTTATGAATAAAATATTATCATTCATTTCTGTGAGGGTATAGATTTAAATATTGTTTAAAATCTCAGGGTTTTTTTTTTTTTCTTTTGTTCTTTGGAGAAATTTCTTTTCAATTGATTATTTGGTTGATTGGTCTTTCAAATTGGAAATTTTTCCAAACTGTTGAACAATCCTTGGCTGTCCAGTTATGTTTAAGAGTGTGGCACTCAAGAGCTATTTGGAAGTACACTCTAGCAGATATTGGAACACAGTGGTTTCATAGCAGGATCTCCAAATGTCAGTGTCTTTGCTAGATATTCTGCTTATGCACTGCCCCCACCATGACTTTTCTCCATTTATGTCCATCCTGTTCTGCTCTTGGAGGCTGACACTGAGAACTACACACTTGGACTTCCTGAATGGCTGGGCTTCAGTGGGTAGACACTCTGAGGTTGTTCGTGAGCAAAAAGGGAGAGCAGTCAGGGTATTTTTTTTCTCTTGATTCATTTTCCGTTTCAGCACAAAGTCTCTAGTATTTGTAACTCTCTACATGTCAGTTTCTGTTGGGAGGGCTTTGTTCCACTGCTCCACTTTGTTCCTTCTGCCCTGGAGATGCAATGGCTTCCCACTCTTGCTAGGTGCTGGGTGACTCACCATCTCCCATTTATTTGCCCACGTGATGGTTAGTATTAAATAGCTCCTTCATTAACATCTCTTCATTTGAATCCCTTAGGGTGAATCTGCTTTCCTGCCAGGATAGTAGTATCCACAAATTTTGTGTTTCCCTCCCCACCCCCGCTTTGGAATACTTCAGTTTCTCCAGAGAAGAATCCTCTAATATTTTTTTCAGAGAATGGAGGAAGCATATGGCTGGCTATGAATGCTCACAAAGCAAGGATCATTGGGGTGGGGGTTAAAGTTTCCATATGTAGCCTTTGGCTCCATGTTATCACCATTTTATTGCAGTAGTTCTACCCCGTGGGCTGCTATCCCTGGTATTTTTGAGATTTACTTTCCACAAAGTAAATGTCCATTTTCTTGGTGGGGTTGGGATATAGGGGATGCAGGAAAAGATCATCAGGTCTAATTATCTCTCAATGAGGTACTTCTTAGCCAGTTCTTCTTGTTTTTAGCCCCATGTCTCATTCCCACCTTCTGCAGTATGGGTATCTCTAAGTCCTGAATCCTTCCAAGTGATATGGTATGAATTAACCAGCTTTCCTCTTTAATGACATACCTCTCTTATGGCTCTTGTTTTGTTTGTTTGTTTGTTTGTTTGTTTTTGTTTTCAGATCTGCTCATTCCTTACATTAATTTTCCATCTTCTAAAAATTTTTGGCATCTCTGATCTGCTGTTGATGCACTGCTGATTCTCTTTGTCCTTTTGGTGTTTAGACCATATTTATACTTTTCTTCCAACTTTACTACAATTTTAGTGAGATTCATAGGGGAATTTAAAATCATGTTTTACTTCATCACAAAACTGGAAACTTCCCCCATTACCTTTTAACAAGTGTAGATCTTGGCACTGAGAGCACCTAATATTGCTGAGAGGAAAGGTAGGTAGGACAAAAGACTGGAAGAGCCCAGAAGGAGAAAAGTTACTCTGCATAAGACCCAGAGGGAAGATCTGAGAGAGGGGAACCAGGGCAGAGCAGAAAAACAAAAATGCACAATAGAAAGTTTGATGACATTTCCCAAGCCTTTTCTTTTATACAGCCTCTTTATCATATTCTCCCCAAGTCTTCCAAACAACAACAGTATAAAATGTGTTTTATTCACTAATGCTTTCTGGCATGGGTAGCCTTTAGGGGAAAGTACTGGATTCCATTATGAGTTAATGCTACACATGGAGACAAGCATCAGCTGGGCGCTGCTGCTTCTTATATTCATTTCTTTTTTCTCTTTTCTTCCTTTTTTTCATTCAGTTAATATTAAATGCTGTCTACTGGGGTATTATACTAGATCCTATGAACTATAAATCTCTGTTTTCAGTATGCTTGGAGACACTGAGGAATACATTGCCATTATGGCAAAGTGAGAGAAGTGTGGGAAGTGCTGCAGTAGAATAATGAACAGAGAGTTTGGTGTAGAGATGAAATGAGACAGTCTCTGTCCACAAAGACTCTACATTCCAGACAGGTGGTTAGAATTTAAGATTTAATATATAGTTAATAATATTGCATTGTATACTTGAAATTGCCAAAAGATTGAGTTTTGAATATTCTCACCACACACACACACAACAGGATAAATATGTGGGGTAATGGGCATGTTAATTAGCTTGATCGTGGTAATCAATTTACAAAGTGTATGTATATCAAATCATCACATTAGATAGCTTAAACATATGCAATGTTTTTTGTCAATTATACCTCAATAAAGCTGGGGTGAAATTTTTACCTAGGAGAGTGTATATTTCATACAAAAATATGTTATTAACATTTTTATTAGTTCATCTAATGACTCTGCATTTACTACCTTAAATAAAGAATTAATAGAATAAGGTAAAAAAGAATATTCTAGACAGTGCTAAGGTCTGTGCAGGGACAGTAAACCTGAAACAGAGTGACATTTTCAGTGGCAAGCAAGCCATTTAATGTAGACACAAGGTGGGAAATGTGCAAGATAAGCACACGGGGCAGGCAGTTGTGTAGTGGAGTGCAGTGTGGTATAGTGTGAATTTCATCCTGAAAACTGTGACAGACTTTCAAGAATTTCAGGATGAGATGTAAGATATAAACAGATTTAGACTGTTAGAAGACTATCTGGGAGCATTGTAGGGGATAATGAAGTGGGACAAGATCAGAAGCAGAGAGAATAGAAGAAAACTGATTGTAGACCAGTCATAAGCATGCACATTGAAGGGGCTCTGTCAGTGGCAGTGGAGCTAGAAAGAAAGGAGAGAATAGAGAAGAGATTGTGGCTGATGGTTAAAATCTATAGAATCTGGCATTTGGTTATTGAAGTAGGGAAGGAGGCAGAATTAAAAATATGTAGAAAGAAGACCTAAAATCATTCTTAGGTTTTCAGCTCAGACAATTGATTTCAAGAGACTCAAAGGTTGTTTAGAGATCTTAAATTGCACACAAATAATATCTGGAGAGATGAGAATCCAGAGCAAAGAGAAAAAACAGACTGAAGAAATGGTAATCGGCCTAATAAATAATATTTGCTTATGTGAAGGTATTAGAGACTAGACATTTCTAGTTAAAACTCAAACTTAAGTGAGTTCCTAATGCTTTTCTAATGTTCACAACTCAGGGAGCCCAGAAGAACCTTATGCACTCCAGGAGAAAATGTAGTCTTATGTCAGAACTGATGCTGCTGCTGATGATGATCTGGGTATATTTGAAGGGGTGCAGGGAAATTACACTGGGTGCCTCTCTGAACATCCTGAGAAACACAACCTACTGGTAGCTCAGTGCCCCACATGGAAGCACACTTAGCAGTAATAGCAAAAAATGCCCACGTTTGTGGCCTTATAATTGCATATAAGTTGTAGCTGAATAGACAAATTTATGGTGAGAGAAAGGAGAATTGTGGTTGCTAGGGACTTGGGGGTGTGAAGGGATGAGGAATGATTGCTAATGAATATAGAATTCATTTTTTAGGTAGTGAAAATATTCCAGAATTCAATAGTGATAATGGTTGAACAACCTTGTAGAGATATTAAAAACACTGCATTGTATACTTTAAAAGGATGAATGTTATGGTATGTAGTTATAACTCTCTCAGTTAAAAGAAATAAAATTTTATATATATATATAAGTTGTATATATACAAATATATATATATAAATTATATATATATAAATTGTATATATATATACGTGTATATATATATACATGGCCAAGGCCCAGGGCCTAGGTGCCACCAACCAGATTATATGAGTATGAGGCATCTCCTTGTCCTAGGACCTTTGGACCATAGCACTACCCTCTGAGCTGGGCTCTACTCCTCTCACTAGAGACCATCGGTCTTGACAGTAGAAGCTTTAAGACAGTAGTCTTTACCATACTCCAGGACATTTACAGCTTCTCTTATCCTTAGGGAGAGCCTATTACCCAGGGAACAAAAGTAGCAGAAACAGGAAAAGAAGAAAGTCATACCAACTAGCCCCCAATGAAAAGTGTCTGCAGCTTCTAGCTGACAAGTGGCTATTTTCTGTAGGACACTGAGACTTTGTTCATTAAAGAAATAAGTGCACACAGAAACATACACTAAATATATATTTACTAAGGAAATACAATATCTACCTCCTTCATCTTCATTATGTTTGATATTTAATAAAGTTCTTGCTTAGGTTAGAAAGTAACAATAATATATTGAGTCATTCTAGTAAAACTGAAAAGGATTTTTCTTGTCAAGAGTCAGATACTACATGCCTTTGGCTAGCATGACACAATAAAAAGATCATGGGCTTTAATGTCCATAAGATATGGGGTTTGTCACTAGTGCCTTATGAACTTGGACGAGGTTTTTGGAATACAAGCCTTTGTTTCATCAGCTCTACATTGAAAATAAAATGAATTAAATGTTATAAAACATGCAAAGTGGCAGTATTTGACAAGAAGTTTTCAATGACCATTTACTCCATTCCCTATTGTGAGAAAGGATATCATTCTCTAGTCTTTTTTTTCCTGTTTCTCTCTCTCTCTCTCTCTCTCTGTGTGTGTGTGTGTGTGTGTGTGTGTGTGTGTGTGTGTGTGTGACTGTACGTATGATTCTCTCAACATTTCTTTAAAAAATTAGGAGTATTTGAATTTTCCACCAAAAAGAAGGTACAGAAAGCTAAGATTCTTTGAATGCCTCCTTTAAAAAAGAGAAAATAATCTACCATATTTAAAATTTTATTTGTTTCTATGAGTCATGTAAGCATAAAATGGATGAAGATTCTGGAAGCTCAGTGATTTTCCATTACTTAGGCATAATAAGGTAGCTGATAGGTCTCTCTGGTGCTTTCATCATCACTTTCATCCTAGCCATGTTCAGTTAGCATATCATTTGCATGTTGGCATGACAGTTACTTTAATATGCAGTAATAAAAAAAGCAGACATAACCCAAACAGGAAAATAGAACACCTTTTTAATAACTGATGTGTTAAATGAGGAACCGTTTCTTTCATAAGAATATATTACTTGACCTTCTGCAGAGACAAGTTCATTGGATTTAATTTTGAGGAACCGATTACATTTTTCTTCTAGTCAGAGAAGGTCTGATTTGACTGGAGTCTGGTTGGGATGCAAAGAGGCTATTAAAATATTTCAAGCATTTTTTCTAAAGAGCAGTGCATTAATTTCTTGCGAATATTCATCACTCAAACCTCCTACTCTATTACGCTCAAATCAGAGCTGCAAGATTATGATGTTTTTATTGATATAATTAATAACAAATGTTACTTGTTAACTTGGCTATTGCCAAATTGGACATTTGACAAATGTACCCAGGGCCTTGAGTCAGTGAATTTAATATAGATATGAGGCAACATATCGACCTCAAAAGATGAAATCAAGAATATTACTGTGGAAATTTTAAAAAGGTAGAGAAATCATTTTACCAAGTTTTGGAAAAGTAAAAAATAATGATTTTAAAACTAATCCTTTTAGGCTTCTCTAAATACTATACTCAATTTAAGGCATCTGTCCAACATATAACATCAATTGAAATGTTTAAAGATAGTTTAAAATACCAGAAGCAAGAACACTACAGAAAGCAATGATACCCAACACACAGAAAATAGATTATGAAAAACAATAAATAACCCACCACTTTGCTCCACTTTTCATTCTATCATCAAGAAAATCTAGCTCTTATATAATCAGAAAATCAAAGAAGTAACAGCAATGAAAACCTGCCCTATTAAAATTCTGCAAATTATAACCATGAAAATTGCACTCTGATGTACACCAATTGATCTCGATTGTGAAAAGTCATAGGGAACTAGATTCACAAATGTCATCTAAGGGGCCCACAATAGGATTTTAAATCAGACTAGATTAATTTGCAATTTGTCTATGGGCTGAATTGATGTTTACCTTTATATTACCTGAAAGAAAAATCAGAATGTTAATGAGTATTTTCTTTTATTTAAAGAAATAAACTATTTTCCAGCTTTAAGAAATATCTTTCACTATCTTAATTACTGAGCCATGTGAATATGTGGGGAGGTGAAGGTAGGGATGTGAGAAGCAGTGAAACAGGTAGACATTGGCGTTGACTTGACCAGACATAATCACTAGGTAGCTACAGGAGCCATTACATTCCACAAGGCCAGGGTAGGTGACTGTTTGATCCCATTTTACAGATGAAGAACTGAAGCTGAATGGTTATTACTTGTGCAAAATCCAACAACTGGTTAACTGTAGAGCTGAGAATTAATTCCAAGTCTTCTGCCTCTAAAGCCTCCACTTTTTCCACTAGGCTACTTTCAGAAAGACAATGAAAGAGCTCCATGCTATAGTTAATCTTCCTTCAACAATAAAATTGAGAGCAGGCCAGGTGGCTCCGGGTTTGCACCCTCCTCTTTGGTGCCCCTCATATACACTAAAGTGAGCTGAGGTCTTGACAGCTGGAAATGAAGATGCCCAATCTTCCCTGACATTTAAAGCCTACCTGGTACATATACATATCATTATGTTATACCTCATGTGGGGATTCAGAGAAATAGAATACAATCCTTGTAACAAGATGCTTGTAGGCTGATTAGAAGACAAGGCTGATTAGAAGCAAGGATCATCCTTGCTTTTATTTCCCCAAAATTATATATAATGAGAAGTTCAAGCAACTATGGAGGAAAGTTGGAAGAGATATTTTTGGTCAAGAGGACTTTCAGAGGTTCTATATATTAGACACAAGTAGGAGTCAACTTCACAAAGGCATCAAGATATGTATATGTATATAACTGTGAAAACATTACTCCATTCCCTTTTCTGTACTCCTTTCCCTTTTTAGTGCTTTCTTTTCTTTTCTTCTTCTTCTTTTTTTTTTTTTTTTTTTTTTTTTTTTTTTTTTTTTTTTTGTATTTTAGTAGACACAGGGTTTCACTGTGTTAGCCAGGATGGTCTCGATCTCCTGACCTCGTGATCCGCCCACCTCGGCCTCCCAAAGTGCTGGGATTACAGGCATGAGCCACCGCACCCAGCCCTTTTTTAGTACTTTCACAACTCATTTCCTATTGCCCACCTAGGGTCTCCAGCTGCCTAAATCTTACCTTGATTGTGCTGGGCAATTTATGCTCAACATCTTTTGTTTTCTTTTGTTGCCCTTCAAAACTTGCAGTCCTATTTCTTCATTCATAGTACTCTGCTTTGTCCTGGGAAAATCCAAACTTAAATGCCTCTTCTCCCAGGTAAAAAATATACTTGAATGACTACAGAGAGTTGCTATTGGTAGCAATGTTAGACATCAAGGTAAGCTATAGATATTTTTAAGAAGATCACCAAAACTTCCAAAGGAGTATTTATTGTATATTCTTACTCAGACCATATTGTAGAACAACAGCTCCTAAACCTGTCTTAGATTTAGGAGTTTCTATTAATTTTATTTCAAAATAATGGATACAGTCAATATTTTTAACCAGATAATTAGTTTGACCTTTGTTCACATTTCTTTTGTTGTTATTTAAATTAAACAACAACAAAAAAGACCTGAGCAACTTTGCTTAATTAAAAGCAATTCACTGTATTTCAAATGTTTCAATATATTGTCTATGACTCAATCTGCCCAGTTAAAAAAAAAAAAACTACTTTTAATTTCTCTTCAAATTTTCACTGTATTTTACAATTACCATCCTTTAATAAATATTGAAAACTGAAAGTTCAATGTAGTAGAAGTCCCACTAAATAAGCTTTATCCCTTAGAAGCACTTTCTTGACCAGAGGTAAATAAAACAGACAAATAGAGTCTCATAGGTAAATACTATCTTGGAAAAAAAGTGAAAAAATAGACTAAATTAGGGTTGCCATTTAAAAATGCATATATCAAAATTTCAACAAATACTTGAGACACAATATATAGTTGTGAAACTATTTGCCCATGTAACCAATGTCAACTCACTTCTATAAACTTCCATAAGGGTTTCAGATCCAAAATAAAGCACACTTATGATCATTGATAAGAAACAAAAGCTAACCATAACCAGCATAAACATAATTGGATTTGATATTTCCATAAGAAATAACCCTCCAAGGAAAAGATTGGTAAAGAGGTTGCTCAAACAACTATATTTCCTAAATCTGAAGGACCTTCTGGTGCCTTGTAAAATAAAGCACTTTAAAATATAATTAACTGGGAGAACTACAATTTTGAAAAAACCTACATCTTGGCTGGGAGCAGTGTCTCATGCCTGTAATACCAGCACTTTGGGAGGCTGAGGCGGGCGGACCACGAGGTCAGGAGATTGAGACCATCCTGGGCTAACACGGTGAAACTCCGTCTCTACTAAAAAAATACAAAAAGAAATTAGCCAGGCATGGTGGCGGGCGCCCTACAATCCCAGCTACTCGGGAGGCTGAGGCAGAAGAATCACTTGAACCCGGGAGGTGGAGGTTGCAGTGAGTTGAGATCATGCTACTGCACACCAGCCTGGGCGACAGAGCAGGACTCTGTCCCCCCAAAAAAAGAAAAATACTACATCTTTTATGAGAAAGTACAGTACCATTGAACTAAAGTTTACGGTGATTGGTAAGTCCTTACAAATATACAGATTCAATAGTTAAAAAAACTCACTAGTGTGTCATCATCACTGTCTAAACGACCCTTTAAGACTCATTTAGAAATAAAGTCCTGGCCGGGCGCAGTGGCTCACGTCTGTGATCCCAGACCTTTGGGAGGCTGAGGTGGGCGGATTGCCTGAGCTCAGAAGTTCACAACCAGCCTACCAACACGGTGAAACCGTGTCTCTACTAAAATACAAAAAATTAGCCAGGTGTGGTGGTGCCCACCTGTAGCCCCAGCTACTCGGGAGGCTGAGGCAGGAGAATTGCTTGAACCAGGGAGGCGGAGGTTGCAGTGAGCTGAGATCGCACCACTGCACTCCAGCCTGGGGGACAGAGCGAGGCTCCGTCTCAACAACAACAACAACAACAACAACAACAACAACAACAACAACAACAAAAAGTCCTATAGTAGAGATGGATGATGATACTCTATTTTTATTATTATTGTCACTGTCCCAGAAGGCTGTGTGACTGCCCGTTTTATAACATCATGGTTACCAAGTATTCTAATATTGATTTAATTTTGCAAACAAACTTTCTTATAGGAAACACAGTTTACTAACCAGATCAAATGGGATTCTAGCTGATTTCTTAAATTTTATTATAAAAATTGGCATTCTTATATATAAATGAATTCCTTCAGGATGACTCAGTCTCTCCCAGAATTTACTTACTCCTGACTAAAATGAGAAAATTGGGTTTCTGTATCTGCAAATTGGAGGATGTATGTTGACCCAATCCAGAAGCAGACACTCTTGAAACCCAGGTCAAAAGCAGCTTTCCCTTTTAATTCACACTTTCCTCATTACTTCCACAAATGTTAATTTTTAAGATTAAACATCATTAGTCTTATCTTTCTTGCATGCACATTTAGGATGAATTTCTATTGTCTTGAGGTCTCACTTTACAAAGGATGAATTGCCCATATATTTATATTGATGTTTTAAGAAAGACAAATTTGTAGTCCACTTAATTTGACTAATATGCACTGGGCATCATTTTAGAAGAGAAAGTGGATTGAAATCAATCAGTAAGTGAAGGACAGTTATTCCAGAAACGTTACAGGGCTCCCACGTCTGGAAACACAAGGACTGTCTATGGGACGAAGTGATGCCAGCTGTCGCAACACAAACATTTAAGAAATTTGGGGCACTGAAGCCCAGGCCATGCCTCCTGGGCAGACAGAACATGCTCAATTTGTAATCTGCTTACACACAACTATCAAAGACTATGGCTAGTTGCCTTTTCAAAAATTGCAGAATTTTGGAGCCACATGATATTTTACTACTTAGCAAACCCAAATGCTTAATATTTCCAATGAATGGAAGATTTGCCAGAGGTTTCAGAATTTGCCTTTCATTATATGTCTCCTAGAAATAAGATGGGACTTCCCAACTATCTATCTAGAGCTGTCTATAGCCCCACCCTCATTCCCATTTTAATTGCACTGAGGGAGGAAGCTCATGCCTTTCAATCCTCACTGCAGCTACATCCCTTAGTAGCACTATATTGACCAGAGATAAATAATTATTTTATGTAGGTTTAATTAACCTCAAATTGACTAGTCTTGGCCCCAAACCTTCTGGAGTCCCCCAAATCAGTCTAATATGAGAAACTGAATATGTTCAGCTTGATATGTTTTTTGGGTGTACATGCATCTATCTGCTTGGGGTAGGAGATAAGCAACCACACTTTGCTGAGTGGAAGTTTCAACTGCTAGGAAAAAGTGGAAATTAACTAAGCCATCCCATCTAACAAGACAAAAAAAGTCACCCATAGGAAAGATAGTTAGATATCAGGTTGGCATGTACTGTCTTTACTTTTAGGTTAAAAAATAAGATTAGAAAGAATTGCTATCCTGAGGCAAAGTGAACATTGTTTTTTTCATTTTGAATAGTCCCAAGTTGTATTCAAATAATTTTTGCCATGATAGATAAACATTAAATGAAGAATGACTCATCTAATATGTATTCCACTACATGTGAAAATAACAGGAAGAATAACAGTCTTCAAAATTTTTCTTTTAATATCTCCCAAACAATTTTTTTTGTTGTTGTTGTTGACACCAGGTCTTGCTTTGTCACCCAGGCTGGAGTACAATGGCGTGGTCTCGGCTCACTGCAGCCTCAACCTCCCGTGCTCAAGCAATCCTCCCACCTCAGTCTCCCGAGTAGCTGGGACCACAGGTGTGTGCCAGCACTCCCAGCTAATTTTTGTATTTTTTTGTAGAGATTGGAGCTTTGTCATGTTGCCCAGCCTGGTCTCAAACTCCTGGGCTGAAAAAATCTGCCCACCTCAGCTTCCTAAAGTGCTGGAATTACAGGTGTGAGCCACTGCTCCAGGTTTTAAACAAATTAAGTATGGGTTATTTTTAAATGGCATCATAGATTTTTAGTTTTGTTTGGAAAATTAATTTGTTTACTATTTCAACTTCCACAAACCCAATTAACCCATTCTATTCATGAAAAATGTAGCATGAAAGTGTGAGAACAAGCAGATGGCTCACAGCAAGTTGCCAGGGACAGTTCAGTCCCAGAAGGGTTCAGCAAGATCGTCTAATGTAAAGAACAACACACTTGTCTCAGGGTAAACTAATGTCTAAGGCTAAGTGGTGCTAGGCAGTCAGTCCTGAAGCCACTACGAAGATTTTAAGAACCTTCCTGAAATTAACACGTAACTCTTCTTGGTATCTTATTCATTCATTTATAAAACATTTATTGATCAGCTAGATGCCAAAGTACTGTGCTAAGAACACAAAGTCAAATGGAACAACATACTAGTGTTACTGAAAGCTGGTTCCATTCTCATTGGTTGATACCTGTGCCCTATTGGTTTTTGAATATTTTGTATAAACTCTACTTCCTTGTGGATTGCAGTTGTAAATCTTAAGAACCTAAAAGAATAAACATGCCACTGGGGTGTTTTTTTGTTTTGTTTTGTTTTGTTTTGTTTTCTATTTTCTTATTTTATTTTCTGTTTGGTCATATATATTTTAATATAAAATTGCATTCTTAATGCATAGAAGCAGGAATGATGAAAGAAAAAAAATAAATGAGCAAGTAAAATTGACACTGTGACCTTATATTTCTCTTGGTACTATGTGTTTTGTTTTGTTTTTTTTGTTTTCAAAGACAGGGTCCTGCTCTGTCACCCAGGCAGGGATGCCGTGACATGATCATAGCTTACTGCAGCTTCAACTCCTGGGCTTAAGGGATCCTCGCACCTCAGCCTCCCAAGTAGCTGGGACTACAGGTGCATCACCACACCCGGCTCCACCACACCCAGATAATTTTAATTTTTTTTTTTTTTTTTTTTTTTTTTTTTTTGTAGAGAGAAGGTCTCACTATGTTGCCCAGGTTGGTCTCAAACTCTTGGCTGCATGCTGTCCTTCTGCCTTGGCCTCCCCAAGTACTGGAATTACAGGCGTGAGGCACTGTGCCTGGCACTCTGAGTTTTAATAGAAAGCCCATGGAAGAATCCTACAAGGAGTGGTGAATTTCACATTATGGCATTTGAGAAGAGAAGATAATACTGGAGCTGAGTTTTAAAGAATGAGGTTCGGGGATAAAGGTGGGGATAAGGGAAGGGACTTGCAGCGGTATAACAAGCTGGGCATTACTAGAATTACCAGAGCATATTCTTTCTCAATAATATTTGGAAGCAGCTTGAAATATACAACCAAATATAGCAATTTCACTTAGACGTTTAAAAAGGTAAGATTACCTTTCATATTTTCCCCAAATATTCAAGGATATCTGGGAGCATTGTTTAAAAAATCAAAAATGGAAGAAATCAGAAAGTAACCAGAGAACAGGAAAGATGGTAGCTCCAAAACATTGTAAAGCACTTTAGACGAACCCTCTTCTAACTTGCCTGAATTCTAGATTGCAGATGCTCAGGAGGAACTGTGGAGAGGATGTCTTTTGGCTGCCTGCCATCCTCTGAACTGGGGCTGATAAACCACTAAAGTACAATAATAATGGTAAATTATTCTGTCTCATTCCAAATGATTTTAATATTATTTGGAGAGCTTTCAAATGCTTTTGAATTAAGAGAATGATTTAACCCTAAATTTTAGGAACATGAGAAAACTTCAAATGATCCTATTAAAGTTGAAGTACTTTAACTTTTAAGATATGTTATTTTACAAATCCTTACACATTTCAAGGTCTACATTGATTTTTTTAAATGTTCTTAAAGCTCTACCTTATTTGTTTTAAAGAAATTAATATGGACTCTCACTTAAATGTATAAGCTAAATGTATATTCAAATCTTCAATAGCAGCACATTAGTTAGCTTAAATGCAGTTTTTGAATAAACAAACTTAGAGCTTATGAATGGTACCAGATGGAAAACCAAAGTATTAGTGTCTGCCTTATTTTGACTGACTGGGCAGTGAGTGTGGAAGCTTAGCTGTGCACTATGCCTCAACCCTGACCTCCAGAGGCTGTTCTAAGAATTACAAAAGTTTTCTTTTTTAATGCATTTATATAATTTCAACTTTTATTTTAGGTTCAGGGACTAACATGTACAGGTTTGGTGCATGGGTATGTTGCATGACACTGAGGTTTGGTGTACAAATGATTCTGTAATCAAAGTAGTGAACATATTATCCAATAGGTAGTTTTTCAGCCCTTGTCCCTGCCTCTAGTAGACCCTATGCCTATTGTTCCCATCTCTATGTCCATATGTCCCAGTGTTTAGCTTCCACTTGTAAGGAAGAACATGCAGTATTTGGTTTTCTGTTCCTGCATTAATTCACTTAGGATGATGGCCTCCGGCTCCATCCATGTTGCTGCAAAGGACATGATTTCATTCTTTTTATGGCTAGCTATGTAGTATTCCAAGGTGCATATGTACCATATTTTCTTTATCCAATACACTATTGATAGGCACTAGGTTGATTCCATGTTCTTGCTATTATGAATAGTACTGCGATAAACATAAGAGTGCGTGTGTCTTTTTGGTATGATGATTTATGTTCCTTTGTGTATATACCTAGTAATGGGATTGCGGGGTTGAATCGTAGTTTTACGTTCTTTAAGAAATCTCCAAACTACTTTCCACAGTGGCTGAACTAATTTATGTTAGCACAAACAATGTGTAAGCATTCCCTTCTCTCTGCAGCTTCATCAGCATCTGTTATTTAGAAGAATGACAGAGAGTTTTCTAACAACAGTTCACTGAACTTTAGTAAAGCTATCAAATTTGCTTACCTGCTTTAGTTAACCTGTCCCAGATCATAGCAAACAGATGAGGGAATTATCCTGTTTTAATCCAGAGAGAACAATTCCAAACATCTGTCATTTCCAATGCAATCCTTGACAGTTTCTAAGTGACTGGAATTTTTGACCTATTCAAGTGCTGCTGTTAACACTTTATTCACTCTTCTTTCTGTTCCTTATGAAGAATAATAATTCGCCAATATTCTCTTTATTCTTGACAATGATCACCAAGATGATTCTCAGTTTTCTGAATAACCCTTTAATCTTTTTCTATGGGTCTTATTTTCTAAACTTTATTTTTACATGTCTACTACAAGAAGACCTTTGTTAGATAACCAGTTGACATTAAAGATAATGTAGTAATAATGAAGGAAATAAATTTATTTACGGTCCTTTAGGGAATTTTTATACATTTATACCCACATGCTACCAAAAAACCCATCCTGGAAAATCAGTTAATTCATTGACAAACATGCTGCTAATGAGATTTAAATAATATGAAGGCATGTTTCTTAAAGCTTACTGAAATACCCCAAAATGTTACCTTGACATATACATATAAATAGAATGGTCTCAGATACCACATGGGATCTTGTTTGCCAGAAATTGACTACTAAGACTCATGCTGGGCACACACTACTCATATTTAAGATCAGAGAACTTATAACTACCAGGACCAACTCTTCTTTGAAGGGCTTATTGAGATGTACAATTTTGGCAGAACTCCACATAACTACCACCACACCTCCACCATTACCCCATTACCCCCTAAAGTTCCACTTTCCCATTCCCAAGGTATGTAGAATAGGAATCCCATAAATGATCTGCTTTGGGCCTGCGGAGGGTGGTGGTATTGAGAATTACAGCCTTGCTGAGGTTCACAACCACAACCTGAGGGAAAGAGGTAGATACCTTAGAAGAATGTGGTAAGAGCCTTCAAAGAGTCTTGGTATTTACAAGAACTGAACTGAGTGTAAGCACCCTGATATAGTTTGAATATTTGACCCCTACAAACCTCACATTGAAATGCGATCCCCAATGTTGGAGTTGGGGCCTAGTGCGAGGTGTTTGGGTCATGGGGGCAGATCCCTCATGAACAGCTTGGTACTGTCCTGAGATAATGGGTGAGTTATCGCTTTTTTTTTTCTCACGCAAGAGCTGATTGTTCAAAAGAACATGGTATCCCGCCCCCTTTCTCTCATGCGTGCATTCTCCTCTCTCCCCATGTGACACACCAGCTCCCCATCTGCTTCTACCATGACGGAAGCTTCCTAAAGCCCTCAGGAGGAGCAAATGCTGGCACCATGTTTTTTGCATAGCCTGCGGAACCATGAGCCAAACAAACTTCCATTTAGCAATTTGTTAAAATATATGGTCAACAGACCTGCCTTCTATGTCACACCTATATAAAACCACCTATATGCTAGTGATTGAAAAGTGTCTGTTTCAACTCTACTTTAATATGGTCTCACCCAAAGGTGAGCTACGTATCTACTGTCCCATAAAGACAAACTACAAATACCAAAAGCTGTTTGGGCCCCTCCTCATTTGTTCCTCATCTCCTACTTCAGTCCAGTTCATCTTTTTATCCTGATTCTTGGCCTCAGCTTCATTTTTTTAGACTTGCTTTTCCCACTTTCGATCTAGCACTTGCATCTGATCTCTTTGGTTCCTGGTTTATAGCTCTGACATGGTTTCCTCAACCAATTATCCCTGTTTATTCACCCTGGTGGACATAAATAAGACCCTCTAAGTGTAACCCCCCACTCCAACCATTCATCTGGATTTAACCTTCTCATAGAGATTTAAACACCCACAAAAAAATGCTTAAGCTCCACAAACAGGCCCATTTCAAAAAGTTTTCTCATCCTTAGCGATCTTATTCCAGTGAAAATGGCAGATGCTAAAAATTCTTTCCAGTCTTCCAATTACTGTTCTTAATCTTAAAAAGCACATAGGACACAGATAATGTAAGAATTAAAGTGAGTAATGACAGAGTCATGATGAAACAAAGAGTAAGTGATGACACAGGTAGTCTGGAGGCCCATCACAGCTGCTGAGCCCTCTGCTATTTATTGGGACTTGTGACTCTCCACAGGCAGGTACTGCCCCATAGCCATAAAGGAGTTCTAAAATGCTATGTGCTTAGAGGCAGTAATTTTGGCTGTCAGTGATTGAAATGTGCTATTTAATTTGGTGGGTACAAGCCAGAGTGCAATGCATTGGGCAGTCCAGATAAATGAAGAATTGTGCCACATTCCACAGAATCTGTGAATAATGTGCCTGACATTAAATAGGTGAAAAACTTCATTTATTATTATCTAAGCCTGGAATCAACCTCCTCATGACAAAACACATGAAGTACTTTTACACAATTTTAATCATGCCAAATTTTCCCAAGAATGCTACTACCATGCAAATTAGGATAATTATTTTACTTTGTGTTCTTCAGAATTTTACAAATAAAATATCACCATTTCACATAAGTATATCATAGACAGCAATGTTGTTAGTAGTAACTGAATCACTAATACAGTGTGTGTGCTAATCTATATCTGGGGTCATTTTGTTTGTAGTGATTCTTTGTAAACACAGTCATGCCACTTCTCTATTATATCTTTTAATATGATCATCCCTAATTGTTTATATATTGAAGTAGGCATTATTTATTATAAATCACTTTCCTTGTATTTATCATTATTTTTTAAGATATTTTATTGATTAGTTTGCAAAATTATGTATTATCATTTAAGGATAGCAAAAGGGATGTTGCAAATTATTTTTTATAAAAGGGACATTGGGGCCGGGCATGTTGGCTCACGCCTGTAACCCCAGCACTTTGGGAGGCCGAGGCAGGCGGATCACGAGGTCAGGAGATCGAGACCATCCTCGCTAACACGGTGAAACCCCGTCTCTACTAAAAATACAAAAAAAATTAGCTGGGTGTGGTGGCGGGAGCCTGTAGTCCGAGCTATTCAGGAGGCTGAGGCAGGAGAATGGCACGAACCCAGGAGGCAGAGCTGGCAGTGAGCCGAGATCGTGCCATTGCACTCTAGCCTGGGCAACAGAGCGAGATTCTGTTTCAAAAAACAAACAAATAAACAACAACAACAACAAAAATGGGGCGTTGGGGCTGGTATGGTTGACAACCACTGATTTTGTCTATCTCACAGCTCCAAAATCAGTCCTACTTTCTCACATCTCAATTGCCATTTCTCCACCAACAGATAAAACCAAATAAAGTCAAGCTAAAGATGGCAAATAATATTTTCTAAATAGGAAAAGAGATCTTAAGAAATTATTGGTTAAATCATCAAAGATTTACTTTTTCTAAAAGTGTTGCTAAACTTAAGCAGTCTCTCTGCAGTGTGGAGTTGGGGACAGATACCAGAGAGGGTGGTCAGGCTCAGAATTCATCAGGAAGTCTATTCTGAAGGCGATGTACAGGTGAAAAAAATTGTTTTTAAAAGCTTTTAAGAAGTCAGAATCTGCACTCAAATTGTTTCATGGGTCTTTGGAAGTTTGTTTTCCTCGTATCTGTCATGTTCATGACAATCAAGGATGGCAGCAAGGACCCACAGAAATCAGCTTCCCAATCCAAACTGAGCTCGTGTTACAGACCTCAGCTCTGGGGTTTGAATTGAGAAAGTAAACTGGAGAAGAGTTCTATTCAGCATAATCACCTACTCCATTTCTTTGGGAGAAAATACCATAAAGTGGACAAAATAGAAAATCTATTTTAAAGTGTATTTATTAAATTGTTTCTATATTAGGAAAGATATGCATTTTAGTATAACTACAGAACTAAAGCTTTTAATCTCCTATAAATGCTTTCTCACCAATAAGAACTAGGGAGACAAGAAAAGTTTGTTAACCATTTTCCTCCAAAACACAGCTGCATAGTGAGGATGTGATTTACATGACCAAGCCATTGGCTCAATCTCCCATCTCTTCTATTTGTTGTAATTGTTCTCTGAACAGAGAGGAAAGTTACAATTTTTGATGAACATTTAAAAATATCAGTTTTATATTGATGCTTTGCCAAGTTTGTATAGATTAGCCAATTAAAACTCAATATAATCATTATCTGGAAGTAGCTTTGGGAATAATCATTAATTAAATAAATTAGTTATTTCATTTTAATGAAGAGAAGAAAAACATTTTCCAAGGGAATATTCCTTTAATTAATAGATTTGTTCTCCCAGTTGTAAGACATTAGCATTCACATTTTGCCTCTGCTCAGTAGCAAGACATCACTTTCATCGTTAAGAGAAGAAAATTATGACTAACCCTCAACAACAGAAATACTGCCTGGAAAAATGAGGATTTATCTCATTAAGGCTTTCAAAATGACTTCTGAGATGGTGGTTTATTATTTTACATTGCAGGAAAAGAAGAGACAACTGTAGCTATCATTAGCAAGTATCTTAGCACACCTACATTCCAGAATGTCTTTCATACTAAGTATTTATTCAAACATTTGTCATGTGAACACACTTAAGGGTAGGAGATTAGAAAAGAAATGTACCTGTCGTAAGCATTTTAATATGCAACATTTCTTATATTCATTTTTTCATGTAGCAATTTATAGAAGCATCTCTGAAACATCTTTTTAAAGATATTCTCCCATGAGTTGTCTAGGACAAAAGCTAGTAGACAGTCATTGTTCTGGTACAACAGGTATCTATTTTCTATATCCTGTATCCATATGTTATTCTTGTAGTCAGCCTTGACTCGTTTAATATTTTTAACTAGAAGGAAGGAACTCCTATTACTTAGAAAACAGAATGCCCAGCCCACCTTGCCTCCAACAAACACTCCCTGTACTTACTTCATGGAGTTGTAAAAATCCAGTGTGCTAGGTCACTGATGGAAGGAATAATGTATATTCCTGGGGCTTAGTACAGGCTGTGTAACTTATTCTACATACTGGTACTCAATATGTCTTACTTATTTACAGTGTATGAGAACATAGGACCCAAAATCAGTTACTGGACTTGGATCCTTTATTTACTAGATTTGTGAGCAAGACCAAGTTACATAAACTCTCCCAAACTCTGTAATTCAAGTATAGCACAAAGTATGAAATAGCAAACACTCAGTAAATGCTATCTCTTATTACTGTGGTTGATGTTGTTACATATGTACATCATGCATACAGAAATTAAAATTACATTAGAGATTCATGAACTTTCACAAAACATTATGTAACGCATTTATAACCCTCCCTGCTTCAGGAGTTGCCTTTCTTTGGTGCATTTGGCTAGTGGGAGGCTGCCTTTTGTCCTTTCCTAAGCCATCCCCTTAGGACCCTTTGTGTGCTACTCTCAGCTTCCCTTGCTTCACAGTGACTACTGGCCTTCCAGAATCAGTGTTGATGCCACAACCTTAGCAAGACTAAATATTCCTTAACTTCTCATTACTTAACTGTCCACAGTGCTAACTCACAATGCTGCAGAAGTATACCAGAAACTATATGTATCATTGTATATGACCGTTACTCTTGGTGACTTTTTCAATGATCACAGCCACAATCAGGATCCTGATCACTTTCTAGTAGTCTCCTGTGTAAATCCATTACCAAATGACCAGTGGGACACTTGTGTCTTAATGCTGTGTATGATCTGGGGACCGTGACAGAACCCTAGGGGAGACAGGGAATTTGAGGAACCAAAGTCAAGTCTGTCTATCAATCTGGTGGAATGGGGACCCTGAGTCGTGAGTGAAGTAGTTACTAAAGAAGAAAAAAAAGCAGTATTTTTGACTCATCTGAATGTGCAGCATGAAAGAATGTAAATATGACAAATGTTAAAAGTAGTTTTTTCAGCCAGGCACGGTGGCTCATTCCTGTAATCCCAGCACTTTGGGAGGCCAAGACAGGCAGATTACCTGAGGTCAGGAGTATGAGATCAGTCTGGCCAACATGGTGAAACCCCATCTCTACTAAAAATACAAAAATTAGCCAGTCATGGTGGCACATGCCTATAATCCCAGCAAGTCGGGAGGCTGAAGCAGAAGAATTGCTTGAGCCAGGGAGAGGGAGGTTTCAGTGAGCTGAGATCGTGCCACTGCACTCTGGTCTGGCCAACAGAGCAAGACTCTGTTTCACACACACACACAAATAGTAGTTTTTTTCTGAGAAAAAAAAAAGAAGTATACCAGAAAGGCAGAGGCTACATTAAAGAAATGAGAGCACTGGAGAGAAACTAAAAGTCACATGGTAAAAGACTGCCTACAGTTCATGGAAAAAGAAGGTCTCTGGTACCCCCTTATAGGGACAGCCCAATTGCTCTCCTTGCTTCTCTGACTTGACAGCTGCCTTTCTTTCTTCTCCTTGAAGTGTCTCTTTTGTTACAGAGCCAGTGTCCACCACACTCTAGAGAAACATCACCCCTCCCTGCCCACTGGGGTTGTCTCTTCTGAGGATTAATCTCTTTTCTCTTACCATATCTTACGTTGGATATAATGAACTATGATACTTTTCCCAAAGACTGACTTATTCAAGTTAGAATTACACCTTGAGGGATGGCTGGTTATGCACACAGAGAGAAGAATCTAGGTGGGGCTCCACTTTCCCAAGTCCTGGTGTCTTCCAAGATTTCCCTACTACTGTTAGAAGATAATCTTTCTCATTCTTCCAAGATAACCAGTAAAGAACAATTCTTTAAACACACACACACACACACACACACACACACACACACACACACACACACAATCTTTAGGAGTGTGGAGGAAGAAAAGAAGAAAAAATCAGGGGCTGTTAATACTGAAGAAAGCAATTTCCTAAAAACAAAACAAAGTACAAAGTCTATAACCCACAAAGATGACAGCCCATTACATTACTATGCACAGCAGCACCAGTCCCCTTTTGAGGACCTGAATTACAACCTGGGGCCACCTTGAACACTTGAGACACCTGAATTACAACCTGGGGCCACTCATCCTGTAGAGATTTCAACACTTCAATTGTCCTCCCATCTTAGCCAGAGAGGTTCTGGGAGTTAAGGACCTGTGCCTGTGGTTGCAGTTCCTCCTGTACCAGGAGCCAAAAGAAGTCTTCATATGTAGAAAGACTTTTGATTTTGTGGCCAAATTATTAAATTACCTTATTAGGTGTAGTGAATTTAGTTGATTCTTTTAGATTTTCTAGGTATAAATAATAATACCCTAAATAATGATAGTTCAAATATTGTATGCTTCTTACCTAATATTTATGCTTCAACTTTTATGGCCAAATTATTCTTAGAGGGAGAAATCTTATATACTCTTTAATGGTTGATGTCGTTAGAGAAATATAGGTTTAAATATTAGTCAAACATATTTGTTGCTTGAAAGCAACCACTAGTCTTTACATATTATACCATGGAATACTACGCAGCCATGAAAGAGTGAAATCATGGTCTTTGCAGCAACCTGGGTGGATCTAGAGGCCATTATCCTATGCAAATTAATACAAGAATAGGACAGCAAATACAGCATTTTCCCACTTACAAGTGGGAGCTAAACACTGAGTACATGTGGACATAAAGATGGGAACGATAGACACCAGAGACTACTAGAGGGGAAGAAGGGGAGAGGGGCAAAACCCGAATTAACTACCTGTTGGGTACTAACTACCTGGATAACAGGATCATTTGCAGCCTGAGCCTCAACATCATGCAATATTTCCATGTAGCAAACCTGCACATGTGCCCCCTGAATCTAAAATAAAATTTGAAATTATTGTTTTTTAAAAGAGAGAAAC
Source organism: Rhinopithecus bieti (assembly GCF_001698545.2). Classification (NCBI taxonomy): domain Eukaryota; kingdom Metazoa; phylum Chordata; class Mammalia; order Primates; family Cercopithecidae; genus Rhinopithecus; species Rhinopithecus bieti. Next base: position 2,024,548 of record NW_016816076.1, read on the forward strand.
TGCTAGTGTAATAGAAATAGAATGTAGCTTTTTAAATCAACAAAATAAAATGAAATAAAATAATGTATTCAATCAATAAAAAGGACAAGCAAAGAAGAATATTGCAAAGAAATCAAATAATAAGAAAAAGAAAATAGGATTTCTGCTCTGGACTTGACAGAGCAATTACTACAAGTATAATAGCTGCTCGTGCTGTCAACAACTGTAAAGCTAGACAAAATGTATGAGGTAACTGTTTACTGGTTTTTTTTTTTTTCTTTTTTTTGAGACAGGGTCTCTCTCTGTTGTCCAGACTAGAGTGTAGTGGCACAATCACAGCTCACTGCAGCCTCAACCTCCCAGGCTCAAGCAATCCTCCCACCTAAGCCTCCCGAGAAGCTAGGATTACGGGCATATGCCACCATGCTCAGCTAATTTATGTACTTTTTTTAGAGATGGGGTTTCGCCCTATTTCCCAGGCTGGTCTCTATCTCCTGGGCTCAAGCAATCCACCTGCCTTGGGAAGTACCTGTTTTCAGGCATTAAACAGTAGCAGTGCATGACTATAATTCTTCAGCAAAGGATAACACACAAAGTAAGCCTCATGGTTGTCCTGGATTTCTGCCTGGAGGTACTTTTCTGTTTTGACTTGGACAGGTGGACTCCAAAAGGAGTGGAAAGAGTTAAGGAGGCCAAGATTGGAGGTCCTGGTTACCGAGGGGGGTTGGAATTTTGAGGGAAGCTACCTGAACTATATTGATGGAGGACAGGCAAAAGTCTGCAGAGAGATCCAACGTGGGATTTTGGGATTGGCTGAATATGCACAAAATGAGACTTTGGGAAACTTAGCAGAGATTGTCTACCACAGGGATGAGAACTGAATAATGATATAGAGATGAAGAAGGACTGAAATGTTGGGATTCTGGTTCAGCCAGATTGGAAATACATTGCTGAGAACCTCAGGCATTCTGCTGAGACCCCCAAAAAGTCATTCTAATGAGTAAGGACCACACCTTACAATAATCAAATCTAAAATGGACTCACCTAACACAAAATGAAACTTTCCCAACTTCACCATGCCTGCAAGTAAGTGGCAAAGCTGTATTCTGAACCAAAATCTTTCTGCCCCCAAGGCTGGTGTCCTTAAGCACTCTGTTTTCATTCTAGAGTGAGTCCCACCTTCTAGCAGGTCAGGAAACTCCAAAACTATGAGCTCACTAGGTCTCATGACAGGCATTCACTGTAAATGTTACAGAATCATTTACAAATCAACATTATCCAGTCTGAATCAAAACAGGGAGATAATTAAGGACATAAGCCAGTGTTAGGATTATGAATCATAAAATCAATAATGAAAAAATAATTGAGACGTTGTAAATAATGCTCACAACTAAGCACAGAAATCCTGTATGGTAGATAAGCACTGAATCCAAAAAGCAAAAGGAAAGGCGTATCAGTTAGTGAATGCCACAAAATCTTACTGGAAAATTGCAGCAACATGCATTTGTTTCTTTGTCTTGAATGTTGATGGGCTAGAGTTTTAGTGACCTGGACTGGGTTCATATGGGTGTGGTTCCAACCTTCAGCTATGTTCCAGGTCTCTCCCATCTGTCTGTCATCCTCTGAGGAATAGCAGCTACCCAAGACATGTTTTTCTCATGGCAACAGGCAGGAGTGCAAGAGGCAAACTTCTCTGTGTAAGCATATTACATGCCTCTGCTCAGGTCGCATACAGTAACATCCCATTAGTCAAGAAAGTCACATGGCCAAATCAGAGGTCAAAGGTTAGGAATGTACACTTGACCCAATATGAGGCCATGGTAAGGGTGTGGGTAAAAGCACAGTTTACTGTAAGTTTATGGAGAGGATAGCAGAATAGCATGGCATTAGGATCCCAAAGCTTGAGGAATAATTTTCTTCTTCTTCTATTAATTTTTTTTCAGGCAATGGGTGGAGAGGTCAGGGTAGGCAGCATCAGATAGAATACAGATTTGGAAATTACAAAAATTTTACTGATTCCACAAAGTTATTTTCATATTACATCTCCACCTACAATGCCATTTTGAATTCCAGTATAAAGTTCTCCTTTTATTTTTAAAGTCATTGCTATTAATAATATCCTTGAGAATCATGGCTACGTTAAGTAATAATGTTCCCATCTTGTGGGAAAAGAAATAGAGGGCCTATGTTTATGTACCTTGTTTCCTCCCTGAACAGCATACAGATATATCAATGATTATCAGTTTCTCATACAATGCATTTGATATATAACTTTTCTGTATGGTCAAGAAATAACATGGTGACCCTGACACCAAGGGAAGTTACTAGTTTGCAGCGTGTCATATGGGTAGATAGAAATGCAGCCTATGGCCGGGCGCGGTGGCTCAAGCCTGTAATCCCAGCACTTTGGGAGGCCGAAACGGGCGGATCACGAGGTCAGGAGATCGAGACCATCCTGGCTAACCCCGTGAAACCCCGTCTCTACTAAAAAATACAAA
>NW_016816076.1:2027284-2036578 GCF_001698545.2 Rhinopithecus bieti
AAACTAGCCGGGCGAGGTGGCGGGCACCTGTAGTCCCAGCTACTTGGGAGGCTGAGGCAGGAGAATGGCGTGAACCCAAAAGGCGGAGCTTGCGGTGAGCTGAGATCCAGCCACTGCACTCCAGTTTGGGCGACAGAGCGAGACTCTGTCTCAAAAAAAAAAAAAAAAAGAAATGCAGCTTATACAAGAACTGTGTATATAGGATTACTAATTCATATTCTTCCTGCTGTGTCCCTAGAATGGAGAGATTTGGGTTTCTCTGTGCAACAGCATGTTTTAAAAGTATTTTCAACTGTATGCAATGAATTTTCAATTCTAGCCTATCATGACACTTTAGGTTAGATATTCTACCATTCCCATGCCATGTTCACTTTAGGGTTATGTTTCTTCCATTTCCACAATAGCGATGGCCAGCTTTAAAGAATAAGCAAGCCACTAACTGGCACCACTTACGCCAAGATAGCCTTTTATTGTTTAATCTCCTTTATCAGTGCACAGACATAAAAAAAATCAGAATTCTATGTAAGATAGCAGCTTGTCCCAGGCCTAATTCACCCAGAACTCTCATTGTACCGGTTTTTGAGCTGCAAGTCTCTATTAAGATCACAAGTCCTTTAACTTAGACCAATGTAGAGTTTGAAGGTGTACATGGAAAGTGTCTTGGACCTGAGGACGGACATCAACTCTCATTTTTTTCTGTCTTAAGGGAGAAGGCAAAAATTCGATTCTCAAGGTTGAACTTCTGAGTTTCTTAAATAATAAATGTATAATTTAACCCACAGGATTTCCACAGCTGGGAAGAAGCAAAGAAGTAGGATCAGTAATTCTTTTTTGTTTGCTGGCTTTTCATGACCTGCATGTTTATTGAAATTTAGATTTTTAAAAAATTAAACAGGTAGTTGAGAGATAGGGTGATGTTTAGCTGAGACTAAAATACTAGTTTATCAGAGACCTCAAAGGATACATAATCTTTATTTCTGGGTAGGAGAGGAGTGGGGGCTATTACTGGAGGTGAGGGAGGCACCTACCTGCCTTGTGTGCAAAATTTAAGGGAGCACCACAATCTCTGTAACCAAGATCAGTAATGTTTTGATACAACATTTCAACTCAAATTGTCAATCTACTACTCCCTGATTTTAATCAGGTTGCCTGATTTTAACTAAAGTTTTATTGGACTGAAGAATAATTGTAGATAAACTTTATTGGACTGAAGAAAATGATAATGATAGATAAACTTTAAGACATTGTGTAATATTCACAGCAAAACTAGAGTTTTCCCAAAGGGAGCTGGAAAAGTTCCTCTCTGAGCAGTTATCAGTGGCTGGGGGCACTTGTCAGCTGCTGGATTTTTGTTGTTGTTGTTGTTTTGCTTGTTTTGCTTTGCCTACTCTTGCTGGAGGAAGAACATAGGAGTATCATATAGTATGCAGAATTACTGGGGCCTATCTGGATGAGGGAAAAAAATTAAAACTGATACTTAACCAAATAGTTAAACTAGATTTTGGTTCAACAAATTTCAAAATGGCCTTTTCCAAGTGATTAGCATTCATTTTTCAAGTTGAACATGGGGAAATATTTTTTTAAATTATCTTTATTCAACCTAAACAGAAAATACAAACAAGCCCAGAGGCTACTAGATGGAGAATCTAAATGAGAATGAAGTTAAATTGGCAACATAACTCAAGAGTGCACAATCATGAGGCCCAGATGCAATGCTACACATAGGGTTTCAGTGAGTTTCTTCCAACCTTTAAAATCATCCTCTGTTTCAAGAATCATTTCCTAGTAAGTCATATATAAAATATAGGTCTCAATTTTAGATATCTTTAGCTAGTAAATATCAGCTCATTTATGACTTATCTCTCATTTGTGTGGGCCAGTTCTAGTCTTAACTTTTCTGGATGATTAGAGCAAGAAAAACTAGAGAGATTAATACATATGAGCCCTGGTTTCCTCACATACTAACTAAAAGTAAATATCTGTGGGCTTCAAACATAAAAGATACTAATGAAAAAGTTCTAATTATTTAGATTTTACTGCCAAAAACAGCTATAGACTGCATACAAACCATAGTTTTATTACATTTTCTTGATTAATTCATCCAACATTCAACAAATGATGTTTCAGTATTATTATATGGCAGGTTCTGCTCTGGGAAAAGAGAATTAAGTAGTGGACAGATATCTTTGTCCTCATGGAGCTTGAATGTAATTGTAATTAATTTAACATGATTTGGACTGAGTTGGACTTTTTTTCCTGGTTAATATACTTTGGAATAAGTTATCCTTTTTGTCTTTTTCAGTTGGTTTGGCTTTATCTTTATCCTAATAGCTTAGACTGTTTGTAAAAGAAAAATTACATTTGGTTCATTCGTAACACGCAAGTATCAATACATAGTTTTAAACATGTATAATATACTTGAAAATTTCTACACACTAGAAATTTATTCTAAAGAAATAATTCAACTTGTAGAAACAGAGAGTAAAATGGTGGTTACCAAGGCTAGGGAGTGGGTGGATTGTGGAGATGGTCAAAGGATACAAAATGTCAGTTACACAGAAGGAATAATTTCAAGAAATCTATTGTACATTATGGTGATCACAGTTAATAACAGCATATTGTATACTTACAAATTGTTTTTCTCACAACGACAACAAAATGATAAATATGTGAGATAATGCATGTATTAGTTTTATTCAGTCATTCCACAATGGATACAAATAGCAAAACATGTTGTACACCATAAATATATGTAATTGTTTATTAAACTTTTAATTCTTAATATTTTTGTAATACTAGCAATAATATCTCAGTACAATTTTAAATGAAGAAATTGTGTACGCTTACTTCAAACTATTTCCATGAACAGATTTTTATTTCTGTGCTGTGCCAATCACACTATTGTACATATTTTCTAACAATAACTCAGCATATGCATTGTGTTGAGTTTCTTTCTCTTTTATCTGCTGATTGTGAAGATGAAATACCACTTTAAGGGCTCCTGTCCTACACTTTGGTGGCTCTTGATGTTCTGTCCCTCAGTCTGTTTATCCACCTTCCCTTCTTCTATCCAAACCTTTTATCTTCCTTGGTTTCCATTCAAGGAATAGGCAAGTCCATTTACTTTGTCTCGTCCATGTCTGGTGAATAAGTTTACTTCCCTTTATGATCACTGAAGCCAACCAAGTATAGGCGGGTAATAGTTTTTAGAATATGCTCATCTACCTGCAGACCCTTTGCCCCTCCTCACCCGTTTCTTTTTTTTATTATTATACTTTAAGTTATGGGGTACATGTGCAGAACGTGCAGTTTTTTTCATAGGTATACACCTACCATGGTGGTTTGCTGCACCCATCAAACCATCACCTACCTTAGGTATTTCTCCTAACACTATCACTTCCTTAGACCCCCACCCTTCAAATATATGTAATTTTACTTGCTAATTTAAAAAAAATTAAAAGAAAATTCAAAATGAATAAATGTATATCATCAAAAGGATGTTCATCACAGTTTTATTAGAACATGCTTTAATTCTTTGGTTTTGTCTATCCATATATTTAGTATTTTCTACAATGATCATGCAGTACTTTTGTCAGAAAAGAATGTTATTTTAATTTTAAAATATAGTTCCTTATATTGTCTATAAAAGAATCAGTCAGGGATAGATAAATATAAACGGCTCTAAAATAATACATTGTGTACTGTATATATATGTAAATGTATATATATATATAGAGAGAGAGAGAGAGAGAGAGAGGAGTCTTGTTCCATCACCCAGGTTGGACTGCAGAGGCAATCATAGCTCAATGCAGCCTTGAACTCCTGGGCTCAACTGATTCTCCCACCTTGGCCTCCCGAAGTGCTGGAATTACAAGTGTGAGCCACTAATATGGTTTGGCTGTGTCCCCACCCAAATCTCATCTTGAATTGTAGTTCCCATAATCCCCACATGTCATGTGAGGGACCTGATGGGAGGTAATTGAATCATTGGGGCAGTTACCCCCCATGCTGCTGTTCTCGTGATACAGAGTTCTCATGAGATCTGATGGTTTGATAAGGAATTTTTCCCCATTGCTCAGCACTTCCCTCTCCTGCTGCCATGTAAAGAAGGACATGTTTGCTTCCCCTTCTGCCATGATTGTAAGTTTCCTGAGGCCTCCCCAGTCATGTGAACTGTGAGTCAATTAAACTTCTTTCCTTTATAAATTACCCAGTCTTGGGCAGTTCTTTATAGCAGTGTGAGAACAAACTAATACAGTAAATTGGTACTACAGAGAGCGAGGTGCTGCTATAAGGATAACTGAAAATGTGGAAGTGGCTTTGGAACTGGGTGACAGGCAGAGATTGGAACAGTTTGGAGGGCTCATAAGAAGAGAGGAAAATGTGGGAACGTTTGGAACTTCCTAGAGACTTGTTGAATGGCTTTGACCAAAATGCTGATAGTGATATGGACAATGATGTCCAGGCTGAGGTGGTCTCAAATGGAGATGAGAAACTTGTTGGGAACTGGAGTACAGCTCACTCTTGCTATGTTTTAGCAAAGAGACTGGCAGCATTTTCTCCCTGCCCTAGAGAGCTGTGGAACTTTGAACTTGAGAAAGATGATTTAGGTTATCTGGTGGAAGAAATTTCTAAGCAGCAAAGTGTTCAAGATGTGACAGGTGTTGTTAAAAGCATTTAGTTTTATATATTCACAAAGGTATGGTTTAGAATTTGAACTTATGTTTAAAAGTGAAGCAGAGCATAAAAGTTCAGAAAATGTGCAGCCTGATGATGTAATAGAAAAGAAAAATCCATTTTCTGAGGAGAAATTCAAACTGGCTGCAGAAATTTACATAAATAATGAGGAGCCAAATGTTAATCACCAAGGCAATGGGGAAAAGGTCTCCAGGGCATGTTAGGGTCTTCATGGCAGCCCCTCTTATCACAGACATGGAGGCAGAGGAGGAAAAAATGATTTCATGGGCTGGGCCCAAGGCCTTGCTGCTTTGTGCAGTCTCAGGACTTGGTGCCCTGTGTCCTAAGTGTGGCTAAAAGGGGCTAACGAAAAGCTCAGGCCATTGCTTCAGAGGGTGCAAGCCCCAAGCCTTGGCAGCTTACATGTGGTGTTGGGTTTGCAGGTGCACAGAAGTCAAGAATTGAGGTTTGGGAATCTCTGCCTAGATTTCAAAAGATGTATGGAATGCTTGAATGTCAAGGCAAGAAGTTTGCTGTGGGGAAGAGCCCTCATGGAGAACCTCTGCTACAGAAGTGCAGAAGGGAAATGTGGAGTCAGAGTCCCAACACAGAGTCCCACTGCCGCATTGCCTAGTGGAGCTGTGAGAAGAGGGCCGCCATGCTCCAGACTCCAGAATGGTAGATCCACTGTCAGCTTGCACCATGTACCTGGAAAAGTCACAGACACTCAGTGCAAGCCCATGAAGGCAGCTGGGAGGGGGCTGCACCCTGCAAAGCCACAGGGCTAAAGCTGCCAAAGGCTGTGGGAGCTCACCTTGTGCATCAATGTGAATGTGAAACATGGAGTGAAAGGAGATCATTTTGGAACTTTAAGATTTGACTGCCCAACTGGATTTTGGACTTGGACAGGGCCTGTAGCCCCTCCGTTTTTGCCAATTTCTCCCATTTGGGATGGGAACATTGACACAATTCTGTACCCCCATTCTATCTATGAAGTAACTAACTTGCTTTTGATTTTACAGGCTCATTGGTGGAAAGGACTTGCCTTGTCTCAGATGAGACTTTGGATTTGGACTTTTGAGTTAATGCTGAAATAACTTAAGCCTTTGGGGGACTGTTGGGAAGACATGATTGTGTTTTAAAGTGTGAGGACATAAGATTTGGGAGGGGCCAGGGGCAGAATGATATGGTTTGGCTGTGTCCCTACCCAAATTTCATCTTGAATTGTAGTTTCCATATCCCCAAGTGTCATGGGAGGGACCTGGCGGGAGGTAATTGAATTACAGGAACTCCTGTGCTGCTGTTCTTGTAATAGTGAATGAATTCTCATGAGATCCGATGGTTTTAAAAGGGGTTTGTCCGTCTTTGCTTGACACTTCTCTCTCCTGATGCCATGTGAAGAAATATGTGTTTGCTTCCCCTTCTGCCATGATTGTAAGTTTTCCGAGGCCTCCCCAGCCACGTGGAACTGTGAGTCAATTAAACCTCTTTCCTTTGTAAATTATCCAGTCTTGGGCAGTTCTTCATAGCAGTGTGAGAACAGACTAATACAGCTACTGTGCCCAGCCTAAAATAATATTTTATTAAACTCAGACGTCTACAGGTATAGCTATAATCTGAGCAAATTGTGCTATCAGTTGAGGCGTTGTTGACTGAAAAATTAGGACATTTCCTAAAGCAAAGGACTGGAGAAAGACCTTTTCGTGAAATATTTCTTGGGTAATCAAGTTTTAACAGTCTTTTCTGATGTGCAATTACAATTTATTTTTATATGAAGGAACAATAATCTGTATAAAGCAAGCTTTCTGTTACTTGTATTGAAATGCCGTTACATCAGTGACAGCTGTCTTGAGTGTAAGAATTGCCCTGGATGAATGGTCAATTCTTTCATGGTTAATGTTTTCCTGAAAAGAGCTGTTAAAGAAGAAGAAAACAATGAAATCAGGTAAATACAAATATACAGATTCACATATCCTATCTGACTAACTAACTGGAAATTCAAAAGTATTTAAAGTCAGGCTAATATTTCTAGGTTTAGAAAGAAAGTAAGAAAGAAAAGAAAGAAGGAAGGAAGGCACAGAAAGACTTAGCCACCAAATGAATTGAGCATGAGGTCAGTCTTTCTTGACCCACTTTTTCTGAGTGCACTGTTTTGTGAATCAATGCCCATTAGGTTTGATGTTATTACATAAAGCAGTAACAGAATATATCATGTTTCTACATGCTCAGAAATGCAGACATTAGTAACAGGAAATGTTTTGGGGCTCATTTATGTTTTGCAAGTTATTTTATGTTGAAGAAAATATTCCCTAATTTTCATTTTAGTTTATAGTTTGCTTCACTGCTTGCTAATATCTGGCTTGGAAAAAAATCTTTAAGAAACTATATATTTTGCAAAGGTAATTTAAGCTGAAATCAAAGGTACAGCCACTGATTTCATCAGCATAAATAATTGCTAATATAGCTGAAAATTTGACTATTTGGAAATGTCTTTTAAGATTATGATTCTATAAATCTACTGCATATTAAAGTATGTTTATTCATGTATTTTGTACACAGCAAACATTTCCTGAAAAACTTTTATGTCTGGGAACTGTGCTAGGCATGTGAAATTTGAAAGTAGATAAAATAGACAAGACTATTGCCTTTGGGAGATAGAATAAAAATAAACAAATTATGTACATGTATTGATAAGTGTTTTAGAGGAAACTAATGGAGAACTGAGCAGAGAATAATCAGAAAGGAGAGAATTTGTTTTAGATGAGAAAGTAAAAAAAATGAAGTTTAAGGTTTGAAGTATGAGAAGGAGCCCATGGGGAGTTAAGAGTTCACTGAACTCGGAGGAGACTGAAAAGAGAGAAGGTCAGAAAAGTAGGAGTGGGTAAGGATTGGAGCATGCATTCTCATAAATTAGACAATTTTATGTCTATGTTTTTATGTCATGAAGACCTTTGAATATCAAATAAAAGTTATGGACTTTCATCCCCCCAAAAAAGTATCTATTAAAAACTTACGTGAAACTTTGCATACCACAGAGTAACATTCAGGTGATTTGTCCTCGGCACAAAAGACCTGGCCCACTTCATTTGAGTGAAACACTCCTTGGCTCAGTCCTCCCCTGGAACACCCAGGGAAAATTTCCCCACTGGAGAGCTTAGCAAATCACTGTCAATTCTTTAACATATAGGTATATGAGCCAGTACAGATCATAAGAACGTCTTAATTAATAGTGTTGAAAAATTCATAGATGTTTCCTTCATTAAGCAAGTTATGGTTTCCCAACAGCTTCTCAATGTATGACCATGAGTATTTGCCAATGATATGGGGATCCTGGTTGGGGAACTCTTCATCCTTCCTTAGTGAGCTCTTTGCAGGGCATCTTCCATATTGCCCTTTATTGGCAGAGCCCTTATGGCAACGGAATCCTCCCGGCTGTTCTACTTTCTCTGCTGCCCAGAGACAGATGCTAACATGTAGGCTTGTGTTTCTCATGTAGATCCCCATACTCCTCTGGGCACTTGGATGCTGGCTGAGGATATAGAGGAGTCCTCACCTGAGTATTTCAGCACATCAATAGCTGGATAAAATTGCAGAGCAGAGCTGCCCTTGCCCAAGAGTAATGTCACTGGTGCCCTCAGTGCCAACACTCAGGTCCTGCCCCTACTTCAGTCTGTTTCCTTTGCTGTGGCTTCTTGGACTAGCCTTAAATTTCCTCAGGCAAACTTGGGGAATGGGAAGTTCTGAGTTCAGAATCCTTCCTCTGGCCACAGAGTACATCTGACTCATTTTCTTAATGTTTACCAACTACTTAGACCACTAAAACCACCAGTTTTTAAATCTTATTACAACAAATATCAATAATATGAAATCACCATATTATGCAAGAGATTTTCACATGTCAGTCTGTCACTGAATCATTTCAAGTCAATATTCAATATTCTAGGGAAAACAATATTTTGAATAGTTCTTTAAAGGTTGCAGCAATGGAATTAATGCATAAACAGCATTCCATCAATTGTCCATTCAACCATGAACTTTGTCTTAGTGCAGGGTTTTACTCACATTGGGTACCAGTGTGTCACCTAAACAGATACATTGCTGTCCTGACCCCAGTACCTGTGAATGTGACCTTGTTTGGAAATAGGGTCTTTGCAGACATAATCAAGTTGAAATGAGGTCATATTGGGTTATGGTGGGCCCTAATCTGATTCACTGGTGTGCTTATAACAGAGAAATTTGGACAATGACACACACAGAAGAGAAAGTCATGTGAAGACAGAGGCAGAGATTGGAGTGATGGGTCTACAAGCCAAGGAACATCAAGCATTGCTAGCAACCACCATTGCAAGCAAGGAGAAAGGCAGGGAACAGGTTCTCTCTGAAAGCTTCCAATAGGAATAAACCCAACAAACACTTCAATGGACTTCTGGCCTTCTGAACTGTAAGAAAATAAATGTTTGTTGTTTGAAGACACCTTGTTTGTGGTACTTTGTTTTGACAGCCCTAGGAAACTAAAACAGGTTCCAAGAGGACATATACAAAAGGGGAAGATTGCACAGGATATTTTCTTTTTTTTTTTCCTTGATAATTATTTATTTATTTATTTATTATTATTAT
>NW_016816076.1:2040329-2047360 GCF_001698545.2 Rhinopithecus bieti
CCTGGCTAGGAAAAGGGATTCCCTTCCCCCTTGCACTTCCCAGGTGAGGCAATGCCTCGCCCTGCTTCAGCTCTCGCTGGTCGGGCTGCAGCAGCTGACCAGCACCGATTGTCTGGCACTCCCCAGTGAGATGACCCCAGTACCTCAGTTGAAACTGCAGAAATCACCGGTCTTCTGTGTCGCTCACGCCGGGAGTTGGAGACTGGAGCTGTTCCTATTCGGCCATCTTGCTCCGCCCCCCAGGATATTTTCTTTATTGTAATATGCAAAATGTGATTTTTTTTAAAAAAAGAAAAATATATCAAAATATGTGTGTTTTACTTCAGCAGGAGGCTAAAACCAGCTAATTCTCCAATTCTTGAAATTCTGTAATTCTGTGACTCTTAAACAAGAAAAATTATGCAGTCAGGCAATTATACACACAACTGGGTCCTCATGACTACTAATGTAGAATATTAGCCTTGAAGTCTGAGCTTGGGAGCCTTCATTCATGCTTCTTAATGAAATGCTATGTCGATATTTCTTTAGTCAAAGAAGAGTTTTGGCCTGGGTTATCCACTTATGCATATAAAAATTGAGTGTCTTGCATAATGACAAAATTGCATATCTTACATAAACATGGCTTCCATGTTCATATAATTGTGTTTTCTTTCAGAAGCTAAGTACTGAAAATACTTTAAAACAGGAAGAAAACAACTAAAAAACACACAGAGAGAAACCTTCATTTATCTTCTGGGATATGTATATTTCTAGTGTAAATTTTTTAAACACAGAAAAACTGAAAACATCATTTCAACAACTGTATTTTAACCTTAAAGAACAACTTGGTATTTTCTTAGGGAGACATGCTCTTAAAAACTAGGAAAGAATATTCCCTTTTAACAAACCTGCATGTCTACACCTGAAACTATAACAAAAGTTGGGGAGAAAAGAGAAGAAAAAAACAGAAAATAGGACTTGATTTGTTTGAGACAAACATAAACAGTGCAAAACAGAAAAGGTCTCACCCTCAACCAAACACCGCCAAAATGTTAACATAGCAGAAAATGTCAAAAGAGAAAATTTTAACCTTTTAAAATCCTATTCATTTCTCATAGACTTTAAGAATCTTTTCATTTTAAATAAAATTTATCTTCCTTTCTTTCTATTGCAGAATAGAATATAAATCAATCTGGCATTGCCCTATAAAAAAACAGACTTGCAATAAACTGTCACCACTAAACAGGAATAACAAAGGTGTGAAATTATCATCTCTTTCCCAGTGCTGCTGTTTCTTCAAGGACCTTACAGCAGGAATAATGGAGACTATTTACAGACAAAAGTCATGCAATAGAGAACAAAATGAGCTCTAAGTTTATGTCTACTTTTCCCTTTGCCCAGTGCAGTAGAGCAGAGTGGAAGGGCTACCATTTGCACAGCCCCAGGGGTGCACTTTCAATCATACAGACTATATTTGCAGCATCTCTGCAGAACGGTTCAGAGCCAACCTCTGGAGTGAGTGGATGGAAGCCAACATGGCTTCATTGCTTAACAGCCACATCACCTTGGCAAGTTACTTAACCTCCTAAGCCTTAGCTTCCTTATCTATTGAACAGGATAATAACATCACTGTTTTACAGGGTTGTGAAGGAATATAAAAGAATGTTTAATAACCAGCACATAGTGGGAAGAAACTCAACATACCATGTATATAGTGTTAATATATATGTTTAGGATATGAGTAAAGAAAACCATAAACATCGTTCTGAGTTTCTCTTCTACAAGTATGTTCACACATATGTTCCCCACCCCACTTCCTGACATTCTCCTCTATTTTATTTATATATCACTTATATTAAATAGGTAAAGCTCCAGTTATGAGGTGATATACCCTCCATAGAGGAGAGCTATTGTCTCAGTGACTGAAGCAAATAGAGATTTAGCTTCCAATTTCCAACAAGCAGTGAGAGGCATTCAGAACTCTGCATTGATGCTGTGTCAGTGATCTAGAGGAGTAATGACATGTATGAGGGGGACTGAGTCAGAGACACAACAGAAGCGGAAGGCTTCATGTCTGCTCACCAACAGATAAATATCTCGGGAGTTGGTGGCCACATAGGCATCCTCTTTGCCAAAACACTGACGCTTATTGGCCACAGAGCCAAAAGTTTCAGAGAGTCTGCTGGTCCCCCAATCACCAAGCCTAAAAAAGTACACTGAATTGCAATTATACCAAATGCTTTATTTAAGCACAAACCAACACAAAGGAAGATTCTGGTGCCGCCATTGAAATGACAATTAGTGTGTCAATTATCCAAGATGGAATCTACTAGACCAGTATCTGTTTACCTTAAGACAGTCCTCTGAATATGTGATCCATTAGATCTATGCGAAGACGTCACCTATATGAGTTTATTATATTAAGTCACGATATATTTTTCAACTTTCAGAATTAATGTATTTGCCTCCATTCACCCAGAAGTAAAACTTGTCTTATTTTAGCAAGCCTTAAGATTAAGTCTTAGCTTTGGTAGGAATAAAACAAATAAAATTTTAGTGAACTCATGAATATTTGGAATGATGTGACTTTTGGAAATATTCAATATGTCATTTTTATAGTTTATGTTGTGTATCATGAGAAACATCCTGGAAGATGAGTTTGGATAAAAATTGCAAAAAAAATATTATCTCAGAAAGAAATTTTAATACTTATTTTCCCTCAGCCACAAGTTCATTACTTGAGATTTCATTTGTCAGTCAAGCATAATTTTTACAATTCAACTCTAAAATTATTTTTTAAAACCCATTGGAATATAGCATGCTGAAGAGAAATAATTGATTAAAATATTGCAAGATGCCTTATGAAATTCTTTACTTTGCTGCAAAACTTTCAATTCCTTAAAAAAAAGAAAAGACAAAACATCACAGTTCAGAAGGATATCTCTGGTCACTAAAAGAATGGTCTTCCAAACCTAAAAAAAAAAAAAAAAAAAAGGCAAGGTGCAGTGGCTCATGCCTGTAATCCCAGCATTTTGGAAGGCTGAGGCTGGTGGATCACGAGGTCAGGAGTTCAAGACCAGCATGGCCAAGATGGTGAAACCCTGTCTCTACTAAAAATACAAAAGTTAGCAGGGTGCAGTGGCAGGCACCTGTAATCCCAGCTACTCGAGAGGCTGATTCAGGAGAATTGCCTGAACCCGGACGGCAGAGGTTGCAGTGAGCCAAGATTACACCACTGCACTCCAGCCTGGGCAATAGAGTGAGACTTTGTCTCAAAAAAAAAAAAAAGAAAAAAAAAGAAGTGAAAAACAAACTACTATATGTTAATGAAATAAGAATGTATGGGAATTCTGCATTAAAGCTAGTCATACAGACATGTTCCACTCTTGTTTTGTGGTATGCCCTCTCTTAAATGAAGGCTAATGTTTCCACAGTGAGCTGCAAATAAACTAGCAATTGTGCTCATTTAGCTATTATCAAAGTTGAAGATTTACCATAACAGAGAGTAAAACACTAATAGTTAGTGCTATACCATGATTCTCAGAAAAGAAGTTATATATACAGACATTATAATTAGCCAAAACCGCTTTTATGAAAATGTTCAGTGAAAAAAAAGTACGACATTCAAGTGGTAATCATCTCAGAATATATTTTATTTTATTTATAATGCCTTCTTTTATTTAATATCCTTTAAACTTTCAGAGAAAACTCTTAGAGAAAACATTTTATTTAAAATTTTGTAGAGCTGTATTTATGGACAGAATGATTTTAAATGTCATTGAAAAAACTGTTTTGGTCAGTCATCCTTTTCTAAATGATGGAAACTAGATTTAAAACTAACTTAACTCCATGGAAATCCTATTTAAAAAGTGGAAGGAATCAAAGGCTTATTCTAAAAATTATGTTTCTATATAATAAGAATACTAACATCACCAAAATAAGTGATATTAAAAATGCTCCTCTTTATATTGGCTCACTGGTTGATTTGGTTTGCATTAAGTATTGTTAGAGATTGGGAACATATTTTAAACTTACTAAGGCCATATATGGATATATATCTACAGATTTATCAAAATGCTGATAGTATAGAGACAAGATAACAGATTTAGTGTTGAAGTCAGTGTCTCTACATCTAGTTAAAGTCTCTGTTAAAATCCTTCAAAAAATATCAAACTTTTTGTCATCAAAATATTACTATTAACAGCAACAATGATAGACAAAAGACACAATTAGTACTAATGACAGTTGGACTTGAATTTTAAGAAGATAATGAAGACTGTCTTCATAGAGCATCACTATGGTGGTACACACCCTTTAGGGTACACAGATACATTTGGGCTGGCAACCCTAAAGTGTTCTGACGAAAAATGTATGTCAATCTAGAAACTGCAATCAACAGTTTTGCCCACCAAACCACTAAGGTTTCAGAACTGCTTGGTATTCTCTTGATTATGTCTCTGTGCCTGAAAGTTAAAGTTAAGTGAATACTTTCCTTTAAACTTCTTAGATGCTCTGAGAAATGCCATGATTATGGTCTTTGACTTGGTCAAACCTTCCTTAGAAGCATCATTCTAAAATGTGTGCTTCCATCCATAACTCAGGCTTAACAGATTAGCTTTTAGTGAGTAGTAAAGACATAAGCTGGACCTTTATATTAAAAGCCCTGAGTCCTTTAAGATGTTTATTTATCCTCTAACATCAGTTTGTGACAGGGAGAAGATAAAGACTAAAATGTCCAACAAAAACATAGAGTATAGGGCGCACCTCTTGATTCCACTCTTCAGCCAAAACAGATACATTACTTTTAGCAAAAGAATTCATGTTTTCATTTATCAATTAATTCACTTATTCAACAGACATTAATCAAACATACTCTAGGCACCAAGCATTTTACTAGGCACGTAAGATATACAAAAATGAAATTTTAAAATGAATAAAATGTAGTCCCTGCCCTTAAAAAGGTTGAGGAAACAAACAGTTGAGATAATCATATTACAATGTAAGGACAACTCTGATGGAAGTAACAAGGATGTGATGGGAGTCCCATGAACATGACACCCAGACCAGGCATGGTGTAAGGGAGAGGCAGGTCAAGGAAAGCTTCGTGTATCAGATGATTTCCAAACTAAGTCCAGAAAGATGAATAGAAGTTAAAACAGGTGACAAGAGCTATTCCAACAAGATATTCCTGGAAGTGTATATTATTGGAAGTGAGCTTAGGTCAATGTGGCTGGATGATAGGGAGAAGTGAGTAAGAATGGCTAGGTGGAGGCCAATGGAAGACAGGAACTAAATCAGAACAGTCTCCCATATCACTGTCTTAGTCTGTTTTGTGCTACTATAATAGAATACATAAGACTGGGTAATTTATAATGAACCAACATTTACTGGCTCATAGTTCTGAAGGCTGGGAAGTTCAATATCAAAGCGCTGGCATCTGGCAAGGGCTTTCTTGCTGCACCATAACATAGTGGAAGGTATCACATGGTGGAAGAGCAGAAGAGAAGAGAATGGGAAAAAGAGAGAGAGAGGGAGGGAGACAGAGAGAAATAGAGAGAGAGCATACCAGACAGGGCAAACCCACTCCTTCAATGATGCACCCACTCCTGAGATAATGGCATGTCTATCATGTCTATTCCTGCGGGTGGAGCTCTCGCAACTTAAATACCTCTTGAAGGTCTCACCTTCCCAATATTGTCACAATGGAAATTGAATTTCAACATTAGTTTTGGAGAGGACAAACATTCAAACCACAGCACCACTCTAAAGTGTTCTGGCACATTTGAGAAAGAGAGGGTCCCAAAGACTTCTAAGTGGCACAGTCACCCACCAGGTGACTTTTGTTCTGTTTTTGTGAGTTATTGGCCATACATTTTATAAGTATTTGCATGCACACGTTACTTATGGATTTATTTTACTACTTTCCTGCTAAGATTACCTGGAATACATTTTATGCCATTTTCTTTTAAGAAGACCAGCATAATAAAGCAAGAAAGAAGCAAGGGATTTGAGAGATTATCTAAAGGTGTAATTATATGATTGACTGTGGCATTTCAGTTGAGACAATAAAGAGGAGTAGAAAAGAAGGTAATGTGGGATAGTGACAAGGTCATAGTATCAGTTGATTCTAGGTCCTGATGGGATCAAAAGATTGTTGAAATGAAAATACCAAAGGCAGTGAACTGGTCAGAGAGGAGGTGATAGTCTCAGAGAGAAATGCTTGAAATTGAGATACAGACAATTGCATTGAAGTTCTTACATTAGCATTATAACTGGAGGAAAGCTTCTTCCCCTCTCCCAATGTGAAAAGACAAGCTTAAGTACTGGCCCCTCTCTGGCCTTAATTCACTCTACCCCTATGCAGGTTTACTGATTTACATGAATTGTAAATTTGGAAGAACAACCCACACAGGGCTCAGCTCTGCTCTTTATTTTTCCTTTTCAGAGCACCTCCTCTCAGAGCACATATGTTCTCTTCTGTCCTCCATGCTGTAAGATATGTAGAACCCTAGCCTTGTGTTGGGAGGAGGGAGAAGAGGAGAAGACTGCCCCATCCACTGCTAGGGAAATGGTGGCTAAGTCTGCCTAATTCTTGAGTTCAAAACTGGCCATTCATATATCTTACAAACTTCAAATTCCCTGTAAGAGTTGGGGGAAGGAGTTGCTGCAGAGAATTTGAAACTCAGCACTTACTCTATTCTAGAATATATGAGTCAATTAAGAGTCAGGTGTGTAAACCTAGGAGTCATACAGGAAAGAACCTTCTCCCAGAGACTAAACTACAGAGAAAAAGAAGACTGTTCTGAAGCTGAAAGGTGGAATTAAGAGTATACTATCAAAATAAGCATAAATGTATCATTTAGGATCTAGTACATCTGCATGGAATATTACTGGAAAGAATATGGTTATAGAGTAAAATAAAGATTCCTGTTCTACTTTTCCCACTTGCTTGCAAACTTCTTTAAACCTGATTTTTTTAATCTATAAAGTTGGATATTAACATCAAATTTGAAGGATGTTGTGATGGAATTTTTTTTTTTTTTTTTTTTTTT
>NW_016816076.1:2047456-2086751 GCF_001698545.2 Rhinopithecus bieti
TGTAGATGCCTTTTACCCAGTGGTTGTCAGCACTGGTTGTGCAATAGAATTTCCTGGGAGTCTTTGAAGACATACAAAGGCCCAGCCCTACTTCCTACTTAACACCAACTGTACTGTAATCTCTGGAAGTAGGGCTCAGGCATCAGTTTTTTGTTTTTGGTTTTTGAGGTTTTGTTTGTTTCTTTGTTTGTTTTTTGAGAGAGGGTCTTGCTCTGTCGCCCAGGCTGGAGTGCAGTGGCACAATCTCAACTCACCGCAACCTCCACCTCCTGGGTTCAAGCAATTCTCATGCCTTAACCGTCTGAGTACCTGGGATTACAGGTGTGTACCACCATGCCCAGCTAATTTTTGTACTTTTTGGTAGAGACGGGGCTTTCGCCATGTTGGCCAGGCTGGTCTTGAACTCCTGGCCTCAAGTGATCTGCCTGCCTTAGCCTCCCAAAGTGCTGGGATTATAGGCATAAGCCACCATGCTTGGCCAAGTGAAGGATTTATTTCTAATGGATGTTTGTAAGTGTACAGTTGCACCTTAGATATTCACTAAACTGTGGATAACGATGGAAGATGGAAGAAAATGCCATTTTATAAAATGGGAGTAATGATAGGGAGGGACTGAAAATGATTATGACATGATTTAAACCTATGCCAAGAAAAGAGAAATACATGAAGCTTGCCCCAATGGTATAGTTTGTTTCCTCCAATTGTTCATGATATATGGAAGTTTAGTTCTGTCTAAATGTGAACAATACGGGCAAAGTGGAGCCTCCTGAAAGAGGGGAAAGCTGGTATTTGCGGACTTGGAAAGATAAGCCTCAAGGAGTTAGCCTGAGAGTTCATAGGTTATAGCAGATCTGAAAGTATATCTAGCTTTAGTTTAAAGATCTAAATATGACAAAACATGAACTCTATCTAAAACTTTAATTTTTATTCTCCCAATCCCTTTTTAGCAGATACCCAGAACTTAGCCTTCACTAAAAAAACTATTTGTGAGCCTATAAAGACCTTGGCACATGCACTCACCTAACTCAAATCACCTTAAGCGAGTATTCCAATCTTTGATAATCCCCATCTCCTAATATTTATCTATTTTTAATAATTTAAATTAGAATTTAAATAACATAAAATAAAATGTTTATCAGTATGGCATCCATGTGTAAAATTCGTATTATCATAAAAGAAGCACTTTTATGTATTTATACAATGACTTTTGGTTGCCTAACAAGTACACTGTACTTGGCACAGGAAATATAGCCCGTAGGTCCTTTTTTGGCTTTTCTTTTATGCTGAAGGGGATGACCCAATTCCAAACTAGTTTGCTCAAGACTCAAAGACTGTCTGGAAAATTGTGGCAGGTGATGGAGTCACATCAGGGAGACAGTCCGGTGTACCACACAAAGAGCGAACTGTCCCTGAAGATTTAGGACATTGTTCCACTCTTCAGGTTTTTTGGTTTTACTAACTCTACCGCAGTGTCTTGGTCTGGATAATGAATTGAGCATCTGAGACAGAACATGTATATGAAAAATAATTTTAAACTACATTGCAAAGGCAACCAACTATTAAAAAATGAACCACTGAAAGTGTTTAATTCATGCCTTAAAGAAGCTTTATATTACCAAGTTAATTGGTTTAATTCATATGCCATCCTATCTGCTTTTTAACAACTGAAATGGCTGGCTTCTTTCCACTTTTGATGGTTTTCTTGGCAAAGCATTGTTTTTGCTTGTTTGTTTCTACTCTACTGCTATTATTTGGTGGCATACATTTTTTGTTTGTTTTTTTATAAACTAGCTTAAAGATACTTTAATTTAGCTGAGTACATTTGAAAGATCTTTATGGGCTCACGAACATTTTTTCAATGAAGACCAAGTTTGTGGTATCTGTTAATAAGGATTGAGAAAAACAAAAACTAAAGCTGGCCTTAGTATACTTTATTTCCATGTTTGTTTTAATTAATCCCTCTTCCAAGATTTCCTCTAGAACATGACCACAGGTCTCCCTGAAAATATTATCATCAACTGATCAACTGTCTCTCAAGTAGAAAGCATATCCTTTTGAATTTGTTCCAGTTGTACACATATGTAACCATTTTATTCCAAGGACCTTTGCTGAGACACACAGCCACAAATACAACATATGGAGATTCAGATTTACATAAAGATACATTGGTAAATTTTTTCTTTATAAAATGATTTGCTATACATTTTTTCCTAACTCTGCTGCATGTCATCAAAAACATTTTTTTAAATTATTAAATGTCATGTGTAACTCTCTCTGCAAAGTAATATGGAGAATTTACAATTAGGATGGGATAGAGCTGTACAACTAATTGTAACTCAAAATCTTTAAATCCATTTAAAATAGGTTACAAATAACATAAGTATGGGAAGATGGTAGTAACACATTCTGATTGAAATATTAGTAAAGATTCAGATATTATAATTTCAGCTAAGCATTAACATGCTAGAAGAAACATTTTGATAAATGGTTTAACAGACTATCTTGGTGGCATGTTCTGATTCCCTGCCATTCTTTTTACTGGTTTGGCTGATAATCCTAGACCCTGGTTGCTGTGGGGTATGTCAGCAGACAGTTTGCATGATTAGCCTTCTCTGGGGAATACCCATGGACAATTGAAGCTGCCTTGCCTCCACTTACCTCATTGGTAAAGTCAGTAATTGATTCAATGGGGGTACAGAAGCCCTATTTCTTTGTCCAAGGTGGGATAGTGTCTGGGGTGCAATTTACATTCCCCATTGGATCATGCTGATACTGGACTGTCTCTGAAACCACATTGTGCCATAGCTCCCCCTTCCTGTTTCTCTATACTGTTTCCCTTACTCAGATTTCACTCTGAAGGAGGTACAAGCCCCAGGTATGCTGGCTGGAACCAGGAAATTGTGCCTGAGAGTGATGCTTGGGTGAGGGAGCAAGTGTTTAGAATAAAGCAGAGTTGATTGATACAGGGGTACTCTCCTGTGAGACAGAATCACATGCCCTGGCAAGAACTCTGATGTGCTGCTGGGAAGGCTCACAGCAGCTTGGAAAAATGGTAGCTCCCATTAAAAGAACAGCAATAGTAGAACTGCGCTGGCAGAGTGTAGAAAAGGACTAAAGGCTCAGGGAAGTGGGCTTGCCAGAATGTACCTAAAATGTAAGTCCCCAAAACTCACAACTGACTGTGTTTCTAAGAAGGTCTGGAGGACTGTCCTTCACTTGGTGGGCCTAGTTACTGGTATGGTGGCCAGGAGAAAAGCGGGAGCAGATCTTGATGGCAGCAAGCTTCGTCTGGAAGGCAGATTTCTCTAGGTTGCATTTCAAAGGCAGACCAGGGGAGTGTGGCCAGATGGATGAAGTCCAAAATACAGTATAGATTAGCTTTTATTAAAAAATAAAAATATATGGGAAATGAAAAGAGGAAAATAGTATGGAATTTAAATCCTTCCAAGAAAATCAGTGTAAAAATGATTCTGAATTGATCAGCAAGGCCTTCTCCACATTGCCCAACCCCCGCCATGGAGAAAGGCAGCAACAATGAACGTTTATTCAACCCAGAAAATTTTGGGTCAAGGCCAAGTCAGGACCTACATCACGCAGTCCTGTTCCTTGTTCAGCCCAGTGATCTTGGAGTGGGAGATTGAGGACTTGACATGTAAACACAAGACTCTGGAAGCAGCAGAGAGCAGAACCTCTACATGGCCGTGAAAGCTCTTATGCACCAGGAAGAAAAACATCGTACATGGCACTGAGTGTACCATAACAAGAGCAATTACAGCCAGAGTGAATACAGCCACAGGGATCAGTGCTTCTGTTATTCAGTCACAGAGGGAGGATTTGGGGTTATTGATACATGGTGCATTGGGAGGGAACATAATGTTGGCCTGAGGGAATGGTGTTCTGTAGCGGTGAAAAATACAGTCCTCCTTCCTTGCAACATCTGTCACCTCTGCTAATGCCCAAAGTGTGGTTACTGTTGCTTTTCTCGGAATATATGTTACACTTTCATTTTAGGCAAGATATCACACACACATCGCCCATCAAGCCTCTTGTAGCATTTGCTGAGACATATGGGAAGAGGAGCGAGGAGCAGAATATCATGGGGAAAAGTGTAAAAAGAGCAGAACCAAGATCAGTTCTCATTAGTTAACCCAGAGCTCACTCAGAATGGAGTCCCAGGAGCAAAAATGTTTGCAAAACATAAGAAATGTTTGTTGTTTTTATAATATAAAATTCTTGAAGTACACTCTAACTGCTGTCATTACCTGTGTTTGAAGATCATATAAATCAGTACAACATATACAAAATAAACTACTCATTATTTTGCACACAGTAACAGCTCCACTCCAAGCCCTACGTATAATTTGTATGCCTTTAACTATCATTAAGCCTTTCATGTTGATAATTTATGTTTTAAGCCCACTGGGCCTATTACCTTTAAAAACAATTTTTTAAATCCACTGAAAAAAAAAGCTGGTTTGATTTAATTTTTTATAGTCCTAGGGTTTTTTGTTGAAGTAGCCACAAAATACCACCACAATATTTTGTGATCTTTTGTGATCAGGTGCTAACTATCGAGTCTTGCTCTGAGATATTGATTAGTCATCTGAAAGAAAAATTTTCTTACCTAATCAGCCATCTTCTACTTTGGCATCTACCTTCCCTTATCCATCAATGTCAGCATGATGCCACAGGTGGTAGAGGCAGGAGTCCCTGAGGATGAACTACATCCCAGAGTTGTGAGTGATTGCATTTTTTCCTCTGAGAAAATTCTGAATGTTTTCTCAGAACTTCATTTATATAACTATCCTTTTGGATCCAGTCCAGTGCTTTTCTCCTTGCATGTCCTTTGGCATAGCTGATCAGCCACAGACTGCTCCAATAAAAGAGATGTCAACATATTTTCAAATATCTATTGGCATCATAGAACGTATTCCTTTTAATGCCTTCTCTTCAGAGCTCATGACTCAATCCAAATTAGTTGAAAATTTAGATATTCATTTCTATTTTCCAGAATAAGGAAGACTGAATATCCACAGAGCAATAACTCCTCCAGTTCAAAACAACTGGAAATGCTAGGAAAAATAACAAATATTCTTTTTAAGTCAAAGCTTTGCCATTGAGAAAGTTAAGGAAATTCAGAGGCCCCAAACCACATTAAAAAGCATAAATCGGCCGGGTGCGGTGGCTCAAGCCTGTAATCCCAGCACTTTGGGAGGCCGAGACAGGCGGATCACGAGGTCAGGAGATCGAGACCATCCTGGCTAATACGGTGAAACCCCGTCTCTACTTAAAATACAAAAAACTAGCCGGGCGACGAGGCGGGCACCTGTAGTCCCAGCTACTCTGGAGGCTGAGGCAGGAGAATGGCGTAAACCCGGGAGGTGGAGCTTGCAGTGAGCTGAGATCCGGCCACTGCACTCCAGCCTGGGTGGCAGAGCAAGACTCCGCCTAAAAAAAAAAAAAAAAAAAAAAAAAAAAAAAAAAAGCATAAATCTAGAAAGCTGAGAATGTAGTGAAGCTGGCAATTTCTCTGTGGACTTTGGTCAGTCAGTCCCTGGGAGCCTTTGGTTTAATGAACCATAATGATGTTAGAAGACAAAATCAAGACCTTTCATCATGTGGAAAGATGGACCACAGACTTAGATAAGTATGATGCCTCCAAAAGTCAACATGCAGGATAGATAAGGTTAAAAATCAAGGCAACATAAACACCAGAGGAAGCAGGCAAGAAAATGTATCTCAGCCTTGGTTAGTGATATAATTTGGATGTTGGTCCCCTCCAAGTCTCATGTTCAAATGTAATTCCCAGTGTTGGAGGTTAGGCCTGGTGGAAGGTGTTTGGATCATGGGGATATATCCTTCATGAATGGTGATGCCATCCTGGCAGTAATGAGTTCCCACTACATGAGTTCATGCGAGATCTGGTTGTTTAAAAGAACCTGGCACCTCCTCCCTCTCTCTTTTGCTCCTTGTCTTGCCATGCGATACTCCAACTTCCCCTTTGCCTTCTGCCATGATTGGAAGCTTCCTGAAACTTCACCAGGAACAGATGCTGGTGCCATGTTTGTACAGTCTACAAAATCATTAGCCAAATAAACCTCTTTTGTTTATAAATTATCCAATATCATGTATTCCTTTAGAGCAATACAAGTGGACTAAAATAGTCACAGTGGTTGGCTGAGAGTGACTGCATCCTGAGAATTCATAATCATAAGCTCACACTTGGGTGGACTTGGGGCTGGAATTCACATTTCCAGTGAGGCCCTAATATCCCAAGGTGAAAATCCAGTTTATGGTACTCTTGACTGGGAGTTACTCCAGGCATCCGGCAGAGGCAAAGACAAGTTATCTAAAGAGAGAAGCATTTTCACTCTAGCCTACTTAAAATTCCTAACATTAAATTCAGCTAAATAGGAGTTTGCCAAGATCCTAGTGTCTGGGGGTTTAAATGTCAGTCTGCGTGGGAACCAGTGACTTAGGCCTTGGGTTTTTGCACAGTGGAAAGAAAGGGAGAGAAATCTGAGGACCCCCCTCCCTCACAGAGAGGTCACACTTTCAGTGAAAGTATATGCTAGAGGAAAATCTGCCCACTTGAGGAAAAACCTCAAAGGGAATTTAAAATAAAACTTCTCTATGTCCACCATAGTTCTGAATGGGAAAAAAATGAAATAGTAATAGTCTTCTCTTGGAATTTCTAACCATAGACTAGCCCACAATTGGGCCAGGATTCAAATGTAAGTTATTTACAAGGTTGTGAAAGATCTACGCCAATAAATTGTTTTCAAGTGGTGTATTATACGTTGGGCTCTTCAGCAGCAGGACAAGAGTAAGAGATTGAGGCACAGTTGTTTATTAGTGATCAAAGCCCGTGAAAGGAAGCAGGAGGGAGCAGGACTGGTCAGAAGGAAAAGATGAATAATGATGCAGGCCCAACAAAGCTCCAGCCAAAAAAGCAGGGAGATGTGGAGCAAGTATTGCTCATTAGGGTGTCTGAGGTGGTCCATGATAGCCAAGCTATTATACCTGCTTCATGACCTCAGGTGCAGTGGCTCTTTGCAGCTGAGGTAGACCCCAAGTGGATAAAGTGGAGCTTATCTGTTTAGCACAGCGGGCCCCAACCTTTTTGGAACTAGGGACCGGTTTTATGGAAGACAATTTTTCCATGGACCAGGGGGTGGAGGGGAATGGTTTGGGGATGATTGAAGCATATTACATTTTTTGTGCACTTTATTTCTAATTATTATTACATTGTAATATATAATGAAATAATTACATAATTCATCATAATGTAGAATGAATAGAAGCCCTGAGCTTATTTTCCTGCAACTAGATGGTCTCATCTGGCGGTGATGGGAAACGGTGACAGGTAATTGGGCATTAGATTCTCATAAGGAGCTCGTAACCTACATGTATCACATGTGCAGTTCATGATAGGGTTCATGCTCCTATGAGAATCTAATGCTGCTGATGATCTGACAGGAGGCAGAGCTCAGCAGGTAATGGGAGCAATGGGAGTGGCTGTAAATACAGACGAAGCTTTGCTCACTTGCCAACCAGCTCACCTCCTGCTGTGTGGCCCAGTTCCTAACAGGCCATGGGCCAACTGATCTGTGCCCCACGGTTTGGGGACCCCTGGTTTAGCATACTCCACACAGTTAGGCAACAAGTTCTTTCTTGAAGGGGGATCTGTATGCCGCCTCTCCATGCCTACCGCATAGACTCAGACTGATGGTGCTCTCTGGGGGCTCGCAATAGAAAATATTTTCTGTAGGGAAATATTTCTTTAATTTTTGCCTTGTCAGTTAAGTTCAGTGAAGTATGAGTTCAAAATAATAAATTATCAAGTGTAAGCAAATAAGTTAGCAAAAGAATCAGAAGAAAAGATAAAACATTTAGGCACCACATAAGACATCATACTGAATATAAAATGTTAGTTTAGATGAATTTTAAAAGTAAAAATATATTGAAAGTGTGATCAAGAAACAAAAGGCTAACAAATGGACTAGGTAACTTTCCATAATTTTATGCAACTAAAATTGAAATTCTAGTAGAAATTGGTAATTTTCTAGGGCAAAAAGAGTTAGCAAAATTCCCAAACAAGATAAAAAAACTCTAAGTAAACAATTTTCCATAAAAGAATTAGAAACATTACAAAATAACTCTCAGGTTAAAAAGTACCAGGCCAATATAGCTTCATGAGGGAATTTTATGAGGTTTTTAAGATCAAATGATGCTAAAGCTGTTTAAATTATTTTAAATCTGAGAAGAAGGAATTATGGATACTTCCTTTAAAGTATCTGCAACTGTGCAGATACCTCAGCCCTAAGGCCAGAAACTTTATATAATGGAAAATCACTAGAGGTTTTCCTAGTAAAATTTGAAATAAGACCAGGATCTATTATTTTCACTACAATTTACCTTTGGATTGGAAACACTAATTCACATAATCCAATTCGAGATAATGAAAACATGAACTTAGGAGGAAGAAAAAAACATCTCTATTTGCAGATTATATAGTTAAATATCTGGAAAATCCAAAAGAATCCATTGGAAAACTACTAAAACTATAAAAGAATTTAATAAAGTAGCAGAATATAAATATAAAATCCATAGCCTTTATGTGTATAAACAAAATTTAGACAAAATGATAGAAAACATGATATATTTACAACTTTGCAAAAAAAAAAAAAACAAAACAAAAAAAAAAAAACAAAAAAAACAAAAAAAATAAACACCTAAACATCACCTTAAAGTCAGAAGTGCAAAATTTGCATGAGTAAAAGTATAAAACGTTCCTGGGAAAAAACCACCAAAGTAGATCTGAGTGAACATAAATACACATCAGGTTCTTACCTTAGAATATTCAACATCACAAATATGTTAATTCTCACTGGGGAAATTTATAAACCTAAAATAATCCTAATAAAATACCATATTTGTCTTAAGCGACAAGTTGATTAGTTAGCTAATTCATAAAAATAGATAAAAGGTAAAACTTTATGAAAGCAAAGCAGTGAGAGGAAGGATGACAAGACCAAATTTTAAAATATACTATAAAGTCTCTATAAATAAAATAGTGTGGGATTAGTGCCTAAACAGACAGACCAATGACCCAATATAGTATATCTGATTATAGGTCAAAATATATATGAAATCTCAGTATATGATAAAGGCATCATCTGAAATGGGTGGGGAAGGGACTTTAATAAAGTATGAGACAACTGAATAACTAAATGGAAAAGATGAAATTGAATCCATTCTTCACACTACACGCAAGGATAAATTGCAAAAGGATCAGATATCTAAATCTCAATAACGGTTCTAATGCATGTATATAATATATGTGTATATATTTCCAGATTTCACTGATAACTGCTTTGGTAAGTGAATTGGTCACACAGATGTACCACTAGAGCAATGAAATTCACCACCTTTTTGTGATGTTTGATTATGTTATAGAGTACATAAAGTGTTACTAATTAACAGTTTTAAACAATGAACGCTCAAGAAATGAATGGTGAGGTAGGAAGAAGGATGAAAACCTGTCATTGTCCTTACTTAACAATGACTAGATATGTGGGATGCTTTCCAAAAGCTGGTCATAGGACACTGGAAATTCATACTTTAATGATGTAATAAATTAGCACTTTACCTAAGAGAACACTTTCAAGCATATTAGATACTATTACTTACATATAAACATAGTTCTGGTACTCTGTACAAATGACAGTCTACACAAACAACTGTAATAAATCGAAGTTGCAAAAAATTGCCAACTATTAATGAAAGTTTGAAAGGAGTTCTCTTTTAAATATTTAGAGGCAAGTATCATGACATATTGAAAACATATTCACAATTAAGATTCTATTATTTCAGAATGAACTTATCCTTTTCTTTTGCTTTTTCATCTCAGAAAATCAATTCCTGTAACTGGTATTTTATAAATTCTACTACTGCTGAAAACAAATCACAGGTTTTAATAATCACTTTCCTGTAACTTAAACCCTCAAATTAATCCAAAAGTATGTTAGAAGCAGTGATTGGCCACAGTGCTCCAAAGGAGATTTTAGGAGCTTAAAAAACATACAAATAGAATCCTGCTATGATCTCAACCAAATAAGACCCATTGAAGCCACTGCACCCAAAGAGGCGAAAAAGGACAAGGCCATTTTTCCCCACAGGTTGTCCAGTAATTCGATCTAGATAAAATGCAGAATGCATTCTTCTGTGTCAACGGAAATACATGGCAAGCAACCATTAGTTTGTTTATTGAGTTTTTTTAATGCACTTCACATAGTTGTATTTATTATTATTTTTTAATTTTTTTATTTCCATAGGTTATTGGGGAACAGGTGGTGTTTGGTTACATGAGTAAGTTCTTTAGTGGTGATTTGTGAAATTTTGGTGCACCCACCACGCAAGCAGTATACACTGCACTCAATTTGTAGTCTTTTCTTTCTCACCCTCTTTCCGTCCTTTCCCCTGAGTCCTCAAAGTCCATTGTGTTCTTCTTAGGCCTTTGCATCCTCATAACTTAGCTCCCACTTATAAATGAGAACATACACTATTTTTTTCCTTTCCTTAGTTACTTTACTTAGAATAATAGTCTCCAATCTCACCCAGGTTGCTGCAAATGCCATTAATTCATTCCTCTTTATGACTGAGTAGAATTCCATTGTATATTGTTTCTTTATCCACTTGTTGATTGATGGGCATTTGGGTTGGTTCCACATTTTTGTAATTGTGAACTGTGGGGCTATAAACGTGTGTGTGCAAGTATCCTTTTTGTATAATGGCTTCTTTTCCTCTGGATAGATACCCAGTAGTGGGACTGCTGGATCAAATGGGAGTTCTTTTAGCTCTTTAAGGAATTTCATACTATTTTCCACAGTGGTTGTACTAATTTACATTTCCACCAGCAGTGTAGAAGTGTTCCTTGTTCACCACATCCATGCCAACATCTATTATATTTTGATTTTTTGATTATGGCCACCCTTGTAGGAATAAGATAGTATCACATGGTGGTTTTGATTTGCATTTCCCTAATCCTTAGTGATGTTGAGCATTTTTTCATATGTTTGTTGGCGATTTGTATATCTTCTTTTGATAATTGACTATTTACGTCCTTAGCCCACTTTTGATGGGACTTTTGTTTTTTTTCCTTGGTAATTTGAGTTTGTTGTAGATTCTGGATACTAGTCCTTTATCAGATGTATAGATTGTGAAGACTTTCTCCCACTCTGTGGGTTGTCTGTTTACTCTACTGGCTCTTCTTTTTGCTGTGCAAAAGCTCTTTAGTTTAAGTCCCAGCTCTTTCCACACTCATATCAAAAGATTCATGTTTAAATATTTCAATGCTCATCTTGCCATTACTAGTCATGCCTTCATTTTAAAATCAAATTTTTTACTCTCATATAAGCCTGCTTTTGTCACCCTACTTGTAACTGTAATTAACATTAGAATTGCTGCATATTAGAGATTATAGATGATTCACACACTAGAGGAAAATTCTTCAGCATTTCGGCAGACTTTTCTACTTTTTTAACATAAATACTCTTCGTTATATCTTTCTGAATTTTATAAAATCTATTGTCCTTGCTTTGAGCTTCCTTTTTACGGGTGGTAAACCTCCTTAAAACTGTGTGCAGTACACTCTTAAGAGTAGATGAAGAAGGGTGAGCTTGAATAAAGCATAGAAAATCATGACTAACCAATCCAATAGCAGATGATTCTATTATTAAATAGAGAATATTTAAAAATGTATTAGAAACTTGTGAAATAGAAGGGCATTTAAGGCACTTAGTCTCAATCATCCTTCTACATCCTTACAACTCTATAAATTCCAACTTCTTTAACAAACCCAGGCTCGGGTTTGAAGCTCGCTAAGCAGTCACTCACCTACTGCAGCTGAACATTTATATAAATAAAACAGGGAAAATCTGCAAATCATTTTGCTTCCTTCCATAGACAACAGATAAGGCTAAAGTAAGGATAGTCAAAGTTACCTCCATTCTTTCTTAGACCCTCAACTTTCTGTATTGATCAGGAGGACACATTTCAGATTATTCATTCTTATATTTATTAGCTTTGTGGCTTATAGTTTCATTTGTATTTTAATCCACTTTCAATTCAACAAGTACTTTTTGGATATGTAACTCTGACTCAGCACTATGTTAGGCTCTGGAGGTAACAGAAGTAAAGACAAGATTTTATATTCTTTTAAGTAAAAAAAAAAAAAATCTGGAAACAGGAGGAATGTTGCTCAGTTTGAAAATGCACCATTTTGAATGACATAGGACAGAAGTATTATACTTAGAAACAAAAGGTAGACAAAGAATGTGACTGCAAGGCTAGGTTTTGGTGCATACTTGTGAATGCAGAAATACAGTCTACTCCTTTTCTTGTCAGTATGCAATAAGAAAAACATAAACCATTCTAGGTATTTCTAACAAAGGGATTTAACATAGGGAATTGGTAAGAAATGTGTTACAAAGGTTGACTGAGCAAAAGAGAGGATATTACCCCAAGATCAGGAAGCCACTACCACTGTTGGGACAGAGCTACGAGACTAGATTCATCACTGACTCTGCTGGGAATTCAGCCATTGCAGCTAAGAAGAAGCTGCCCTTGATCCCTTTACTGGGGACCTCTGGGCTAACTCTATGATATCCTCAGCTCTCACTGAAGATGCTGGAGCCAAGGCTACCACTGAGAAACCTGAAGTTGCCTGCCACTACCAGAGCCAGAATCAGAAGTGTCTCCCTTCCTCCTGCCTTCTAATTTTGCTTCAGTACCTCCCACGGGTGGCACCTATCTAAAAGCCAACAGTCAAGACATTCTAGGAAAGTGGTTTCAATCTTTCTGGAACATGCTGTGTTTGAGTGCTAGCGGACAGTACCTGGCATATGTACAGATTTTAAGAGGCAAACAATGAGATAAAAGTAATGTCATTAAAACAGGCTTGTATCATAATAGTTCTGGGTTAATGCAAGTAAAAATACTC
The DNA here is from genome assembly GCF_001698545.2 of Rhinopithecus bieti. Lineage (NCBI taxonomy): Eukaryota > Metazoa > Chordata > Mammalia > Primates > Cercopithecidae > Rhinopithecus > Rhinopithecus bieti. The sequence goes on from NW_016816076.1 coordinate 2,060,460, forward strand.
ATTAGAAGAACTCTACATCATTTCAAGAAAAAAAATTTCTTAAAGAATGATACATAATAAAATAGGCAGTTAACTCCAACTAGCTTTTAAACTCGGTTTACCAGAAAAATTCATGTGGTTTGCAATTGAGCTAATCTTCAGAGTCGAAGGAATTCTCTAACGTGGAACTTTACTTCTTAGTGAAACAAGAAGATGAAATAAATCATTTATTCATCCATTCAGCAGTTTGATGTTTGATAAGGGATAGGCTACATGCATTGTTCTAACTTCTGTGGATAATGCCTAAGGACATCATGGCCTCATCGGCAACTTCAGGCCATATTATAATGTGATCTAACAGATATACTGTATATGCAAAATACCACAGGACATAAAGATGAAGTGAAGGAGAACATTAGAGGGCAGAAGACACAGTATGTGCAAAGCCACAGATGCACAAAAAAAAATGACAAGTTTGCGAAATACTATTTTCTTTCAGTGTGAAAGGCTCTGGAGTGACTAGTATTTCTCTCTTTCTCTCTTTTTTTTTTACACAATGATCTTTAGTTTTTAATGCAAATAGTAGGAAAAGATAATTATTTTCAATCTCATTTCTGTATTTTAATTGTATATATTTATGTATTTACGGTATACAATGTGATGTTTTGATATGTGTATACTGTGAAATAATTAAATGAAACTCTTTAATATATCTATCACCTCACATACTTATCATTTTTTGTGTATTGAGAACATGTAAGATCTCTCAGCAATTTTCATATATACATTATTATTAATTATAGTCACCATGTTGTGCAATAGATTCATAGCTCTCCAGAGCTTATTGATTCTAACTGAAACTTTGTACCCTTTGATAAATATCTCCCCATTTTCTGTCACACACTTTTCCTGCCCCCAGCCTCTGGCAACCATCATTCTACTCTCTGTGGGAAATATTATTGAAAGGTTTTTCACAATATCCATTTCACCTTGTTACTTTCTTGCATCCAAAACGCCTCAATGGCTTCCCTTCACACCAAAGGAATCCCAAAGTCCCTACAAGGCCCCTACATGATCTGGCTCCTGGCTACCACTTGGACCTCATCTCCTCCCATACTGACTTTCTTGCTGTTCCAACTTTAAGGTTGTGACTCTTGCTGTTCCCTCTGCCCAGAACTCTCCACCCCCAGGTATATGTCTGGCTTGCTTCTCTGCTTCAGCTGGGTTGCGGCTCAAATTTCACCCCATCAAAAAGATCTTTTCTGATCACTGTAACTAACTGAGCTTCTCTCTTCTTACCTTGATTGCCTTTTCTTAATGGTATTTATCTATTTTTATATACTTATACATATATATTTTTATATTTTATATACTTATATATTACATACCCATCCATTGATACTACACACCTATACATTGTCTCCTATCTTACACATACACATGAACGGGCAAGCCTGTTGCTTTATTTGCTGCTGTAACTCAGCACCTAGAACAACCTGGTACATGGTAGATACTCAATAATTACTTGCAAAATGAACCAATAAATAATTGAATGAATAGATGAATCAATGGGTATGAGAAAAAGGTAAAGACTCAGGGTTCCGTGGTGAGAAAACAGAATGCAATATTAGGATATCAGGCTCTGGTATTTGAGGTCAGAGAAGTGCTAGGAGAGTGGGGGAGGAAAGGATACAAAGAGAAGGCAAAGAGGAGCCTTGATCACTTTTCCAGGTTCTGATTTGCCTGGAATTGGCCCTTTGGCAAACCATTTTGGGTTTTAGATCAAATAGGAAATGCTTTTGGTATACTTATGAGATTTTCAAGGAGGAAACTCTACATAGACTCACATCAAACTTGAGCCTAAAATTTTAAAAAAGAAGACATTTGCTTCCAAATACTGTAGCAAGAATAAAATATGCTAAAGATAAAAATATCACAGAACTGTGGTTGAATGACTAACTGTGAAGTCCCCTGCCTATCCTCCCTTCCCAATCACTGTCACCCATTATAACTGCAGGGAAGTCTCCTGAAGATACATATAGTGAACAAGTGATCAGTTCCAAAGGAAAAAAGGTGGCGGAGAGGATAAAAATTAGAACGATGACATGGCAAGTAGCATTAGCATCAGAAAAAGGAAAGAGCTGGGAATCCAAGTCAGCCTGGCCAGCACAAGCAACAGCATGGCTCAAACAGCTGCTCCCTGGCGTGTACTGAGGCTTTTCTTCTGAAATAACTTCTTCTAGATGACCTCACTTCTCATCTGATACTCTCATTCCCTCCTTCTCCCTCCCTAACCTTGGAGGCTGAGCTTGTTTTCCTTGGTTCCTTGCCAAGAACAAGATATAAATTTCACACAAATGCGAAACACATCCCTGAAGTCCTCCTTGACAATGAACCTTCCTTTAAGAGTTCGGTTTCCTGGCTGCTTAGATAACAGGACTTGCATATGTTTTATAAATTTATTCAAAGCATAAGACGCTTAACAGAGGACATTAGAGAAATAAAATTAAAACACCATTAATGAATTTTACCATGTTCTGTATGGTTTTGTTCTACTACACTTTAAAGCTTTGAGAGTGAAAAGAAAAGGGAGAGTAAGAAAGTTTATTAAAATATATGCACAATAGGCCAGGCATGGTGGTTTATGCCTATAATCCCAGCTCTTTGGGAGACCAACATGGGAGGATCGCTTGAGGCCAGGAGTTTGAGACCAGCCTGAGCAGCATAGCAAGACCTTGTCTCAAAATCAAGCAAACAAAAAATATGTGCATAATATAAAAAAATTTTCTGGTTCCAATCTAGTGAAAGTTCTTTTCAAGTCTCTACGTTTTGCCAAATGAATTGGGACAAAAAAGCCAAAGCATTACCCTTATGGTAGAGTTGTCAGGTTTGGTAAATAAAAATACAACAAACAAATATTCAAATTTAACTGGGCATTCTGGTTTGTTTTGTTTGTTTGTTGGCAACTCTGTCTCTTGCTTATAGGACATCCTTAAGAACATGGCTCTAGACACAGCTCTGTAATCTTAGAAAATAATTTAATCTCATTAAGCCTCAGTTTCCTCATCTACAGATGAGTTAATAATAAAGTCTCATAGGATTGTTTTGAGAATTAAATGATTTAATTTATATAATACTATACAAAGTGGTGTTTCACACATAGAAAGTATTCAATTAGTTATTATTGCTAAAGAGATGGTGAATTTTTTAAATCAACGCATTTGATTATTAGAAGATTATTTGCCAGTAAAATTTAACCAAATGTCTATGGTTTGGGTTTGTTTAGTATTTTTAACTTTAGGAATTGCTCTTGAAAGTAAAAACAGGAGCATATACAATTATTACACAAATATTTAAAACATCCACACTTCATTTCTACATTGGCTACAGAGGGATGTATGGAAAAGGAAAAGGAATAAGAGAGAAGAACACAAACTTGATAAAAGAAAGAAGAAAAAGACAAGCAAATGTGTTTCATTTGACCCATACAGTTTTATAAATGTTTTATTTTCCAACACTTAAAACTGGGGAATTCACATAGTTATATAGAATTCTGGCTTCTCTTGACAAATCAGATATTTGTCCCCACTGCAACCCCACCCCAAGCCTTGGGTAGCAGTTGCCCTCTTTAGATCTAGTATGTGCATTCCAGTTTAGCTCATGCTGTCCCCCAGAGACAGAGGCCTAGTGCCACTCGCCATTAATGAATACACTTGCATTGTTGTTATTTTTATATTTGCTCAACTTCACTCATTCATTTACCTGCCTAGTACAACAGTTGGGGCCCAGGTGTGGTTTAAGATTGCATTGACCCTTCAAATAATCTCTAACAGCAACCCTAAGCCACTCAAATAAACATATAGTCTAACTAAAGAAATAATTAGCGCTTTTAGTGAGCTAAAGGCAGTTAAGACAACTTGCCTAGGCCAAGACTTCAAATGTTTATACTTAAATACCTCCTAAAAAATTTTGAAAACTTTGTACTTATTGCACAGTTTTATGTTGAAATCTAAAATTTTGTATCATGTTTAAACAGTTGAAATGATACTATTTTGGCAAAATGTCACACTCTACCTTCCATCTTGAATTTCCTCCATATCCTGATTAAATTCTCTTTTATTTACATACTATAAAATTCTCTCTCTGTGGTGTGCAGCTCTGTAGCTTTTTCTGTAGTCATGTATCCAGTACAAATTCCATCATCCTTATAGCAGAACAGTTCCATCATCCCTCATCTCCCTCAAGATACCCTTTTGTACTAATGCTTTGTAATATTCAATATTCCTTCGCAGAGTAGAGATACTTGAAGAGCAGTGTAGTACATAAATTAGACTATAGAATAAAAGAAATTATAGCTTTATGGCAGGCAGTACCAATTGTCTTCCAATAACCATTTGCCCCTTCTTTCATAGTTTAGGACCCCCAAGTTTTAGTGGGTCACTTGATCACTGAGATTAAAGTTTATACTTTTCAGGCTCCTTTGCATCTAGCTTTGGCCATTGTGGCTAAGCTCTGGCCAACAAAGCAAAAGTGAAAAATATTTACCAATATACACAGACCTTATTTACAAGGTAGCTGCTGACTACCCTTTGCCCCTTTCTTCTTTGTCCCGATCTCTATTGCCCTAGCTGAAACTGGGACATGATGGTTAGCTCTCTAGCTACCATCTTGGGCCACTGAGACAAGAGCCACAGTACAGAGTCCATATTCAAAAGGGTTTTCTGGAGCTAAACCACCATTTCAATCCTAGACGGCCTATCTGAATTGTTAGATGAAGGAAAATAAGTATCTATCTCATTTAAGCCACTATATTTTATTATGTTATTTATTTGTGTATTAATCGTAACAATGTAATGATAATTATTGTACCAGTTGATGTTTTAAATAGTATTCCTTTGAATCATATGCCATTGTCATCTGATAGGTCCAAAATGGGAAGTTATTGAAAATTCCTTGGAATTCAATTAATATATACTTATGGAAGGTGGATAGGGGAGAATCCAGAATATATAAGGAAATAAATAAAATTAATTTTGGTCACATTACTAAAGATAAATGACCTTAACATTTTGCTATATTTATTAACATTTTTCTTTATGCCTAAATGTGTCAAAATTAACTTTTTAGTATTATTGTCATCCTATCTGGAAGACAGTATACAATTAGAGGAAAACCATTAGTTTTGCAGACTCATGACCACTGTTTAGAATTTATCTATTTAATATAGTATTCCCAGAGGGTCAATTGAGATTGTCCTGTGACTTTAAGTTTGGCAGCAGATAATTGGCTTCAAGCTTTTGGATTATCATACATGTCTTTCTCCCATGAAAATATAACTTTGGTTCTTTTGAATATTAAGATGTATAAACTTATCTTTTAAAATAAACTGAAATAAAAATAAGCTATCTTTCATTATCCAAGCTTATTATAGGAGTTTGGTGATCCATATGTTGATTCTAAAGATACTTTTCAAAAGCCATATCCATACATAAATTTACACTGGCAACATTTCTTTCTTCCTGTGTAGTGCTTTAAAATTCAAATGCAAAGAGACCATCCCTAAATTATCTTGCCTTGTGAGTGACATCCTCCATTAAGGCCTAAATTTACCTCCAGCCCACATAGATCCAGTGTTCATAGAGTTTGCTGCTATGAATTTTAATAGCTGGAATAAAGAATAGTGAAAAAGAGGTTTAAGAAATTACTTGTGCTGAAAAAAACTCAGCCTCACATTAGTTTAGGTATCCTTTATGAACATCTAGCTTCAAAGAGGGAGATTTACAGAGGAACTGATTTTGACTTGGGCTTGAGGAATACAAGGCATGAGTCGCATACCAATAGCAAGTGGCCTGTGTTTTGTCACCTGAGATCAGGCATGGCATTGGGGAAAACTTTCCTATGGCACCTCCCATATAATAAAGCTGGAGTTAAAGGAAGTAAGGTGAAACAAGATTTCTGTGGCATGTTCCTATATAAGGAAATTTCAAAATGTATTATAATAACATCCTGTGGAAGTAAGAAATGTATGTCTGGTAAAAAAAAAAATTAACTGAAATGTCTACATGTTAAATGAGAGAATATTGTACAAAAAAATGATAAAGATGGGTCTCCATCTTCATTGAAAACATAACAGAAGGACTCAGGCCTGGTCTGTAACATGAGAGAGGTGAGTTATATTTCAGAAATTTCCTAACAGGGAGGAGGCAGTGGACAGGGTTAACAAGTGAAGGTATTGGGGTTCTATTAGTGAAAGCATTTTGGAATCTATATTCACCCATAGAATAGTAGCTTCTGTTTTTGTTATATTTTGTTTTTTAGAGTGAAAAGTAGGAAAATATGCTTGGTTAGTAGCCCAGTGGCTATTTGCAATGTTCCTTCCAGGAACCACCTTATTTCCCAATTAAGAGGCAGGTGAGAAGATTCACCTCCAGCAACTGTGAGAAAAACAAGGCTCACTGTAGAAATACAAAGCTGTGCAGACACAGTGGGTGAATGCTATTAGACAGAAACCTGAAAGGAGAAGGGAAAGGTTGTGAGGTGATAAGGCAGTGGACAGAAGAGAGAAAGACACTAGAAGTAAGAGCCTGGAGGGAAATGGGAGGGCTGGGGCTGGGTGACCCAGTTCTCCGGGATGAGACTTGGAAGAGTGGAGAGGCAGAATCTGCAGGACTGTCTAGGTCTGGGCATGTTTAGACAAAGTTTTCTGGTAGCTCAGCTCACCTCCAAGTTCCCTCTCTCATTCTGATTGCTACGATTTCAGGCTGCTGTGCACGGCTCCCTGGTCAGCCAGGCCCCAACCCCCCAGAACCCTTGCACACCTATTTAAGTCTGTCTCATCTAAATCCCTCAAAATTCACAAATTATGGGAGGTCTACTTTCATATTGGTCTTTTTTTGGTTGTCTTTCTCACATATGCTCAAGAAAGTAAGTTCTATCATTATTTGTTCATTTTTAAACTCCTGACAATTTTTGTATTTCTTCCTTTCTCTGTCATCCTCTCCTGTTGTCTCTACATTGTATTCCCGTTTCCTGGACCTTGAAGGTATCTAATAAGGGTGCAATAAGGCACACAAACAAACAGGTTGTTCAAGTAACTCTAGATATTCCAGGATTTTATACCCAGAGATTTTAATTCAGTAGACATAAAAAATGGCTTGACTCTACATTTTTAAAAGTTCTTTTAGTGATTCTAATGGACTCTTACTTGGGAACAACTAGTTCAATTGATAATTTCAAAGGGAAGTTATAACTCATCCTAACATATATATCAAAATGAAAACAGGAAGTCTACCCACAGCAATCAGGAAGGAGAAAAAAATAAAGGGAATCCAAATTGAAAAACAGGAAGTCAAACTATCTCTGTTTGCTGATAATATGATCTTATACTTTTCTTTTTCTTTTTTTTCCCTGTCTTTATCTCCTTTCTGCTTTTTTTCTCTCCTGCCTTCTCTGAATATATTATGGATTTACAAACTGAAGTGTCTACAAAAGTTAGGCCAATATTGACTCCAGAACTTTTATACAAGAAGAGCTAAAGGCCAGAAACAGTACAAGGAAAAACAGCGAAGTCAGCAATCTTCAACCTGAAGAATGCATGGCCCTGGGGTACAGTGGGCATGGGAGTACTTTCAAGAAATGCAAGGATACTAATAGTTTTAAAAGAATCAATTTTCCATACTCTCAGCATTTTTTTTCTAGCATCAAGTAGATTCTACAATCCATCTCCCTTTTCACAATATCGTTCTCCTAACAAAAGTCATACCTTTGCCATTAGGAATTTCACTATAGTACATTTCTCCAGGGAGTAACAACTTTCAAGGTAAATAGCTAAGGATAAATTACAAATACTGCTATTGGGAAACCTTTTTTACTGAGTAATAACAGCAATTTAACCCCATTTAATTTGCCTGCCTTCAGTTTTGTATCAATTTGAGGTAAGAATGAAGAATTTGGTTTATTTTGGAGCTTCTTAGGATGGCCAAAAGTCAGATGTATTGTAGACCCATGACCAAAGGAAGTGGTGATTTTACCTTTATAATTTTGAACCCTCAATCCTTAAACTATTAGCAAAGAAGTAATTGCTCAGGAAGGGGTAAGCAAAGCAAGTAGTAATGCAAAAAATATATAAAGACTGAAATGGATTTTTTTTACTTAAATGTGAGCATCTTGTTTTCCATTTTTCTCAGCGTTCATCATCAGGAGTAATTATCTAGAATGAAAAGCACCTCCAAACAACCAAAGAACAATAAGTACCACAACATTCTAACTAGAACAAGTAAAACCTGCAGATGCAAATTTAATGTGAAATCATTTACATTTTCTATAATTAAAGTATACAAAAGGTAATACAATTAATGTGTTATCCAAAATATATAATGAAATATATATTTTATATGTTGTATATGTAATGAAGGCTTATTCCAACTATATTCATTCTTATTTCATCTTTTTTTTTTTGAGATGGAGTTTCACTCTTGTCACCCAGGTCACTCAGGTTGGAGTGCAATGGCACGTGATCTCTGCTCCCTGCAACCTCTGCCTCCTGGGTTCGAGCGATTCTCCTGTTTCAGCCTCCTGAGTAGCTGGGATTGTGGGCATGAGCCACCACACCCAGCTAATATTTTTTTTTGAGATATAGTCTTGCTCTGTTGCTCAGGCTGGAGTACAGTGTCACGATCTCAGCTCACTGCAAGCTCCGCCTCCTGGGGTCATGCCATTCTCCTGCCTCAGCCTCCTGAGTAGCTGGGACTACAGGCACCCGCCACCATGCCTGGCTAATTTTTTTTGTATTTTTAATAGAGACAGGGTTTCACCATGATGGTCAGGCTGGTCTAGGACTCCTGACCTCAGGTTGTCTGACCACCTCAACCTCCCAAAGTGCTCTTTGTTTTGACCAATTTCTCCCATTTGGAATGAGTACATTTACCCAATGCCTGCACCCCATTGTAAGTCTGAAATGATCTCATTTGACTCTGTGTCTCACATCCAGGTCACGCTGATGCAAGAGGTGGGCTCCCAAGGCCATGAAAAACTCTGTCTCTGTGGCTTTGCAGGGTACAGCCCCACTCTGGCTGCTTTCACAGCTGACACTGAGTGCCAGTGACTTTTCCAGGATTATGGTACAAGCTCTCAGTGGATCTATCATTCTGGGGTCTGGAGGATGATTACCCTCTTCTCACAGCTCCATTAGGCAGTGCCTCAGTAGGGACTCTGTGTGAATGCTCTGACCCCACATTTCCTTTCAGCACAGCTTTAGCAGTTGGCCTCCATGAGGGCTCCATCCCTGCAGTAAACTTCTGCCTGGACATCCAAGCATTTCCATACATCCTTTGATATCCAAGTGGAGGTTCCCAAACCTCAATTCTTGTCCTCTATGCACCCACAGAACCAAAATCACGTGGATGCTGCCAGAATTTGGGGCTTGTACTCTCTAAAGCAATGAACTAGGCTATATCTTGGCCCCTTTTAGCCATGGCTAGAGCACTGGGATACAGGGCACACAGCAGGGGAGCCCTGGACCCTGCCCTGGAAACCATTTTTCCCTCCCAGGCTTTCAGGCCTGTGATGGGAGGGCCTGCTGCTGAAGGTCTCTGAGATTTTCCCCATTGCCTTGGTGATTAGCATTTGGCTCCATGTTATTTATGCAAATTTCTGCCCCCGGTTTGAATTTCTCCCCAGGAAATGGGGTTTTCTTTTCTATTGCATCATCAGCCTGCAAATTTTCCTAATTTTTATGTTCTGTCAACTCTTGAATGCTTTGCTGCTTAGACATTTCTTCTGTCAGATATCCTAAATCAGCTCTCTCAAGTTTAAAGTTTCACAGATCTCTAGGGCAGGGACAAAATGCCAACAGTCTCTTTGATGAAGCATAACAAAGTGAACTTTATGCCAGTTTCCAACAAGTTCCTCATCTCCATCTGAGAACACCTCAGCCTGAATTTCATTGTCTATATCACTATCGGCATTTTGGTCGAAGCCATTCAACAAGTCTCTAGGAAGCTGCAAACTTTCCCACATCTTCCTGTCTTCTGAGCCCTCCAAGTCTCTAGGAAGTTCCAAACTTTCTAATGTCTTCCTATCTTCTTCTAAGACCTCCAAACTGTTCCAACCTCCTCTGCCTGTTACCCAGTTCCAAATTTTTGGGTATACTTATAGCAGCACCCAACTCTACCAGTACCAATTTACCTTATTAGTTTGTTCTCATGCTGCTAATAAAGAAATACCTGAGACTGGGTAATTTATAAAGGAAAGAGGTTTAATTGACGGACAGTTCCACATTACTGGGGAGGCCTCACGAAACTTACAGCCATGGCAGAAGGAACTTTTTTATAGGGCAGTAGGACAGAGAATGAGTCCCGAGCAAAGGGGGAAGCCCCTTACAAAACCATCAGCTCTTGTGAGAACTTACTCACTATCACAAGAACAGCACAGTGGAAAGGTCCCTGCCATGATTCAATTATCTACACCTGGTCCTGCTCTTAACACATGGAGATTATTATAACACAATTCAAGGTGAGATTTGGGTCACAGCACAGAGTCAAACCATATCATGGTTAGTTCTGACTTTTCATACACAATTATTTTTTAATCATTCCCAAAATCAGAGCATCACAGTCTAATATAAGCATGGATACTTATTTACTCAAGGAATACAATGACTTTTAGCATGCTCTCTGCCTCATACATTACTAAAAATTAAGTAATGAATAAGAACATAAATTTATTGTTCTTATAACCTTCCAAAGACACAAATTACAGTTACATTAGTATTAATTATGTTAGTTCCTACATCATTTTAATCTTGAATTGACTATTCGCAGTAAACTTTTATGAGATATAATAATTTATCTTAGGCATTTTATTACATTTTTAAAAGTTGCATTAACAGGTTTATGAAAATTGGAAGAGGAAGTCAGATGTTTCTGATAGAAATGAAGTCTAGTTTGCTGGAGTGTGTTGACTGAGAGAACTGGCTTTGATAATTACATTATATGGTAGAAATTTTGCATAAATTTGTATTAGTTCAGGTCTTCCGTGAAGCATGTGCCAAGACACGGTTAGATGCACAAGTGACTAATTTGGGGGGAAAATCCTAGAGAGAATAAAAGGGAAGGAGCAAGATATGTCAGCACAGCCTGCAGACCACAATGTAGGTCTGACACATGTGAAAGATGAGTGGTAAAGAATTATAGGATAGAAAGAGTCTCAGGCAGCAGTGTAATTCTGTGAAAGTCTTGGCTAGGTCAAAGGAAACACCTGAGCTAATGTTTCCTCTTAGAGGAATCCCATACCCTCAGGAATGAGCCAGCATTATTAAACCCATCACTGGTTGGGAGCAACTCAAGGGAAGTAAAGCATCCATGCAAACCCAGTGGTGGATCCAAATAGTACTAGCTGGGACTATCAGTCTAGTCTGCTTCCAACACCAAGAGCTCTGAGAGGCATGTTCCATAGCTGTGGAAAACGGAATGAGTTAAATCTGTAATCTTATAGTTTTATTTTTTTTAAGAAAACAATGTATTTAAAATACGTGGTAAGATAAAAGCATTCTTAACCAAAATATTGTATTGGCAAAGCCCTTCTTAAATGAATAATATTTTATTTTCACAGACTTTTCTGGGTACATTGGATTAAAAGGTGTCTCCAAGTGAAAACTAATAGTTGCAATTAACAGTCATTTGACAAGTCTTATTATCAGGATTAGGAAAATAAATTATTATAATGACTGAATAATGAATCCTGTTGTGAGTCAGGTGGCTTTCCATTCTTTGCCTTAAAAAAAAAAATGAAAGAAGAACCTAATTGAGTCATCAGCTGATGTTTAAATTAAAATAATTTTTGGAAACTAGAACACTATATGATTCTGGGATACGATTCAAGCATTTAAGGAATTAAGTGACATAGCCAAAAACTTGAAATTCCAGTTTATATGAATGTTTTGTTGCAGAGAAATTTGATATGTGATAAATAAAAGACTTTCAAGCATAAATGTATACTATAGTAGGATAAAATTCTATGAATAAAGTAGAATTGAGAAAGTACATCATGTACACATTATACTACTGAAAAGGTATTTGGTTAAGTTGATGATGAAGAATATTAAATCACTAGTATATCAGTTTTGACTTGGAGATTTAGAGAACTGGAAGGAGCATTTATCTCACTCTTACAAAAGAAAATCTAAAACAAAATGTGAAATTAACAAATTTCCTTTAACCAGTCAGACAACCAAGGGCACAAGGCAAAGAACTAACCTAAAATCTTGGAATGAGACAGGTGCCTGAAGGGAGAAGCGTTTGCTTATCTAGAACAGGTGCTGTAAGATACCACAGGGGCCGGGCATGGTGGCTCATGCCTGTAATTCCAGCACTTTGGGAGGCCAAGGCGGGTGGATCACAGGTCAGGAGATCAAGATCATCCTGGCTAACATGGTGAAACCCCCTCTCTACTAAAAATACAAAAGAATTAGCCAGGCCTGGTGGTGGGCACCTCTAGTCCCACCTACTCGGGAGGCTGAGGCAGGAAAATGGCGTGAACCCGGGAGGTGGAACTTGCAGTGAGCTTAGATTGTGCCACTGCACTCCAGCCTGGGTGACAGAGCTAGACTCCATCTAAAAAAAAGAAAAAAAAAAAAAAAAAAGAAAAGAAAAAAACAATGCCACAAGGCCAGTAAAAGGGTCAGCTAAAAATTTTTAATGAATTACAAAAGGATGAGCGTAGCGTAGTATAACAACGTGAAGTTCCTGAGGGCCATGGATATGAGGCTTCCTAATCTCTTGCAGCCTTTTCTCCATAAACCCAAGAGATACAGAAATGATTGACACAAATTCAGAAAAATCTCCCTAGGGGTGCTGTTTGGGTTGCTGTTTGGCCACTGCTGAAATGCCACCCAGACCTATCTCCCCGGTGTCCCCATAATCTATAGGGAAAAGAAAAGCAACAATAAAAACAAAAATGTCACCTTAGAACGTGTAGGAAAACCCATTGTAGCTGAAGGAATGGAACATGGAGCAGATAGTTCCACCTTTTTGGTACACACAGGAATACCTGATAGACCCAGCCAGACTGCTAGAGGAGGGGCAGGAATACTTTGGAAAGCCACATTCCTGAAAAGAAAAGCCACAGTCACTATCAGAAATTGTTGCTTAATCAGAACACAGCCTTCTCATTTCCCACCACCAGGTTAACAAGTGTTAACCTGCCCTCAGTTTTATGATTGCTTAAAGGAAACTTGCTCATTTGACCTTATTATTTTTTTTTTTTTAAAGATTTTTCTTGTTACAGTTGCATATAGCTAGGATAGCTGTAAGAGATATACTGTATCACAGGTGCAAAGAAAAGGGAAGATCCAAAGCCTAAGAGGAGCAGATATTGAGAAAATGTCCTCGAAGCTATTAACCACTAGAGGAACTTGAAGCATATGGTACACTAAAGGTAGCCATAGCAACAGACCCCAAACACAGCCCAATTCCTGATTACATTAACAAAACTCACCAAACAAAGGTCTAGCAGAACGAAAGACACCCTTATTTCTGGGTTATTATTATTATTATTATTATTTATTTATTTATTTATTTTGGGATGGAGTCTCTCTCTGTCACCCAGGCTGGAGTGCAGTGGCACGATTTCGGCTCACTGCAAGCTCCGCCTCCTGGGTTCACGCCATTCTCCTGCCTCAGCCTCCTGAGTAGCTGGTACTACAGGCACCTGCCACCACGCCCAGGTAATTTTTTTGTATTTTTAGTAGAGACGGGGTGTCAGCCAGGATGGTCTCGATCTCCTGACCTTGTGATCCTCCCACCTCAGCCTCCCAAAGTGCTGGGATTACAGGTGTGAGTGACCGTACCCAGCCAAGACACCCTTATTTCTAAGTGTGATAATATTTACCTCAGTATTTATCCTAAACAAGATGTCCAGCTTCAAACAAAATATTATGAGGCAAATGAAAAGCCAAACAAAACACACCCTCAAAAGAAGGGGTAAGAATTGTCATCAGGACCGGGCGCGGTGGCTCAAGCCTGTAATCCCAGCACTTTGGGAGGCCAAGACGGGCGGATCACGAGGTCAGGAGATCGAGACCATCCTGGCTAACACAGTGAAACCCCGTCTCTACTAAAACTACAAAAAACTAGCCGGGCGAGGTGGCGGGCGCCTGTAGTCCCAGCTACCGGGAGGCTGAGACAGGAGAATGGCGGGAACCCGGGAGGCGGAGCTTGCAGTGAGCTGAGATCGCACCACTGCACTCCAGCCTGGGCGACAGAGCGAGACTCCGTCTCAGAAAAATAATAAATACATAAATAAATAATTGTAATCAGAATAAGACACAGATGTTGGAACTATCAGACAAGGAATTTAAAATAGCTATGAGTCATATATTAAAGGCACCAGTTAAAAAGTAGACAATATGCAAGATCAGATATATAATTTCAGAAGGGAAATCAAAACTTTAAGAAATAATCAAATGGAAATGCTAGAAATCAAAAACACAGTAACAGAGATAAAGAATGTCTTCAACCAGGCATGGTGGCTCACACCTATAATCCCAACACTTTGAGTGGCTGAGGCAGATGGATTGCTTGAGCTCAAGAGTGTGAGACCAGCCTAGGCAACATGGCTAATTCTGAGCTCAGACAGCCTATCCCTCCCCTAACCTGGTGTCCTTTCTCTACCCATCCTGGTAGTCGAAGACAAAGGACATAATCTCCTGGGAGCTCTCTGGCCCTTCCCACTGCCTGAGAAACCTGAATACTTATCCAAAGGCAACCCTAGGGCAAGCTTGTATCCTTCCTATACAACCATGGCTAATGTGTTCTTGAAGGTGACACCTCCTGGCTGGAGGCCAACCAACACAAAACCAGCACACTAACCAAAAATACAACCAAGGACCCTCACAGATTCCATTTCACTCCCCTGTTACTTTCACCAGATCAGGTGCTGGTATCCACAGTTGAGAGACCTGAAGACGGTTCACATCACAGGACTCTTGGCAGACACTCCCCAGTAGCAGCTCAGAGACCAGTAGCTCAGCTGGGTGGCTAGATCCAGAAGAGAAATAACAATCACTGCAGTTTGGCTTTTAGGAACCCCCATCCCTAGGGAAAGGTGGAGGATACCACATCAAGGGAGCACCCTATGGGACAAAAGAATCTGAACGGCAGCCCTCAAATCCCAGATCTTCCTTCTGTCATAGTCTACCCAAATGAGAAGGAAGCAGAAAACAATTCTGATAATATGACAAAACAAGGTTCTTTAACGCCCCCAAAAGATCACACTAGCCCACCAGCAATGGATCCAAACCAAGACAAAATCTCCGAATTGCCAGAAAAACAATTCAGAAGATTATTAAGCTAATCAAGGAGACACCAGAGAAAGGTGAAATCCAACTCAAATAAATTTTTAAAAAAATGATACAGGAGACCAGGCACAGTGGCTCAAGCCTGTAATCCCAGCACTTTGGGAGGCCAAGACGGGCGGATCACGAGGTCAGGAGATCGAGACCATCCTGGCTAACACAGTGAAACCCCGTCTCTACTAAAATACAAAACTAGCCGGGCGAGGTGGCGGGCGCCTGTAGTCCCAGCCACTCGGGAGGCTGAGGCAGGAGAATGGCGTAAACCCGGGAGGCGGAGCTTGCAGTGAGCTGAGATCTGGCCACTGCACTCCAGTCCCGGCGACAGAGCGAGACTCCGCCTCAAAAAAAAAAAAAAAAAAAAAAAAAAAAAAGATACAGGATATAAATGGAAAAGTCTTTGGTGAACTAGACAGCATAAATAAAAGGCATTCAACAACTCCTGGAAATGAAGGACACAGAGCAATGCAAAAATGCACTGGAAGGTCTCAGTGATAAAATCAAACAAGTAGAAGAAAGAACTTCAGAGCTCTAATACAAGGCTTTCAAATTAAACCAATCCAACAAAGACCAAGAAGAATAAAAAATGAACAAAATAATGGCAAGAATTTTCCAAAAGAATGACAGATATCAAACCACAAATCCAAGAATCTCAGAAAATACAGAATTTTAAAACAAAAAATACTTAAGTGTGTGTGTATATACACATACACTCTCAGTTAAGTATTTGATATATATATGTAATATAATGTTATAGTATATTATGCATACATATATAAGCATTCATATGTGTATGTATGTATACACATATATACAGACATACACACACACATACACACACACACACACATATATAGTGATAGGGCTACTGTAAAAATCATAGATTAGGTGGCTCAAATAACAGAAATTAATTTTCACCAGCTCACAGTTCTAGAGACTGAGAAGTTTAAGATCAAGATGCCAGCTAATTCAATTCCTGGTAAGGGTTACCTTCCCAGTTTTCAGACAGCCACTTTCTCCCTGTGTTTTACATGGTGAAGAGAAAAGCTCTTGTCTTTCTTCCTCTTCTTATAAGGGCATCAGCACTATTACATTAGGGCTCCAGGCTTATGACCTCATTTAACCTTAACTACCTCCTTATAGGCCTTACCTCCAAATATAGTCACTTTAGGGGTTAGGGATTCACATAACAAATTAGTAGGTATGGGTACAAATCAGTCTGCAGCATTCCACCCCTGGTCCCTCAAAATTCATATATTTATTACATGCAAAGAACATTCATTCCATTACAACACTCCCAAAGGTCTTAACTCATCCCAGCATCAACTCTAAAGTCTAAGTCTTACCTAAATTAGATATAGGTGAGAAATAACACCCTACTCCTGGTACCAGAAATTGTATTAGTCTGTGTGTGTGTGTGTGTGCATAGATAGGTATCTAGAGATAGAGATAGAGGATAGATGATGATGATTGATTGAGATAGATAGATAGATAGATAGATAGATAGATAGATAGATAGATAGATTGTCAGATGAGATGTGGAAGTGGAAGACTGATACTGAAATTCTCAACCCTGTGTAGGCCTAGGCTAATGTGTGTTTATTTCTCAGTTTTTAACTAAAAAAAATTTTATTAAAAAAAAATATTTAAAATAGAAAAAAACTTATAAGACAAAGACATAAAGAAAATATTTTTGTACAGCTGTACAATGTGTTTGTGTTTTAAGCTAAAGGTTATTATGAGTCCAAAAGTTTTAAAAAAATAAGTTTATAAAATAAAAAAGTTACAGCAAGCTAAGGTTAATTCATTACTGAAGAAATAAATTTTACATAAATTTAGTTTAGCCTAAGTGTACAGTGTCTATAAGGTCTACAGCAGTGTATATATAGTGATACCTTACACCTTCTCATTCACTCACCACTCACTCATCGAGTAACCCAGAGCAACTTCCAGTCCTGCAAGCTCCATTCATGGGAAGTGCCCTAGACTGGTGTGCCTTTAAAAAATCTTTTATACCATATTTTTACTGTACCTTTCATATTTTTAGGTATGTTTAGATACACAAATACTTACCATTGTGTTATAATTGTCTACAGTACTCAGTACAGTAACATACTGTACAGGTTTGTAGTCTAGGAACAATACACTATATTGTATAGCCCAGGTATGTAGTAGGCTGTGCCATCTACATTTGTGAAAGTATACTCTACGATGCTTGTACAATGATGAAATCCCCATGGTTAAGCAATGATCACTGTAAATATGTTATAGACAATGAGAGACAGACATGCATCAGAAAAAGAAGTTACAAATAAGCAAATAAAGAATGGTAAAAGGAACACTGTGATATTGGACTGAAATCTAAAATATCAGTGTAAAGTCAGCTTTAATATATAGGATGATATATTTAGAAATTTAGAAGTGTGTACGTGGATTCATACATACATATATTTTCCAGCTCTGTTGTATGTGAGGGCCTAGAGGCAGTGACAAACATCAACAAGCATTCCTAGCACTCAGATCTTGGTTTATAAATACCCTTATTCGCAAAAGGAATCAGAGCTTCTTAGAGAATTGGCTGATTCTGAAGCTGAGGTACAGAAAATATGAGTCCGGAGCTTTTTAAAGTGTCAAAAAGTAAGAATGTAATGACAGGGAGAGAGAGAAGAGATCATATGCATGTCAAAAGGGGCTCCCACTAGGTAAGCTAGAATAATCTGAGCCAAAAATGATCTGAGCCAAAAAATAACAATAAAATATATTTATGAGTTCATACTCATATAAATAAATGACCGAATAAACAAGCAAATGGGGGAGAAGAACAAAACTCTCTCCTCCAGAAGAATTTTGATCAAAAAATGTAGAAGGAAAGAAGAAATAGAAAATCATCATTAGAATATCAATAATAATTGCTACTGGCAAGATCCACCAATGAATGCTAACATTAGCGGGTCAAAGTTTAAGAAGAAACAGAGTATTTGTATAGCTTCCAAGTATCTCCTCTCCACTCAAACTTATTAATTATTGTGGTAGTTTTAACATATTCCATAAATTATCTGATACTTCCCCAGAAGGCGGAGCTTAATTCTCCTCTCCATGTGTGGTGTGGACTTTGTATCTCGCTTCTAATAAATAGTGTATGAGCAATACTCTGCAAAAGTGTAAACAGTCATGAAAGACAAGGAAAGTCTGAGAAATTATTTAAGATTGGAGGAGGCTATGGAAACATGACCACTAAAAGTAATGCGGAAGTCTGGACTGGCTCTTGGAGCAGAAAAAAAGACATTAATGGAAAAAATAACGAAATCGAAATGAAGTCTGTAGTTTAGTTAATACTATTATATGTAATCACGTTAATTTCTTAGTTTGGATGAGTGTATCATGGTTATTTAAGATGTTAACACTGGACAAGCTGGAGGAAGGGCACATGCAAACTTGGTGTAGATCTTTACAACTCTTTTGCAAGTCTGAAATTAACTTGAAAAAAAAAAGTTAAAAATAAACTCAAGGAATCCAGATTAGCTGAGAGGCAGTATAGAATTTGCCTTCCTAGATTCTAATCCCAGCATTGCCATTTTTCTGGCTGCATTATCACTTCCCCTAGAATGCAATCTCCAGGAAAGCAGAGAACTTGTTTTACTAATTATTGTATTGCCCAGGGTGTATCAATGTTTATCAATGCCTAGCATATAAGTTCTCCATAAACATTTGCCTATGAAAAAAAAAATAAAAAGCACTGGAGCAGGAGACAGAAAATCTGAATTACAGGTCACAACCAATACCTCACGTCACCAAGATGCCATTTAACCTTTTGTTTTCAATCTCCATAAATTGATGGTGCTGGGTAAACTAGCTATACTATAATATTCATTTTATTTTCAGAATTCTTATGATTTTAGAAATATATAGAACAAAATCCATCAGGAGGATCCAATTCAAGTGCTCACTATTTGTAAATCAGGGGACACAAATTATTTTTGTTGTGGGTGTGTAGCTTCCAGCGTACAGCAAACCAATGGCCATGCATAGCTCTCTCAGGAAAGACTCAAGAACTTTAATTTTTTTCCAGGATAAAGAGAAATATGTACTGTAAGATACATACCTGAATTCATTTATAGATGGCTTTGTTATTTCATTATTACCTAGGTCTATGATTATACTTGGAATTAAATATACAAAATAATTTTAATCTGAAACACTTCTTAAAATTAGAAGAGAAAACTGATCTGTTGAATAATTATTATTACTTTTAATCTGGTATCTAAATACAGATTTTTAACTGACAAATTTTACTATGTAAAGCCCCAGAACAGGGTCATGGCCAACAATGATGGAGGAACAGGGATTACAGTTGCCAAAGGCTGAGAGACCAAAGTCAATTTCTTACAGCTTTTAAAAAGGTAAATGATAGCTGAGAGACTGGCAATCATAGAAACTGTCATGTCCAAGGCAAAGTTTAGTAAAAGAAAGACTTTCCTTTGCTCAAGAAGAAAAAATCATGCACTGACAGCCTATGACATTTTACTTTTGGTATGAATACCAACAAAAATATTAAAACGCAATTCATTGACACTATAAAATTAATGGTATTTATATAATTCTGGAAAACTTGAGAGCAGAAGGTGAAAAGAAACCAATAAAAAATTAAGTTACTCAATATCATTTTAAAGATATATGTAAATCAAAAATATTCTGCTCCTAGAGCCCAATTGGTACAAGCAGTGCTAGGCGCATGATCTGTGATCAACTGTGGTTTACTAAATTGAATCAAATTGAAGAGCACTGACAAAATGTTTCTGATGGTATCCTCCTGAACCTATTGAAATTCCTATGTGGTTCATGGTTATTGTAGACCTAAAGTTCTAGTGATGCAAAGCACCATGGAGATTATCTGGGCTAAATGGTTCATTGTACGCATGAAGACATTAGGTTACTTATCCAAAATCACAACGTGAGGATTAAAACTGAAGCCTCCTCAAATGTACCTCAGTATTTTTCAGTAACACCTTCTGATTTTTAGCTTATGGTGTGCATATATATTCCTGCCTAAACATGTACGAGAACACTATAAAATCTTGTTTGATTTCCTGTGCCACCTGTGAGGTTCGCCACATTACTCTAGACAATGTATTTGTATATGAGACGAACATATAGTGGGTAATGTATGTTAAAGTCAGAAATGCTAATTGGCATTCCTTCCAGTTAAAGTGTGACTGCATTTGCCTTTCTGAGTAATGCTGGAAAGTGAAAATACAGATCATTGCACAGAGGGTGTTATTTTGTTTCCTGGTTGGAACTACCTTCCCAGGGAGAGCTGATCTTTTCCAACAGGTTTAGATTTTTCTGAGACATATTTAGCCTCTCCCACAATGCAGCATCAGAACAATTCAGGGAATGGTGAGGGTAGTGGGGAGAAGACACCAATCTTAGAGTGTTTTAATATTAAAATTTAAAAGCATTTATCATCTGGATTTTATAGATGAGCAAACTATTATTAATAAAATAAATTTGCCTTGAGTAAACACTCTCATTTCTTAGACTGAATGGTTTTAAAATCTAATACATTCATCTGATGTGATGCCTTTATAAATTATTTTAGAGAAAGTCATTTTTATGCCCAAAGTTAAATTTGCCTTACATACATAATTACATATAAATAAAAACCTGCCTCAAACTTTCATTCTCAAAAAATGTGCCTTCAGTTTATATGTGAATCTGGGAACATAATATACAGCATCAAATAAATAAAAAATATGTGACTAAGTATTTTTATTGGAAAATATTGCTTTCGCTAAAATAATAGCACTTGACTACTTTGCATTTTTTACAAAATAAAATTATATTGAATATACAATATATAGGTTTGTTGAATATAGCTAAATCACTGCTTATAAGAAAATTTATAGCATGAAATGTTTCTATGAGAAAAGAAAATATTTCAAATCAATTATGTAAGTTTTGACTTGAAGAAACTAGAAAAGATAAGCAAATTAACCAAAGAAAGTAGAATCAAGGAATTATTAAAAATAAGAGAATAAATCTATGAGATAGACAACAAAAAACAGAAAAAACTCAAATCAGAAGCTTGTTTTTTGTGAAGTAAAATAATAATAATAATAGATAAACCCCCAGCAAGATACACTCCTTGCTCAACAAAAGAGGAAAAAACACAAATTACCAATATCAGAAATAAAGGAGGTTGTATCAGTAGAAATTCTGTATATACACAATATCTGCTTAACCCTGGAGAAGGCAAAATTTTCCTAAAGAGGATATAAGATGCATTGACTATGAAAGAAACAATTTATCAACTGGGGTTTAACAAATTGAAAACTGCGACTCCTGAAAAACATGACTAATAAAGTTAAACAGAAAGCCATAGATTGCAAGAGACAGTATCTATAATACATGTACCTGATGAAATACCTGTAACCAGCATATATAAAGGTCGTTTATACCTCAATAATAAGACAAACAACCCAAATAAAGAATGGGCAAAAGACTTGAAAATAAAACATTCTAACAGAGAATTTGGGATCCTCTTTATGAGTGTCTTGTCATAGGTTGTCAAATTTATGTCTTCAATAAAACTGTAACACTTTGCTATTTTATTTTTGCATAGCATTTATATTAGTGCATTAATGTTGTTAAAACAAAGTATTGCAATGACTTACCAAACACACAAGGCTGCTTTCCTTTACACTCCATACTTCATGGAGAAAGCCTAACCAATATGTGACATTTTTGTTTACAGAATGAAGTCTACTTCTAAGAATTATTCCAAAGGAGTGTGGAAAAGATGGTTTAAAAGGCAGCTCAAGATGTGGTAGTCAAATAATAATGTAATTTAAAAGAGGAAAAACAGCAGACATCAAATTTGTTCTAAAAAATAATCTCTGGAATTTTTTCCAAAAGAAAACAATTATAAAATGTACTTTGTAATATAAATACAAAACAACTGGAGTTTCGTTTAGCAGGTGATAATTTCTTATTCTTTATTCTAAAGCAACTTTTTAAAATGTACTTGTTCAACTCAAGAGTCCCATTCCTGGCTACTTGCTGTGCATAATAGAAATTAAATACTAGTTTCTTACTTACAATGGGAAATCAACTCCAGTTGATTCTATTCGTATCAGGTTAAAAACAGGTAAAGAGAATAGACCTATCACAGTACGTAATGTTTATTTATTATAATAACTGGTTTTTTTTTTAACTTTCACATTGTTATAGAATATTTGTAAAACAATTAAGCCTGAAAAGTTTAAGATCACATTACGGTTGTTTCCAAGCCAATCAGTCTCCTGAAGTTTGAGAGAATTACTGGCTTTACAAATTAGAAAAGAGAGAATTACTGAATTGTTGGCTCCCTAAAATTACCCAGCTGCCTCTAATTTGGGAAAGATAAATGCAGGTTAGGAAGACCACTGGAAGCTGCCAAACAGAAGCCAAGCTGAGTGGGAGGAGAGAAACTGCACAATCCATTTACAGATAAAGCTCTTGTGAAGGTGGGGAAGTTTTTCTGAGGAAATGCCACAGAAAGTTTGTAATAAACTCTTGCAATTGATAGCCGCAGAGTATCAGCAGTAGCTGTTCCCACTTTATACACTGGAACCTTCACCTTTATAAAGCAGAGGTCTGTCTCTTTTCAATAGTTTTCATATATATCAAAAGGAAACAGTAAGGATAAGGGATGACACTAAACTGGAATTAGGCTGCAAGGGCTGTTGGGCAAATTTCCACAGTGTCACGTCACTGTTCTAGGGTTTATAACTACATATGCCACTAAGAGAAATGACCAATCATTAGAAGGCAAACCTAATTCTGCCTGTTTTCATCCCACATATATATACTGCATATAAAATAAAAGAAACAAAAAAAAGTTGTCTTACAAAACAATGTAAATGAGCAAATGTTATTCATTTAAGAGACATTACACATTCCCTGTGTCCCGTATGTTTTCAGAAATACACTCTAATTCTTAACAAGCCTGTTGCTGAAGTATTGCCAACCTCACTTTATAGACAGAGGAACAGAAACTGTCAGCCTGTCTACATGGGTTCCTTAAGGGTATGGATAATATCTTACTTGACATTGTAGCTCCAAGGCGTAACAACCAACCCATATTAAACTCAATAAATATGTTTTGGAAGAAATAAGTAAATGAATGAATGAGGTACAATTGGGCTGATCTTGAAAAATGCATAAGATTGGAAAAAGCAGAAGCAGGCAAATGAAAGTAGAAAAAAATGCCAGGGGAGTGGGGTGGGAGGGGAACCCAGCACGTGGAAATGCATATTACCAAAGAGAGAAGCTTATAAGTATAGATGATAACAATCATTTGAAAAGTTATTAGGAAGAAATAATCCAATCTCCTTCTTGTGCCTGCACCTAACTCAATTCACAAATCCAATACTGACATGAAAAACTCAACTCCAGTAAATTACTTTGTCAGTCAGAAAAATATAAACTTTTGACTGGTGCAAAAACTTTTATACTCTGTTCAAGATCTATTTGTTTCCGCATCCCTCATAGTCATCTTCACACTAAGTGACTTGAGTCAGCAATAATTAGACATTTCTGAATTCAGTTTTGATATGTTCTTAATTTGTTTTGACATGATATAAAAATGTCAGCTCTCTAGAATCTGAGAACAATCACTTACAGCATGCATATGTTGGAATTTATTCTGCATTGTATGTCCAAGTGAAGAAATTAAAATTCTGTTTATGTTTCACAAGCATAACCACTGTTGACAAGTTGCTATGAAAAGCAGACATCAATTCTGTCATTATTGCAAATTATTCATGTTTGAAAGGTTCATAGTTTAGTATGTATTTTCCTTTCCTGATTATACAAATGCATAATATTAGTAAGAATATTTCCTTCTGAATTATCAAGAGCAAAAATTTAGTATAGGTATGTTTTAAAATTTAAATTCATTAATAATTTTTTGATCTGTCTTCTATGTGTATTAGAGGTATGCAATATAAGAATTGGGGTTTTTTTTTATCTGCCATGCATTAAATTTAATTTGGTAAAAGGATTATCAGAACTCTCTCCCAGCCAAGAGCCTCTAACATACTATTTTCTTGATTCAGTTATTTTTTACATCTCCCTCTGAAACAGTCTCACTTTGAAATATATATTACTTTTCTACAAAATATAGTGTGTGTTAGTTTTTGGAATCCAAAATGATGTTTTATGATGCTCATTATGTAATGATATATTATTATTCCCATAGGCAGCTCTTGGATCCAGTAAAGCAATATGGTGTATCACATCTAATAGGGCACCATGGTACATTCCTGGACTATCACTTGGAGTTGCCAGGGACTATAACTTAGAAAACTGATGAGAATAAAATAATCTTATAACAAAAAAATATGAAAATGCTGTTTTCAACCAGCTGTTGGTTGACATTGTAGCTTTCAACCTATGGAAAGTAGAAATTCTAGCCCGTTCATTTAGGAAGACACACTATTTGGAATCTCTGAAGAATTGCTTTGTGAGTATCCAATTCTGATTTGATGGAAATATTACTGTGTTCCCAGGAGAAATTCCTCCCTTGTACATTAAGACCTCCAAGTTTATTGAGTCCAAGAAGGGGGGGAAGAAAAAAATTTTTTTTTTTTTTTTTTTTTTTTTTTTTTTTTTTGAGACAGAGTCTCGCTCTGTCGCCCGGGCTGGAGTGCAGTGGCCGGATCTCAGCTCACTGCAAGCTCTGCCTCCCAGGTTCACGCCATTCTCCTGCCTCAGCCTCCCAAGAAGCTGGGACTACAGGCGCCCGCCACCTCACCCGGCTAGATTTGTGTATTTTTTTTAGTAGAGACGGGGTTTCACTGTGTTAGCCAGGATGGTCTTGATCTCCTGACCTCGTGATCCGCCCGTCTCGTCCTCCCAAAGTGCTGGGATTACAGGCTTGAGCCACCGCGCCCGGCCAATAATTCTTTATGTAGGTTATATGGTACAATAGTGAAAGAGGTCACTCTCTGCTTTATGCTTTTGTCTCCAGTTCCATGCATTCTGAAAATAGGAGAGACAGCAGTATTTATTAGCCAGCTCTACCCATGATTTCCCAACCTGTGAATTCTGGCTGTGAAGGAGACAGCACCGCATATAGCCAATTATTTTAGGCATACATTGCATCCTGTCAGAAAACACTCTAACCTCATAGGGTGTTGTCACCCAGACAGTGCCATAACTCACCATTTAGTAGGCTATTTCATTTCACTTTATTAAGGCATATATACGTACATGACAAAGACATGGTAAAACCAGTGAATTCTGCGAGCATGAATCCATTGTCTCACTTCCTTCTCTGTAAAATGAGTTCTTTCATTAAAGGCAACGTAATATGTGATACCATAGTGATGAGTAAGGCTTTCTGTACATACATAAATGATTTTGTGGACAGAAATATTGTAAACATAGAAAAGAATCCATATGTTGGCCGGACGCGGGGGCTCACACCTGTAATTCCAGCACTTTGGGAGGCCAAGGCAGGCAGATCACGAGGTCAGGAGATTGAAACCATCCTGGCTAGCACAGTGAAACCCTGTCTCTACTAAAAATACAAAAAATTAGCCGGGTGTGGTGGGCGCCTGTAGTCCCAGCTACTTGGGAGGCTGAGGCAGGAGAACGGTGTGAACCCGGGAGGCGGAGCTTGCAGTGAGCCTAGATGGCGCAACTGCACTCCAGCCTGGGTGACAGAGTGACTCCGTCTCAAAAAAAAAAGAAAAGAAAATCCATATGCCTAGTAAATATCTATATTCATGAGAAAAAAACAAGTCTGCCCACTCCGTAACAGAAAGGATCCAACATAATCAACCAGTCACCAGATGGCCAGATAAGATTTCCTGGGGAATAACATTGTTTTGTGACTTTTTATTGCCTACGCTGTTGGTAGGTTGGACACCCAGCAGTGATGGTAGCCAAGCAGCCTTTGTGGGGGGGGGGGGGGGGGG
>NW_016816076.1:2087287-2097260 GCF_001698545.2 Rhinopithecus bieti
GGGGGGGGGGGGGGTGGAATCTCTGTGGTTAAGCCCATGAATAAGCTCCATCTATACTGTCACAGTCACTTTGTACATGGACCCATTGAGTAAGCACCAGAAAGGATAACAAAAGCAGCTGACTGACATCCACAGGAGGAATCATCTTACCCATTTGGATACTGACAGCTTCCTCTGCAGTGAATGCCGCCTGGAACACACTTACCTAGGGCATGCCTATCCACATACAGTTCCCCCAGAATTCCTTATCACCAATTTTCTAGTTATTATTCTTCCCAAGTCTCTTTTATGTTCTTCCCAAGTCTCTTTTTGGTTGCTTCCTATGGATCTTTGTAGATCTATACTAGCAGCCATTTCTCATCCCACAAACATGTACCACCTGAAATTTTTCCTTCTGATCGAATTATCTGTATCACTGTCTCCCAAGACCATCTCAAGTGGAGTTGTAATACAGTGTCCAGCATGAGGGCACGCCTGTCTCTCAACCAGATCACGTTCTGACACCATAGAGTATGGATCCTTCTATAAACTGGTTCATTTTTTCTTTCATTTAAGTGGTAATAGGGAACTCTTCATGAATCCATAGTTGGTTTTGTTGTTGTTATTGTTTTGAGACAGAGTCTGTCTCTGTCGCCCAGGCTGGAGTGCAGTGGTGTGATCTCCATTCACTGCAACCTCTGCCTCCAGGGTTCAAGCGATTCTCCTGCCTCAGCCACTCAAGTAGCTGGGACGACAGGCACCCACCATCACGCCCTGCTAATTTTTGTATTTTTAGTAGAGACAGGGTTTCATCATGTTGGCCAGGCTGGTCTCGAACTCCTGACCTCAAGTGATGCACCCGCCTCGGCCTCCCAAAGTGCTGGGATTACAGGCATGAGCCACCATACCCAGCCAGAATCCACAGTTGTTAGTTGAGGGGTAAATAGAAAAGCAGAAGGAGAACATATCATGGGAGTTTGAACTATCTACCTCATGAAGTTTACTTGTAACTTCCAGACCTTAAAATATATTCTCATATAATCTCTACTTTACAGGAATGATGCTGTGCATGGTCAACTCTATTATTGTGTGGATCTGGTAACTCCCAGTTTATTATGGGCATTTTGAGTAATACAGTCATTTAGTGAATCATGACTGGGTAATTCAGTTTCCACTATGACCCAAAAGAAGATCAGAATACTTGGCAGAAAAGAGCATATTTCCTATACTATAGGTATAGGGTTTGCTAAGTCACATGGCCCAAGCAGAAGAAGTGCCTTTATTTCACGTAAAACTGCTGTTTTAAGGTTTATTCAATAAATAGTTTAAAGTCCCATATCCAAATGTGGCTTATGTTGCCCCCAGAATCTAAGAAGCCTACTAAGTATTATGCCTCTTTTTAACAGTGGGTAATACAAAGTACAGCAAATGGTTTCTTACTTTAGAGAGGAAATCTGAACATTTTCTCCTGTATCTGTCAAGGGCTAGTCAGGAGATTAAAAGCAACACTGTAATTTGAACTGGGAAATTTTAATATAAAGAATTATTGACTAGTAACAAGTGATTAACTACTACTGAGAGACCTCTTAAGAATACAGGAACAGCAGATGCAGGGATCTGTCCACCTTTAAGGTAGAGGCAGATCACCTAAAGAAGAAACAAGTTTGCAAGCACGCCCTACCCAAAGCTGAGAATCAGACCTTGATGGAGAAGGTGTAGATGTGGCAGAGAAGTGTGTTGTAATACCACAAGCCAGGGTTGACAAGCAGGAAACTGCTCATCAGATTGCTGGCAAGATTCACTGGGGAACTAATCACTGGGGTGTTGACAAAACTCATGGGAGAGTGAACACCACCACTGGGTATTTCAGCCACATGCAGAAGTGCTGGCACAATTCACTGGAGGGTGGGTGCCACTGGGTGTTCTGCCCACTGCTTCCCACCACATGGAATAAGGATTCAAAAAAGCACATGGGAACCAAGAAAATAAGCCCCTCACTAAATTATCCTTACATTTCCCTCCAGAAGCAATACTTAACAAGGTCCAACTGGCAAAGGAGAAACATTTACAGGATTCAGCTTCAGTATCGCAAGCAGGGCAAAGAAGTACATCACTGGAGCTGACAGGCAATACAAATAAGAATTGGCACAGCTAACTCCTCTAGCTTCTTGGCTCCTATATACAACCTTCTACCCCCATTTGAACTTCCTATGCCTCCACCTATCAAGATAAGCTATCCTTCAAAGAAAAGATGACTTTACCCTTTCTTCCAAAATAGGAGACTCGGTCCCAATAGTTATTCTATCACTAGTTTTATGATTTCTTTCTAAAATTCAGTTACAATTTGACTGAATTCTGTCATCTAAAGGATAATTTTAAATGTAACCTGAAATAACTTATATATAAAATTGTAATGGGAAAAAGGAAACTGATTGGCATATGCAGATAGAAACCTACATATAATAAATAAAGAGACAACACACAAAGCTATTGCAGCCCCCATTTCTATAACTGGTCACAAGGCCTTAGTTGCTATCTATGATTTCCTTTTTCCACTGCCTATTCTATATTACCTGTGCCCTCAGACAACATCAGCTGATCAGGATTCTTTATGGGGATGAAAACAGAATCTTTATCACTGAAGTGTCTGAGTTCACAGTCATGTATTATTTGGTTGCTGTAGTTCTCCATTGACCTTTTCTATTAAGAAAACAAGTATTAAAAGACCCCCAGAGAATCCTTTGGATTCCAAACTTAGTTCTCCTTGGCCCCCATTGTATAGCATCACCATGATTTCTCCTTAGTAATTGGGATTAATCACACCAGCTAGTAGTGGCAGATTCCTAAACTTTCACAGGATTCGTCTCCCACCCTCTGGCATGCAGAGGTGTTACTAAGGCACAAAGGATGCTTGCTACTTCAGGCTTGCCAGGTCCAATTTGGAAATACCAACCATGTAATGGAGAAGCATAATATTCTGTGGACTATCAAGATAGTCAAGACCCTGCTGCATTATGAGGGAGACCAGAAATGTTGACAGAGACTTGAAGTAAGATAGTGAAGACTTACTGCTGTCCCTGACTCATTAAGATTAAATACATATTATCTATTTTCCTAGTGGGAGTTGAAAACATTGAATAGGTCAATAGGTATATGCAAAGAGGTGGAGATACACAGACCTTCTCCAATAAAGACAAGACATCTGTAACCACAGCTACAATTGCTATCATCCTCTGATTAACTTTATGATAATCCACAGCAGCTTTACAACTTGAATAAAATTTGCACCAGCCTAAAGGGTAATTAAATGGAAACGTGGTAAGAACCATTATCTTTCCAGTATTTGATGGCATCAGTTCTCTTATGGATACAGTATTGTTGTTATTCTTTCTGGGGAAGGAAAGGATTGGAGTACAGTTTCAGGGGCTTTCATTTGACCTTTCCTACTATAATAATCCTCACTGCATAGATCAGAAAACCTATGTAGGAATACTGCCAGTTACTAAGTATATAGATATCCCTCTTTATATACTGGGATTGGACAAATGAACATAATGACTCTATGGTTTGCAATGCACTCATTACTGGATAAATTTAGGTCAGGAATCAAATACCTAGTCATCAAAGACTCCCACTTTGATCAGTGGGCTCCAGTGATGTTTTGAATCTCTCGACCTGAGTCATTAGAGAGCCAGTATCTAAGAACCCTTGGAAGGTCTGGGTGTTTGCTTCTCCCCAGGCTACTGTCCCCTGATAAATGGCCCAGGTCCCACTATAGATGGCTTAGAGAAATATTCATGGTAACCATTTGTAAGCGTGCAGAGGGGGGTCATTCCTTAAAGGCAGCCAGCCACTTCTTCCATCAAGAGGCTCTAGGTCTGTGAAATGGCTCAAGTCTGAGAACTCTATAAAACACACACACACACACACACACACTCTATAAAATATTCCCCATTACAGCACCTTGAGTAAAATTTTTTCTGTCCTCCAGAGTTGAAATTTCTCTGCTCATATAGGTCATACAGAACCATAGTAGGCTGCTGTAGTAGGTTGAATGGTGGCCTCATTTTAGATATGTCCATGTCCCAATACCTGGCACCTGTGAATGTAACCTTATTTGGACAAAGGGTATTTGCAGTTATAAAGAAGTTGAGGGTCTTAAATCATCCTGTATTATTAGCCAGTGGCCCTAAGTCCAATGCCAAGTGTTCTTATGAGAGACAGAAGACACAGACACATGACAAGAAGGCAGCAATGTGACCACAGAAGCAGATATTAGAGTGATATGGTCCAGGAAGCCAATAAATGCTGGAAGCCACCAGAAGCTGAAAGAGACAAAGAAGGATTTTCCCATAAAGATTCCAGAGAAAGCGCAGCTCTGCTGACACCTTGATTTCAGACTTCTTGCCTCCAATACTGTAAGACAATACATTTCTGGGACTTTTTTTTTTTTTTTTTTTTTTTTTTTTTTTTTTTTTTTTTTTTTTTTTTGAGAGAGTCTTGCTCTTTCCCTCAGGCTAGAGTGCAGTGGTGCCATCTCAGCTCACTGCAACCTCTGCCTCCCGAGTTCAAGCAATTCTCATGCCTCAGTCTCCCAAGTAGCTGGGGTGACAGGCACCTGCCACCACGCCTGGCCAATTTTTGTATTTTTAGTAGAGATGGGTTTTCACCATGTTGGCCAGGCTGGTCTCGAACTCCTGACCTCAAGTGGCACACCTGCCTCGGGCTCCCAGAGTGCTGGGATTACAGGCATAAGCCACTGTGCCCAGCCACATTTCTGTTGTTTTAAGACACCCAGTTCGTGGCAATTTTATGACGGTCCTACTAAGCTACTACAACTGCCCATTTCATTCCTGTGGATATAATGATCAATTAATAGCTGCTATAAATCCCTGCAGGGTCAGACGACTCTATCCATAGTGACTTGTTTCTTTTAAAATGTTATTGTGGTAAGAGCATTTAGATTGAGATCTACCCTTTTAACATATTTTTAAGTGTAAAATACAACATTGTTATCCATAGGCACAATATTGCACAGTAGAGCTCTAGAATGTATTCATCATGCATAACTGAAATATTACATCCATTGATAATAGCAACTCCTATTTCGCCCTACCCTGCTCCCAGCCCTGGACAATCACAATTTCATTCTTTGCTTCCATTAGTTTATTTTAGATACTTTATATGAATGGAATCACACAGTATTTGTTCTTTCTGACAGGCTGATATCACTTCGTATAACATCTTTCAGGTTCATGTATATTGTCAAATATTACAGGATTTCCTTTTTGCTTAAGGCTGAATAATATTCCACTGCAAGTACTCCATTGCATGTATATTGCATATATCATTTGTTTTATCCGTCCGCTGGTGAACATTCAGGTTTTTTTCCCACATTTTGGCAATTGTGAATAGTGCTGCAATAAGCATGGCAGTGCTGGTACCTCTTTGTGATCTTTATTTCAATTCTTTTGGATAAATACCCAGAAATAGAATTGCTGGATCACATGGTAATTCTACTTGTAATTTTTGAGGAACCTCCATACAATTTTTTTTTTTCTTTTTTTGAGATGGAGTCTCGTTCTGTCACCAGGCTGGAGTGCAGCAGTGCGATCTCGGCTCACTGCAACCTCCACCTCCCCGAGTCAAGCGATCCTCCTGCCTCAGCCTCCCAAGTTGCTGGGACTACAGATGTGTGCCAGCACACCCAGGATTTTTTTTTTTTTTTTTTTTTTTTTAGTAGAGACAGGGTTTCATCATGTTGGCCAGGATGGTCTCGATCTCTTGACCTGGTGATCCGCCCGCCTTGGCCTCCCAAAGTGCTGGGATCACAGGCATGAGCCACCACACCTGGCCATACAACTGTTTTCTACAGTAGCTGCACCATTTTGCATTTTCACCAACAGTGTTCAAGTGTTCCAATTTCTCCACAATCCCACCATTGTTTGTCGTGATTTGTTATTTTGTCCCTAGGGCTTCTAGGGATTTTTCTCTCCTATGGGGTGTAGGTATTTATAGGAGGTGTCTGAGAAGGTGGTATATAATAAGTAGATCTATTCCAACAACCCATCGTCCTGTGTAATGTTTTCCAGGGAAGTGTTGGCATTTCAAACTGATTGGTATAGGCCACTTTTGAATCCAGGCATCAGTTAACACATCTAGCAATTCTCAACACTTTAAAGCAACACATTAAATCCTGAATTCTAGGCAGAAACTCAAATTTGGGTTGATATAATCTTTATCCTTTTAGATAACCTAATACCCTTACACTATGCTCTTACGCATGCTCCCCTGGCTCTTTACAAAATAATGCAAGATCCTGCAGGTCTTCCAGTGTTCAAGCTAACTCATACCAGAACACACTTTTTTCTTCCTCACTAATATCCTTACCTTAGCAAAAGATCTGATAAGAGTTGACATTTGACAGTACAGCTCTGCAAAGTTTAATTAGGTTCCAGACTTAATCCTCACTCACATGTGCCCTTTAAACACATTTTTAAGTGTAAAATACAGCATTGTTAACTATAGGCACAATATTGTACAGCATATACAGGAGATAAGTAATTTTGTCATAAAGACTTTCTGAATATCTGTCTGGGCCTTGAGTTGGACATTCGAGACTTTCAATTTATCCCTTTCTCTATGGACCCTCTCTAGTGTAAAATACAACCATCCTATCCCACAATTTTTGTCATCAAAGGGATAAATTGCCTCAGCCACTGGATCTCCATATGCTTTACCCGCCATCTGCACCCCATTCTATTCTATGTCACCATTGGTGATAATGTGAGTAATCATGATGCTACCACTTACTGCAGATTGCCATTATTCTATTCACCTGCCAAGGTTATCCATATGCTGTTCAAATGTGGGAGTAACCCAACCCTAGGATTCCTTTTTTCTTTTTTTCTTTAGATGGAGTCTCGCTCTGTCGCCTAGGCTGGAGAGCAGTGGCCTGATCTCGGCTCATTGCAAGCTCCGCCTCACGGTTCACGCCATTCTCCTGCCTCAGCCTCCCGAGCAGCTGGGACTACAGGCGCCCGCCACCAAGCTCGGCTAATTTTTTGTATTTTTAGTAGAGACGGGGTTTCACCATGTTAGCCAGGATGGTCTCGATCTCCTGACCTCGTGATCCGCTCGTCTCAGCCTCCCAAAGTGCTGGGATTACAGGCGTGAGCCACCGCACCCAGCTAGGATTCCATTTTAAGCTCAGTTTCCTGAGATCATTTCTGGTACCAATTACTGCTTGGGTCAAGGTCCAGCAGAAATCTGTTGGCTCACTCGAACTGTTTAATTTAAGAAGTATTTAATAAAATAATTTTTTACAATGGAGAGGACCCTAACAAAACCAATACGAAAAATAAAGCATCTTAACCTAGCTACACAAAAGGAAGACATTTTCATGCTTAAGCTAAAAGAGGAAAAGGAAAGATGACTTTCAAAATTCAGAAAGAGTCATGGTGCAAGAGGGATTACCACCCAACCAGAGCTGTGGTTTGATGTAGAGAATTGCAGCCACTGACAACAGACCAAAAAAGCAGATAGGAGAAACCAAGGGAATACATACCCTTACCTCTTTCTTTCAGACTTCAAATTTCCTGTCCTCCTCTCTCCATTTTTCTCCGTAAGTCTTCCATTCCAGTTGTTTCACCCCTGGGTCAACAGGGGAATTCTAAAGTCCTTTATTTCCTCCTCTCTGGCTATTTTCTTCTCACTGCCTGCCTCCCCAACCCTCCCTGCTACCTCCCCAACCCTTTCTTCTCTGAGCTATGGGATTCTCCTAAAGTGTCTTACAAAACATCTAACCATTTATATTCCAGTGTAAACCTGCATTTGTCTGTATTAAATTGCTGCCAGTTTATCAGTAATCAGAATGGTCCCCAATCTAGTCCCATCTGTAATTTATTGTTTAGAGAGTTCCCTGAATTGTCTATGAGACCTTGAAAATGACTACATTATGGCAATTTCCTCCTTGATATACTTTCTTAACAACTGCCATGTGCTGTGAAAAATTTTAGATATCCTACAAAATGTGTGGCTGAAATGTTGTCAAATATTTACATAGAACAAATATTTAACTTCTTGATCATTAAACTTGAGAGAAAAGTCTCATTAATTGCTGACTGGAATTAGGAGAAAAATCATATGTCTTATGTATATATAACTATGTTGTGTGTGATAGTGAGTAAAATATTGCTATTTGATTATAGATTTTCACTTTTAATTCTTTCTCCATTTGGATACTTTCTATGTAGCCCTTCAGATCTACTCTTCCCCTTACATACTCTGCTCTTTGCCTTGAAGCCCTAAAAATTATAAACTGACTCCTACCCCTTCTGCTTTCCTTTTGGGTTTGGCCAGTGGGAAACCCAAGCAGGAGACTGGAGGAAGGAAGAAGTATGAAATTGTATATTTCTCTAGTTCATGAGATTCCCTTATGCCTGGCTGTTCCCTTCACAGCTGGTCATGTTATCATGATCAAGATAACTTGATCCTCTCAGTTATCTTCTTTACACTCTTCCTGGGTTCTCAGACCTTCTCCCCAAGTTCATTTGAGACTAGAGGGAGAGATTGTCTGATACTGGCTCTGTGTCCCTTTACTATTCTTTTAGTTTCCCTATCCACTACCCACACCTTACAATAAGGCCCTTTGTAAATAAACTCTCCTTGGCTTAAGCTATTTCGAGTGTGCCATCCATTTCCTGTTAAGACTGACTGGCAAACCATTGCTCATCACTGCAGGTCCCTAATGTGTATGTGGTCAAGGTCACTTCTTCTTTGGTTTATTGGAGAAGGGGGTTGTTATGGTTTATTTAACAAGTTTATTCTTCTTACAGTTTCACCATGGTCCACAGGGAGTTTTCCTTGCGTATGCTAATAGCTCCATTGTTTACCCAGAATTAAGGTTTTTTATTTATTTATAGTTTCAATTGTTTTATTGGGATTATGAGAAGGATGGAAGGTGAAAGCAGACAATAAACTGCAAAGATTCAAATGCCTATACTAAAATATAAATTTTTTTATCCTACTTATAGAAATTTTCAAGAAACAGCATTTTATAATGTTTCCTCCCCTCCACATACTGATTAGCTTCCTATAACTACATTTTATCTAAAATAAATAACTTGAAAGTTGTCTAGTTTTTATTTGGTTGTTAGATTTTAACTCTAATATACTTGAAATTTTAAAAATAATTTAATGTGAAAACACATTTTAAAATGTTTTCTTTACTCCAAAATATTAATTTCAGTAACAAAATTGCATTTCAATTTAGCACTAACTTCCTAACAACAGTATACTTATATAGAAATGTTTTCTCTTTATATAACTCAAAATACTTATGGAAAACACAAAACAAAATCAATAAACAGATTAAATTCCATTTCCATACTCTGTGACCTCTGTATTATCCTATAAGCAGTGAACAAAATGCCGATCATCAAACAAATACTCCTGGATCACCTAAGGAGGAGGTCTCTGGGATTCTATAATCTTAGGTGTTGTGTCTGAGTGATGTTTCCATCTGATCTCATCAATTTCACCATCATCAAGTATAAATGAGGCCAGCACTGGAATCTGAGAAAAATAGTTCTTAGCCAGGATATGTTTGTGTTTGATCTTGTGAATAAATGAGCGTTCATATCCCTGCAAAGAAAAAAATCAAATTCTAGTAAATATCACAGATATATTTTGCCAGATAAAAATACTGTCATGCCTCGGTGCCTTTGCTTGTCAATTCTTTCATCCCAGATTACATTTATTTTTCTCACATTGTCTATCATCATTCACAACTCAGTTCCTATGATACTTTAACCTGGAAGTTTTCCCCAACACTCTGACTTCTCTAAGTTTAAACCGCTGCTAGTTACCAACTCAGTATTCATTCTCTCTTCCATTTGAGCCGGAGGCCTGATTTTGTACAGGGTGTGATGTGTCTAGCTTTCTTAGTCTTTATTCTAACTGGGGGTGTCTAGTTAGAATATATATATATATA
>NW_016816076.1:2097533-2121718 GCF_001698545.2 Rhinopithecus bieti
CTAAGGAGACATGACGACTAAATGTCTTCCAAGATTATTTAATTATACACAATATATATAATCTTATATAATTATTTATATATATATAATTGAATAAAGACTTTTAACAGGACTTTTAAGAGTGGGAAGACTCGCCTATTAAGCACATCTAGCCTTTTGCCATTACTGAGAGGTACATGTAATGAAGTAGATGAACTAGCTCTCCTATCACTAAGAGTCCATCAAGCATGAGAGAGAAAGCTGAAGATTAAATATGGCTGAGGAAAAAGTGAGATGGCTTGAATTTCTGAGAACAAGGTGATCCACCATAATAGCCCCAAACTGCCAACATTTGAACTTTCTTGTTACATAAGAAAAGTAAACTCACATTTGATTAAATCATAAATTGATTTTTCTGTTCTTGTAGCTGAACCCAAATGCAGCTGAGACAACAAAAAGTTATATTCATTAAATTTTCTTGTTTCTCTGTAATTACTTAGTATAGTATTTGGCACATTCAAAAGTAAATTCTGGTTAAATTAATAAATATAATCTATTACCTATTAATCTTAATTGGCCCTCTTTTCAGTCAAATCACAAATACTACCTACACTTCTTCCTAAAATTTATTTTCTGAGAATAAGACATTCCCTTCATAAAAAAGGTCAAATCAAAGATAAAGAAAGTCCTGGGTGAAAGGACCGAAGGAGAAGAAAGCATTATATAAGGGTATCCTGGGCTTATTAAAATTTCTTCTTAACAGAAAAATTTACTAGGTTAAAATATTCATCTTTTGAGCTAATCTAACTGTTTCTACCACTTCATAGCCCATATTTCATTCAAGAAAAACACACTTTTTTTATGCTACATTAACTTACACATGTACAGAACTTTATAGGTTTTCAAAGTGCCTTTACAGAACTATAAATTAGTAACGATGAGATAAATTATGATATATGTGTTCAAGGCACTAATAAGTAACTCTTAAATAACTGAATATATTTCCATATTATATTATTTATATTGTTAAGTAAAGCAAAGAAACTAAGTCTCAGAGTCATTTAATATGAAATTCCTGCTACAGTAAAGTGTATATACTTACATACACATAGGAAACTTCCAGAAGGATTTCAATAGATTATTATATACATAAGAAATAGTAGTTATCATTGCAACATGGAGATAGGGATGGGTGGACATCAAGAGACCTTTTTTCCCATTGAAATAAGGTCCACTCTCTTGAAATAGCGATGTGATGGTTTTAAACTATGTCCACAAATTCTTTGGGTGCACAAATAGTTCTAAGAATATTACAGAAAGGTCCCATATACCCCACACCCACATTTTCCTGAATGTTTCTCAATCTGGGTTTGTCCTATGTTTTCTTCATTATTAGACTGAAGGGATGGGTTTGGGGAGGAAGACCACAGGGGTGAAGTGGTCTTCTCCTCACATCAATCAACGGTACATACCATCAACATGACACCACTCCTGCTGTTAATCTTGATTACCTGGCTGAGGTAGTGCTTGTCAGGTTTCTCTACTGTGAAGTTCCTCCCCTTCCATCCATAATATACTCTTTGGAAAGGAGTAATGCACAGCCCATACTTAAAGGGTGGAGAGTTATTCTCCAACTCCTTAAGAGTGGAGAGTATATACATAAATTATTTAGAATTCTATATGGGAGATTTGTTTATTTGCCTTCCTTTATTCATTCAATCATTTTTAAAATTTTTAAATTGATAATAATTATACATATTTATGGGGTACATCGTGACGGGATGATACATATATCATGATCAGAGTAATTAGCATATTCATCTCAAACATTTATTATTTCTTTGTGCTGGGAACTTTTGATATGCTTCTTCTAGCTATTTGGAACTATATATTGTAATTAACTATAGAAAACCTACAGTGCCACAGAACAGTACTAGAACTCACTCCTCCTATCTAGCTATAATTTGTGTTATCCTTAACAAATCTCTTCCTATTCCCTCAACCTCTGAGACTTTTACTTTCTACATTACATTTTTTACTATGTTCAGATTCTAAGCCAATAATATATTGCTTTTATGGAAATTAAAAATACATCAAAAAAATTTAAAGTGCTTTCATAGTTACTATGTAAGTTTATTCATGCCAAAAAAAAACTATGTGGAAAGCTTTAAATAATGGTCTACTCAAAGCTTCCCTATGATGAGATACCATTATCTCTTTTTTATAGACAAGAAACTGGGTAATTGAGACATTCACAAATTTGTCCAATTTCTCCCAACTCATGAATGGTAAAGCTAGAATTCAGAGCCAGGGCTGCTTTTATCCTCTTTACTGATTCCACTTATTTAGCTAATCTTTCTAAAAATTTATGAAGCAAAGAGGGCAGGTTTTAATGTAAAGTTGTCAGTGACAGAGATTTGAGTAACTGGGTCAGGATTACTGATTTTAAGTCCATGATTGTTCCTACTTTGGCCAATGTGCACACAAGGAGAGATCAATCTGCTCCACTTCAAGTTCACATTAACGAAAAGTGTTTTTCCACGTTTCCTATACCTGTTTCAGATTAACTTTAAAGCATTTTTTTAACTTCTTAAGAAAGCAAATATCTCTGAACATTAAGAAAATTCTGAAAACGTCCCATCTTTCTGCAAGACACAAACTACTCTTTAACTGGGCTGAAAGTTAATAGTTAAAAGACTGTATCAGCCCAAAACCATAAAAAAGGCAAATGTTCTTCCAGTTTGTCTGGTTGCAAATCTTGGTGCCCTTTATAGAAATTTGGTAAGACTGGCATTCTGAAATTAGAAATGCATGTGAATAGAACATTTAATTTGATACTGCAGTAATTTGATTAAATGCACAAAGGGAGTTGTGTGGATTAATTGAAGAAGCACTGGAATATCAGCTTTGGGAATGAACCTCAATCTCATCATGGGTCCTAGATGAAATGATATTGCTAGTATTTACTATGCTTCCTGTGGTTAAATATTTATGAGGCAGCTTAGTTTACTAAATATAACATTTAACACAGCTTCAACTTATTGCTACCTTTTCTTTCAATCCCTAGAGTGAAATTTTCCTTAGCCTTGCTTCCTAAAACTAAAAAAATATTTAAAAACTAAAACCTTACCTAGTTTCTTATCTTTATATTAATCACCCCTTGTTCCATGAAAAAACCAAACAGGGACTCACACTATTTTAAATGACTATTGTATTTTGTAATTTCTTTACTTTACTTAGCTGATAACTTGCACAGAGTTAAAGAATGCAGAGAATCAGTATTAATTATTGGGATCCTGAATTTAGTGTAACTGGAACTCTCTAGGAACTCTTCAGGAGCCCCCTCAATTTACCCATCAAAATGTTTTACAGATTGCATCATGTAAGTTACTAAAATTACAGTAAATGGCATTTAATGTTTACAGTGCTTGCTCCACTCCCGGAAAGCTGGAAGCAAATGAAAAATGGAGCATCAGAACTACACTCCATCAGTATGATTGCCATTTAGAGCACAAAATTATGAAAAAAATTTGAAAGTTGGGTGTTTTTAAGCAGACTCATGATAATTAATCAAAGAAGGACAGATTCTGGGTTCCATAATACCTATCTGGTGGTAATGCACATTTATTCATTCAACAAATACTCAGAAACTCCACTCTGCAACAGTCAGTATTGTAGGTATCAGAGAAATAGATGTAAATAAGCTGAACAAAATCGCTGCCTTCATGGAATTTACTGTGGAATATGCTTAAACTTGCTATTAGGAGAGACTGGTATGATGTTTAGGACTTGTAATATGTTCAAATCTCTTATATAAACCTTTTATTTAATCTGTGCCATATATGCCATTCATATATTTTTTTGCTGTTAATCCACAAGTTCTGTTTCTTAATCTGATGGCAGTATTTAAGCATGGAATATATTAGAAGGCAGTCCAGTTAGCTCTAATAATTCCAATGATTAAATCAACTTCACAAATAAAATTCACCTTTCTTACCTCTTCAATACTTGTTAGGTTGAGATGAGCAGCCGCTTCATCTTTGGTAAGAAGAATACAGTTCCAGGGGGACCACTCCAGGGATTTATTCCATCTGACCATGACCAGATCACTGAGATCGTCCCAGGCACTGAGGACAGACTGGGATGCCCAGATGTTCTCTGTCAGGTACTGAATGTCTTGTAGCTGCACGTCAAAGCAAGTTTTAAAAACAATGTAGTTTAAATTCGTTTAAGATTATTATATTACTTGAGCAAATAATTAAGTTATAGAGTATTTTTAAGTGAAATATTATTCACTAGGTTTCAATGACACATAGCCCCTTATTTTTCACTAAACTTCTGTTCATTTTGCCTAAACTACATTATCAGTCTCACAGTTGCGTCCCCATCTCTAAACCAGAGTAAGCAGTATAAATTTATTTCAGTATGCTAATTTTATCTTAATATAATCTTAATAATACTGTAATGTTACCATAATAAACATATGGTATTGAATGATTTTAAAAAATTCATTAGTAAGTACCATCTTAATTTCAGGACCATTGTCGGGACCTTTTAAAACCTTTTACTGCCATTTTACAAATGAGGAAGCTGAGTTTTTTTTATATGGAACACTTCACAAGTTTGCATGTCATCCTTGTCCAAGGGCCATGCTAATCTTCTCTGTATGGTTCCAGTTTCAGTATATGGACTGCTGAAGCGAACACAGGAAGTTGAGATTTAATAAAGATAAGTAATTCACTTAGTGTTAATTAAAAGACTTGGTTATTTCAATAAAAAAGAGGGGTAATGAAATAGTTGTTTAAAACTTTTTTAAAATGTAAACTTTATTAGCTAAAACTCTTGGAATGACTTTTATCATGGGGTCTGCATTATAAATTAAGAATTGCCAGAGAGGGACAAACTCAACAAAGTATAAGCATGTAAAAAGAACATTTTTTTAAAAAGCTTCTGTGGAAAAGTATGAGAGCGGAAATATTTTCTGTAAAATGAGTAGACAAAACCTAACAATTTGCCAAAGTAAAAAACAAAAAGAACCTGTCATCATCAGCTACGACAGTATTTCATAAATTGATAATTCAATATATTAAGCTCAACTAATGCATTCTAGCTTTTACTTAATGCTAAAAAAGACAATACTCTGTACACAACTGCTATGAAAAATAAATTTATAGACTTTTAAAATTCAATGTTTTATATATTTCACTTACATTCAAAATGCATCTTGTTTACATTTTTGTTTTTAATTTACTTGCTCAACTGTACTAATAATTTTGAAATTGTATCATACAGAATAACGTGTTTATTTGCATGTAAATGTCAAATATGCACATGATAAGTGTGGTTGGCAGTCTGTAAGAGCTTTCTACCTTTCAAGTAGTCATTGTACTTGAAATTTTTGCAGTAATAGAGCAATACTATTGCCTATTAGGCAGTATTTGTATGCATTACAGATAAACGAGGTGACTAGTACAACACTCAAATCTCTTGTCTAAGCAGAATGTTTACTTTTTGTATATATTAGCTTTCACCTTTTCATTTTACATGACATCATGTTCACATTTAATATATGCTAATCTTTGCTGTTGTTCACAAGATTTACTGTTTATGAGAATGTTCAAACATTCAAATTATGCCTCAAATACTATTACTGAAATAAATATTAATCAAAATTACACCAATTACAAGGGGGGAAGTTACTGGACACTCATATTTGTCTGCTAATCCTAGACATTGGAAAAGTAATAGACCAAAATCCTACACAGATACAGTATTGAAATTAAATCACATCTAATGGAGATTATCCTTATCTGAAAGTTTACAATGCTCCCCTAGAATTTTTTCATTCAATATGTGTAATGGTTGATTTTTACATCAACTTGACGAGGCCACAGGATACCCAGATATTTGGTCATATGGTATTCTGGTGTTTATATGAGGGTAGTTTTGGATGAGATTAACATTTAAGTCAATAAACTGAGTAAAGCAGATTGTCCTCCATAATGTGAGTGGGCTTTATCCAATCAGTTGAAGGCCTGAATAGAACAAAAGTTGACCCTGCCCCCAAGTAAGGAAGACTGTTCTCGCCTAATGGCCATTGAATTGAGACATTGGCTCCTCCTGGTTCTATAGCAGCCTGATAGTCGTCAGACTTCAACTGGGCCATCAGCTGTTTAGGTTTTAGACTTACCAGCCTCCATAATTATGTGAGCAAATTCCTTGTAACAAATCTCCTTATAAGTATATATATAGCATATATGTATAAAATTTCCTATTGGTTCTGTTTCTCAGGAGAAATCTGACTAATACAACATGGAATATTGAGGCAGCACTTGCTGGTGACTTATATTAAAGCCCTAGTACATATAAGATTCTCTACAAGGAAATATACATCTGTCATGTCAACAATTCCTGAATAAAAGTAGCAAATAAGAATTTAAGCTGATATAAACATCAAATTTATTAAAAAAATATTCATTCTATTGGACAAAATATGTAATCATTTTAATTTGTGTTTTTCAAACTGTGGGTTGCTACCTCTTGGGTGATACTAAAGTTTTCCAAATGGAAATTAGAATAAGTAGACTGAGATTGAATAGAAAACATCAGAGTGCATCCATAGGGGTAAAGATAAACATTATTTTGGAAACTCTTATTTCTGAGGCAGAACAGCATGTGTTTACATGTATGGACACTGGGACTCAAACTGCCTAGTTTTCAATCCTGGTGCTGGTACTTAGTAGCACAAACTTGGACAAGTTTGTTAACCACTCAGTACTTCACTTTCCTCATCTGCAGAATAGAAATAGGCCTATTTTGATGGGACTTTTGTGCTGATTAACTCAATAATGTATGTACAGCCATATAGGTACTGAGTATTGAGAATTATCATGCATGCCTATATCAGGTTGTCATAAAATACATTTTACTGTAGATTGAGATTTAAGAGTTTGAAAGCTACTGATTTAGAATAATTTTTTAACAAAGCACATCACATTTGGTACCTGTTTTTTAATCTCTATAAAGTTTTCTATTCATAGTAGTGCCTATTTTCCTATTTGTTATTAAACAGTTTAGTTCATTTTAATTAATAACTTTAATTTACAGAAAATTTGCCCTTATTTGACAGTCTGTGAACACAAATATCATTAATGAGGTGAATAGTGAGCTATAACATACTTTTATTAATAAGTGGCTCATGTTAGGTAGTCATATCAACAAGTAAGTCCTTCTCTTTTCTCACTCCCTTACATAAATCCAAACAGTGTCAGGAATTTGTTTTTATTTTGTAGAGACACAGACTATCCTCTGGCCTAAACAACCCAATAGAAGTCATGGAATAACCAAAGAGACCAAAGTAGTGGTTAAGTTAGGAATTCAGGTCAGAGTTCTTGATCTCACAGGCTCCACCCTCTCACAGAGCTAGAAGTTCTTATGAGAAGCAGATTGCTGATAGGGTCAATGATCCAATGCAGTGATTCATCCAAAAGAACTCTGGCCAGAAACTTTCCAGTTGTGTGGTATCATACCAACACTTTACATAGACAAGTATCAAAGTCTTTCCCTAAGGTTTTTTTTTTTTTTTCTATAAGCCTTAGCTTTCACTTTTGGTGTTATTTACCATTATGGTCACATTTGGTTTACACTAATTAGTACTGTTATTCATAAACACTAGTATGTGTATATGTAACATCAGTTTCTGTAAAAGTCATTCATTCATTCAACAAATATTGAGGGCCTTAAATAAAAACTTGGTACTGTATTAGGTTATAGAGGTATAATGGTGAGCAGGAGGAATAAAAAGCATACTCCTGCCTTTACAGAGCTTACAGTCTAGTGGAATAGAGAGTCATTAAACAATCACACACACACACACAAACATGCATAAGATTGCAAGACAGCCT
Organism: Rhinopithecus bieti; assembly: GCF_001698545.2. Classification (NCBI taxonomy): domain Eukaryota; kingdom Metazoa; phylum Chordata; class Mammalia; order Primates; family Cercopithecidae; genus Rhinopithecus; species Rhinopithecus bieti. The sequence continues at coordinate 2,105,417 of NW_016816076.1, forward strand.
CCTTGACAGGCTTCAGCTATAACTGGCACCCCTTATTGACCATACCTGCATCAAGAAAGCAATTTTAGAATCATCTTCATAATCAGCTTCTGTAAAGTAGAGCTGTTGAAGTAAACATTTGTACTTCAAAAATGATTCTCGTTTTTGAGCCTCATTCTCAAGGCTAATGCAGTTACGACACCGGTATATGCGGCGTGAGGTGGATGATACAGAAAACTCTGTAGAAGGCAAATAAAGCTGGCAACTGTGGCAAAAGTAAATCTTTTTATAAAATTTCAATGGGTCTTGAGGGACCTAAATAGTAAAATAAAGAAAGAAAGAAATAAGCCAGGCCAGGCCAAATATGATCCCAACCAATAGAAGCATCAAGGGCTAACTTATCTTAGAATGAGATTAAAAAAAAAAAAGTTGGCTAATTTCCAAAATTATATTTTCCCTTAACTTCTTATTCTATAGAAAATCTAAATTTCAAGCAGTATTTATTCATCCTGCCAAAATATTGAAAATCTGTTATTCATCAATTCTTAAGACATTTGTTGTAAAACTACTTAGAAAATTAATTGACTGAAAAAATAGTAGGAAGAGGCTTTTTATTGTTAAGAAAAGTTTAGATTTTTTTCAGTTCTACATTAGTTATTCCTATAGGCAATAGCTAGATTCACATATAAGTAAAAACCCACTAAACCAATTGTTCTTCTCGTTTAATTTATCTTCAAAATAAATTTGGATTAGTTCAAATGATTAATTTTCAAAGTTTGAAATTCTATGTCTAAAGCAATAGACAGAGAGTAATTCTACCAATAAAATAATCAATCCAATCATTCACTATGGGCTAAAAATTCACTATTCACTATGGGCATGAATGAATGAGTGAATTGTGAACATCTCAACACAAACTGAATCAAAATGTATATAAGCCAGTCTTTCCTAATTTATGGTACATCAGTACCTCTGGCTTCCATGAAAGTAAAGATCAAGCAGCAACAGAGTTTGCATGTGATATATAAGACTTTCAAAAAATATTTTTATAAAGAAGGAAATAGACATCAATGTTGTATAAATTTTTTCTCTTACTCAATGTGGATTTAAAATATTTACCATTAAAATCCCTTCCAATGTTTTACTTTGTTCTGAACATCTGTTACCTTTCTGCACCTTCCCTTCTACTCTGCCTTACTTTTCCTAAACGCTCCATCTTCCCGAAGGGTAATATTGTTTAAAAACTTCATTGTCCCTTGTCTTGTAATTTTGGGAGATAAGACAATATGTAAATTTAAAAGGTAGTCAATTCTTCGAGAGAAAAGAAGAGTGATCTGGGGTACGTGATCAAAGATCCAGAAGACAACTTATCTGGTTTATTTTCTTATTCTGAGATTTACACATTTTGTTTATCTTAAATGATTATTTTCTCTTCATGCCTCCTATGCATTAAATTAGCAAATATATCAGTCAACCTCATGAAAACACGTTAGCACACCCCTCCATTATAGATGGAGCATTTATTATAATGCCATGGAAAGATATTCTCTACCCATCTGAAATTGTGCAAGAAAAAAAAAACTCATTATGATTATGATGACAGAGGGCTCCATTTGCTGCAGAATTTAACTCTATGCATTCTCCAGAGTACACTGGGTACTTCATGCTGGCCTACTCCCAAAAGTGGTTGTGGGGTAGTGGTGTTCCTTCAAATTCTTCTCCCACTATGCAAACTAAAATGTGCAAATGAGCCATTCCTTTTTAAAGCCAGTAACTTTTAAATCCAGCCAGTAGTTTAAGATATTAAAGAGTATATTCCCCCCAAAAAAGAAGTAGAGGATAATCCATAGGTATGTCCTAGATTCAAGAACAAACTTTAAACCCTGTATCTTAATTAATATATTTATCACATACTGCAGGCAGAAATGCAACATGGTGCAGTCAGTTTGGAAGAAAAGGTTTAGTAGTCTCTTTTTAAAGTAAACATGCATTTACCATGTGATTCAACATGCCACTTTCTAGGAATTTACCCCAAAACAATCAATTTACCCAAAAACTCATATCTAGTACTTATAATGACTTTATTCATAAAAGACCAAAACTCTAAACAATCCAAATGTCCTACAACTGTGAATGGATTTTTAAAGACCTCTTGTATATCCAGATATTGGAATATTTTCGACTATAAAACAAACCACTGACACACTCAAAAACATGGGTGAATCTCAAATGCAACACGCTAAGTGAAAGAAGTCAGTCTCAAAAGACCACATATAGTATGATTCCATTTATATGACCTTCTGAAATAGATAAAACTATAAAAATAAAATACATATCAGTGTTTGCCAAGGATCGGGAAGTTAGGGAAAGGGCTGACTACAAAGTGGCAGCATGAGAGAATTCTGGGGGATGATAGGACCATTTCTTATTTTGACTGTGCTACTGGTTATATGACTCTATACATTTTCAGAACTTACCAAAAGAGTACATGTTAACAAAGGTAAAATTTAAAAATAAATAAAATGAGATAACATTAGGTAAAGTTGTAGAAACTCTATCAATTGTATTACTCCAAATATAAACTGAATAAGTCTACAGAGAAAGAAGGTGGCTCAGACAAATGAAACACTGGTTTGAATAAGAAATAATATAATGGGAACTTTTCTCTTGGGCTTTTGTTATATTTTAATATTCTTTTGCAATACAATCAGGTTTTAAAAAATCAATTTGAAAATATAAAATTAAACAGTATTTATTCTTCTAGAAGTCTTGACTAAATATGAGATTTTGTTTTTTCAAAAAAACTAAAGATGTTTAGTCAGCTTTTTAAGTAAATTTTAACTGAATATAATCATTGAAATAAAACTATAATTCTCTGATAGCATTCTCCACTCCAAGAGTTTTACTAATAGTGTTTTAAATAGCTCTGCACAGTAAGAAGGCAATGAAAATTCCCACAGAAGCCTAACGACATTGGAGTTGGAGAAGATAGTGTAATTCAAATACATTACATTTGAAGTTCTCTCAGAAGATCCATATGGATCTGTTCAGTAATAACTATAACTATGTGATAAGTGTTTTAAGGAACACAGACAAGGTATAACATAGAATCTCAGAAAAAAACAATTTAACTCCCTGTGACGCCTCATGAAGGAGAAGAGATCAGAGTTGAGTCTTAGAAAATGAAGAGGAATTGGCGGGGTAAATAGTGAATAGCATTCCAGGGGAAACCAACAGTATGTACAAAGCCATGGAGGTGTGAAAAATCATAATATATTCAACATAATGCAATATTCAGTTGGAAAGTTGGTGAAGATATTAGGAAATAATTGAAAGTTGGAAATACACAGAAGTCAAGTGAGTAAGTGTAGTTTACAAACATACAAAATAATCATTCAAAGGAGGTACCACCAATAAGATGGTATTCCACGTGGACTCCAAGGAAAGTGTTAAAGCAAAACTTGAATATACTTCAATTTACTATACCACATCTTAGGATTATGAAAAAGGAATATAGAGAAAGAAGTAGAATACCTTAAGGTATTTTGCAACTTCAGGATTAAACAGAGGTGTTTTGATATAATGAAAAAAGAGTGTCGCAATTCTTTTTCTGAGTCCTTCAAGGTTATGATGTTTGACTCCTCTCATCATAAGGTCAACCTCTCTGTCAATCAATTCTAGAATTTCCTGAGTTAGTTTACATTCATGTTCCTACACAAAACACAAAAATATATGGTATAAAATTTTACAAATCACTAAGTTCATTTTCAAATTGCCACCGAAATAAACCAAAATCTACATTCCAAAAGAAATGAAGCATTGCCAATAGGAGTATAAATTGGCAAAACTAATTTGGAAAAAAATCGGTATATCCAACACACTAGAGTTAAATATATGCATAATCTATGACCCAGGAATTCTACTCTTAGTGCTTTAAAGAAATGTGCATGTAGAGCTCTACTGTTCATATTAACTGAAAATTAGAAACAGCCAATTGTCCATAAATAAATTGATTACATTAATAAATTATGGCTTATTTATACAATAAATTATCTAATATATGAAAATAAATGAACTATAGCTATAGTTCATTTTTTGTTGTATATATAGCTATATACAACAAAACTTCAATCTTAACAAATTAATTTTAAGCAAAATACTGAAGATACAAAATAAAAGATATAGTACAATTCTGTCAAATAAAATTCAAGAATAAGCAACACTAAATCATATTATTTAAATATTTATACAGAGGTGGTAAAACTATGAAGAAAAATCAAGAAAATGACTACCATGAAAGTCCGTATGATAAGTTACTTCTAGGAGATGACAGGAGGAATTGTAATTCGAAGGGAAAAGAGGACACCAGAAACGTTGGCAACATCCTGTTTAATATTTGTTAAACTGTACGTATATATTTTATTCACTTTTCTGCCTATTTATTATAGGTCACAATATTTTTTATAAAGTAATATAAATGAGTGTGGCTGGATGAAAAATCCACAAGTAATAAAGTGATTAATGTAGAAGTATTTATTAGGTCCTCCAATTGCCCAAGGGAAAACTGGAAGATACACAGCTCGAATGAAGGAGTCAGAAGATAAAGTCATTAATTGTAAAATAATGCTCTTCTGTACTTTGTACTACATGGTTGGTAAGGCTAATATGAGAGTCTGCATCAGTGGTCCTTTACCCTGGAGGCACTTTAGAAGGACCTCATGGAGATTTTTAAAAATTTTAATATTGTCCTCATACCTGAGGAGCTAATTTAACTGCTCTGAAGTGGGGCCTAGGTTTATACTCATTTATGCTCATATTCATTCATGCTGTCCCTCTTGCAGGCTCTCCAGGTGATTCTAATATGTACTGAGGTTTAAAATTCACTGGTCTGTATTAGTAACTACCATCAAAATAACACCTATTATTTATTGAGGCCCCCCCTTTGTAAGGCACTATATTAAGTTTTTATGTTTATATATGTGTGTGTATATATATCTACATACATGTAGATACACACATACATATTCTCAAAGTAACTAATTTTACAAATGACAAAACTGATTTTCATAAGAAATATTAACTTATTTTAAGGTTGTGCAGCCATAAATGAAGAGTCAGAATTTGAGTTGTGCTTAAAGACTTTAACCCTCCATCAAAATATTTTCAGGTACATGTATACATGAATATTTCATACTAAACATAGTAAGATATGCATGATTTGCCTTTTATGAGTCCATCCTTTGGCCTTTATAATTACTGGTCCTAATTACGTCAGGATTTATATTGTATTCCCTATGCACTCTCTTTTTGCCAATCTGGTATTTTCACTGCCCTCTGTAAGTATCATGTTTATTTCCTACCTCCGGACCTACTGCTTCTCCCTCCCTACCTATCTCTATCTTTCAAGGTTGGTCACTATGCAAACATCTTTGAAAAGGTAGTCCAGAAAAAAGGCAGTCAGTGTCTCTGCTGGTAAGAAATGCAAGATATCTATGGAGATCTCCCAGGAAGAACCATTTACCCAATTATTTAATGTGTTTTAAGAGTTTTGTGTGCCTTGCAGGACAGACACACAAACTCATCAACAGAAAGAGTGTTCTTTACAGTTAGGAGTAAAGAAACCTACACAGGATATCAAAATGTTATGCTTATGAAATTCTCAGGTTTGTAGTCATGTAGCTCACTTAGATAGACCTAAATATGGCCGGCAGTTTTCAGTTGTTATATATAGTGAACCACTGATTTTCACTACAATATCTATGCCTGTATGTTCTGGCAATCTGGGCCATATTGATTACCAAAACAGACTGACCATGCAGTTATCTAATCCACTGCTTATGCATAAACTTTAGTTAATACAGATGATCACTCAGAAACAACCTATATTTCTGTGCTATACTGAACAAGTATCTGCCAAGTGTTTTATTAACTTGAGAACTCAAAAGCACAATTCAGAACCCAAATACTTTTTACCTGTATTGCCCACTTATTATATAAGCTTACATTAAATATTGAGCTTACATTATGGTCAGGATAAATTAAATAAAATAATGTAAATTATTTAATTTGGGCTATAAAACGCAAGAACTATACCAATGGTCCTAATAACAGTAGGGTTTCCCCCTTTAATTAGAAATATAGAAAACATATTCATTGTAATGAAAGTTCGAGTGTGTTGCCCAGATCAGCCCTACTTCAGCACTGAAGGAGACTCTCAGCGGCAAGTTGTGGTAGCTGACAGCCCTCCACTGAGCCTCTCTCTGAGCATTCCCTGTGCTGAAGAGAGCCATCTTGCCTAAAGATAGACAGTTACCATCAGCTGAAAACAAACTGCCTCATCTAAGGTCATGTTTCTTCTCAGGGACATCCTGAATCAAATGACTAATTGCTGTGGCAGTATAAAGACCCAGGATCCTGTGAGAGTCTGGGGTATGTGAAAACAAAAACTAAATCAAGTCTTGGCCCTACTGGGTTCAAAGGGCCACCCAGTATTCATTTCCCTAGTCCATGAATATATAACTGGAATAGAATACTTGATAGTTGGCACAGCCTCACTACCCTTGATTTCTTGACCTGTGGAGTAAGAGCTATCATGATGAGGAAAACCAAGTGGAAGCCCCTGAAACTGCCCTAGCCTGGGAACAGAGATGAAAGTAAAAATGGCCCCACTTACTACTTGGGAAATTTTTGCTTCCTGCCATAACTCTGGACTCTAAGTTTACAGGTCCTAATTTCTGGAGGAAAAATTCTTCTAATGTAAGACATAGTGCAAGTTCTATTAAACTCCGAGCTACAACTAATGCCTAAACTCTGCAGGCCAAGAGACCTGTGGGCAAGGCAAGTGTTTCCTTAGTTATAGAGGTAACTGACTCTGATCTTCAAAAGCAATGGTGCAGTTATTACCCAATAGGGACAGAGAAGAATATGTTTGGCACCCAGGTAGTGGGCATTTCTTGGTATATCTTTTTCCTGATTTTGACAGTAAATGGAAGTCTGGTAGCCTCAGCCTGAGAAAAGCATAGTGACCTGTGGTTCAGACCTCTCAAGCTGCAAGTCACTCTAAAAAGTAGACCAACTGGACCAGTCAAGGTGCTAGTTCAGGGAAAAGGAAATCTAAAATAGATAGTAGAGGAAGGAAACAGTGAGTATCTCCTGTGGCCTTAAAGCCAATGACTACACTATGGGCTGCAGTTTTTCTTATTAACCTTGCTTTGGGGCCTATCTAAATCCGGAGGAGCTAATCCTAAAACCTACGTGAAGTGGATCTAGGCAACAGTATGTGTATTCTCCCCATCCTGGTAGACTGTTGGCTGACAACTCTCAAGTGAGGCTCTTTCTGAGAACTGCTCTATAAAAAAGAAAGTTATCTCATCCAAAGTCATGCCCTTCTGGCGGCAGCCCATCCAATAAATGGTCAAAGTGGGAGTAAACTGTCCTGCCTCAATTCAGGACAACTCTGGATGGCCTTTCCAGTTTCAGAATTCCCCATGACACTGGCTGAAGTCATTGTTGAGAATCCACCACAATTTAACTTCTCTATCCTGCCAATTCTGATTTCTCTACTGCCTCACAGGAATTATCCTGATAGCACTCTCCAACAAACTTCCTGAATATAAAACCCATCTCTGAGTTTGTTTCTTGTTTCTTGGGAAAATTTGATCTGTGATATCCACTAACCTTGTTTTCATTAAAAGTAGGATTAAGAACACAGAAAATCAATAACTGATGAGAAAAAAGATAAAATACAATGGAGCTGCTTTAAAACTGCTAAAACCAATTTTCACTGAAAATGTCAAAATATGTAAATAATTGCTGTTTATGTAATGATTAATCTCATGCTACACTGCATATATTTTCATTCATTGCATAAAGATATATTTACATTCATTATACTATATTTACATTTATTATGTATTATAACATATTTTGAGAACTTTTAGGTAAATATTAATGAATAAACCACATCCTTCCCAAATTATACCAAAACAATTCTTAATGTAAAACACTTTACTTGTTTTAGTATTTTATTAATTTTTTTTATTGATAGTGAACTCTACCCCCAAACTAAGAGAAAGTTAACATACCTTTACAGTGTGTTTAAGAGTTAAGAGCACATCCAGCCTCTCATCTTGAGAGATATTTTTCAGCATAATGCACTTATAGATATTTTGCAGCTCTCTGGCTCTGATGGTGAACTGCGTATCCATCTCAATTGTTTTGCCATTAGGGGTTCTCCATATCTTAGGAGCTGAACACTTAAAAATAATATTATGTTTATAACTATCAGTTAATTAGAAACTACAAATAACAATTTTGCTCCTTCTACTAAAAGTTTACCTTAATATCATGTGCTTTATAACTAAAGTATCGCTAAAGCTTAAGAAAATTAATTTAAGGATTTGTAGATCAGGCAAAAATAAAATATTTTAGAAAAAAAACAAATATGAAAGAGAGTTATTCAGTGTGTAGAAGTTCATACACTTCTACAATATTCAGGATTTGCTACTAGTCTTTATGTTGAATTGTTTGAGAGATGTATGGAATTACTCCTTAACCCCCTGAGGACAATGATCTGCTTGGTTCAATTATATTGAGTGTATATAAATATGTCTTGATCCTGCCTTGCCAATTGAAGATAACTTTTGTGGAGTAATTACGACAATCCTCAATATATTTAGACCTAAAGATATACCAAAAAGGGACTCGGTGAGTTATGGTTTAATGTCCTATAAAAATACTTCTATAACAAGTTCAAAATTCTTCTCAAAACAGATGTCCATAGTGAAAGAGCTATATTGCTATCTTAGCAGTGCTGGGCTGTGGTTCCTGCCTCCCTGATGCTGGCTAAGATTCTCACTTCCTGTTTCCAAATCTGGCTTGGTGCCTCCCAACCTAGCCCACCTCCTAAATGAAGGGCCAAAAATGAAGTTCAGTTGCCCTGAAGCTCATCTGAGGACTCCCAGGCTAAGAATTCAGAGATTAGAGCCAGGAGGTGAAATTAGTCCTCTATCGACTCAGGAAACACAGGATAATCTTTAATGATGGTACCTCTATGTTTGCCACTGCTTCTGTTCCCTCTGACAGGGACATTCAGAGGAGATGCATTCACCCAGAAATTTCACAGTGAAAACTTACTCTCTATTAGCTCCTCTACTTTAGGGTACAAAGCTGCTCAGTTTCTTTCCCCAATGATAATTTTTCAGAAACAAGACTATGTTGATCATGACAACTCTTCAAATGTTGGATGTTTTTGTAGGTTAACTGTAGTTGCTCTGGTGTCCTTGTAGCCCAATTTATGCTGTACTTGCAACCATTTAAATCTTAGATGTGATCTAACATAAGGTTTAAATGGAAGCTGTATGTATTGGAACAGATCATCAGGAATGTGGACTAACCAAATAGAGACATTATATAAAACTGTATTAAAATGACAGCATCAGGAGGAAATTTTAGTTGTAACATCAATTTACATCTAATTTTTTATATTCACATTAGCTAAATCACATTGAGAACTGCAAAGCTACCTGGTAAAAACAACTATATTTGATATATTCTCAAAGCAATGGCATCATATTCAGATCAAAGCCAAAATGAATGTTATTCAGAGGTAGGAATCTTCGTTAGAAACTTTAGATTCTCAGCTCTAGTTTTAATCCAGTAAATGAGAAGTTGCAGCCCTATAATTAATTTATATTGTTACAGCATAAATTTAATATTAAATAATGTATTATTATCAGACTGATATAATTAAGATTGATTAAAAGCTTATAAGGAAAATAGCTCAATAATAAAATATTTTATCATTCAGTTATTATCACTTAGAAATAAAATAATTTTAAATGCATTTAGCCTTATTTTGGGTAGGCCTCAGAGTGTTATTGAAGTTTGATGCTTATTTAAAGCTCTTTTTAAAAAGATTTTAAAGGCTAGGTCTAAGTTTCATGTTGTAATATTCGAAAGTCTAACCAATGTCTTAATCTTTGCATACAATTTTCCTCAGGTTTGCTCTACTAAATGCAATTCCTTTTCTTCCAGTAATTTGAACAACACCTTTTGATCTGCAGGGTGGTAAATTATTTCATTTGTAATAATTCAAATATAATGAACTTTCTATGAAACACCTACTTTACCTATCACATTGTATTTTTCAGTTGATAGACGGATTTAACTCTATCTTCCCCCCAGGTTTGTAGCCCTAACAAATATAGCATAATGTGGTCAGATCTTGGTTTCCAAATATATTCTTCATCTAAGTCCTTTCCACTTTTCAATTTGGCACTTAAATCCTACCTCTTCCTTAAAGATTGCTCTAACTTCTATGGTTTGAAACAATTATATCACTTGTACATGAAATCCTATTGTACTTGTAAAAACACACAAACAGAAATACACGGTGTCTCTATTTCAGTGACTAGAGGCAGTGAAATTTGGATCCAAATTGCTTTACAATTGTTTTATGTTTGCTAATTCCATTTCTCCCAAAAGAGTATGAGAAATAAATTTCTCAGCCGGGCACAGTGGCTCACACCTGTAATTTCAGCACTTTGGGAGGCCAAAGCGGGAGATCATTTGAGGTCAGGAGTTCAGGACCAGCCTGGCCAACATGGTGATAACCCATCTCTACTAAAAACACAAAATTTAGCAGAGTGTGGTGGCACTCACCTGTAATCCCAGCTACTTGTGAGGCTGAGGCAGGAGAATTGCTTCAACCCAAAAGGTGGAAGTTGGAGTGAGCCAAGATTGCGCCACTGCACTCCAGCCTGGGCAACAGTGCAAGACCCAGAAAGAATGAAGGAAAGGAAAGGGCAAGGGCAAGGGCAAAGGCAAAAGCAAGGGCAAGGGCAAGGGCAAAGGCAAAGGCAAAGGCAAGGAAAGGAAAGGAAAGAAGAAAGGAAGGAAAGAAAGGAAGGAAAGAAAGAAGGAAGGAAGGAAGGAAGGAGAGAGGGAGGGAGGGAGGAAAGAAATTTCTCATGTAGTTCTATATATCTCAGTGTCTACAGTACTCTTTCATTCATTCAACAAATATTTACTGTGTTTACTATACATTAATCAATGTATTAGGCACTGAGTAGATAAAATACTATCCTGGTTTCAAGAACTCTCAAATCTCATGGGAGGGAAGGATAAGAAAATAAGTAATTAGAAAAAAAGATGAATACGCTTGATGACTGTAGATAAATAGGTAACTGTGGGTTACTATGAAGCACTTAACTGGTAAAAAGAAAGTATCTAAGATGGAATCTGAAGAATAACTAGGAGTTAGCCAGATTAAGGGGAACTGAGTGATACAATCAAAGAATCCTAGATTTGAAGTTCAAGTTCCCTAGAGTTGGCACTGAAAAGATATTAAAAAATATGTTCAGCAAAGCTGTTTTTATACTTAGATGTATTTCTGCCAACACAGATAACTTGATCTTCAAGCCTAGGCTTTTTTGATTTCAGGGTTTAAGGTGTTTTCTACTCTGACACAGGAAAAATGTCAACTTTGCTTATTTCTCTTCCCTATTTCCTTTTTTCTTTGAAAGCTTTGGCTGTGATAAGAGATATACAACAATCATGTGCTTAAATTGCTTCAGAAAATAGGAGCATAATAAATTCCATTTAGCTGCCAACAAATGAGACAGCACAGACCCTGGAAGAGAGAAACAGAAGAACAGCAGGAAGACACATTTCAGGGAAAGGAAGGTGGAGAAATAACAAGAACCTTGAGAGCAGCAGGCTTCCACAAAAAAGAAGAAATGACTGCACTAGGAGAGTAGATATTTTCTTCCTCCTAAATTGATTCTCAAGCCCCTAAGGACACAAATTAAGAATAGCCCTAACTCCCCACAGAAGCTACTGTATAGTGATCAACTTTTCTTTTACACAGCACAGGGGTTTTGCTCAGCTATAGCAGCGCCTTTACTTCATGCAGTGTTCAGAAAGAGGCAGTGGCATTTTCCTGCCCCACTAACTGTTAGCTACCTGGGTATGGAGCAAAAGCATGAAAAGACACAGCTAATGTGGATTGCAGTTTTTTAAGCCTGTGATTGTGAATAGTGTACAAATCAATGGGCATCAAATAAATAAATGGCCTTGACTCAAGGAAAAATATCTTACAGAAATTCAAATGGTCTCTTTACACAGTTTGGGTAAATAACACTCAAAGATATATTAGAAACCAGCTGATGATTTTTGATTCAAACTTTTTAACCTGAATTTCTTCACCTCTGTCAAGCTCTCTGAGTTTTCTTGTTTTTTCGTTTTTTGCTTTTCTGACAGAGTCTCACTCTGTTGCCCAGGCTGGAGTGCAATGGTGCAATCTAGGCTCACTGCAGCTTCCACCTCCCAGGTTCAAGTGATTCTCCTGCCTCAGCCTCCCAAATAGCTAGGATTACAGGCCCCCCCCCCAACCCCGGGGAATTTTTTTTTTTTTTTTTTTTTTTTTTTTTTTTTTTTTTTTTTTGTATTTTTAGTAGAGACGTGGTTTCACCATGTTAGTTGGGCTGGTCTCAAACTCCTGACCTTGTGATCCACCTGCCTCGGCCTCCCAAAGTTCTCGGATTACAGGCGTGAGCCACCATGCCCAGCCAAGTTTTTAATATTTGATACCCTGTGGAAGTCAATGCTTGGTGGGTTAAAATTACTAATTATATAATGCTTTTAAAAATCTTTAGAGTTAGCCTTTTATTATGAATGCGGACTTAGTATACAGTCTATTATAATCTATTAGTTCAATGCTTTGACTGGACAAATTTAAGACTATCACTCATTATTCAGAGACAGTCTATGTTCAGGACAAAAGAATTAAAAATAAAATATTGGTTCAATAAATCACACAGTATTTGGACTCAAAAAAGTGAAACTGAAACTAAAATATAAAATTGTATTCTCCAAAGTTATTTCCAAATTAAAGGAAAGTAAATGTTTCTCTGGATGTATCTGTATATTGTGGTGTTAAATGTAGATCTTCAAATTCACATATGGCACTGGTTGTTTGTTAATTTTGACATGCGAAAAAACTCTGACCTTGTCTACTGTCAGGGATTAATTATAAGCTATCTTTTCTTAAAAATTAAAAACTTCAGAATAATAAGTTACATCATTCAAGTTTTATGAAATCTACACTGACTCCTCCTGAATATTAGAGATAATACTAGGCTTGGAGTGGGGGAGATTGACAAGCATAGAGAAAAAACAGACATTTTATAAGTATTCACATCAGGAGAATAAAATTTATCTTGTCTTCTAGTATAGCATCATATACAAAAGGGTGATTTAAATGATTCTGAATGAAAGTAGCAGTGAGTTTTTAATTTACTATAGCAGGCTAAAAGCAGGCCAGAAGTCACTGTTAGTCAATATTTTTAAACACTGGACTAATTAGGCTATGTGAACTGACTGGGAGTTGTCATCAAGTGTAACTGATCCATATTGTGGTGTGTTCTTCCTGTCCTAATACAAGTCTTTAGTCAAAACTGAAAGAAAATCCCATTGTATCAACTAAAATGTTAACTTCCTTCAAATTTAGCTTGGAGATTGATGAGATTAACTGGTTTATCAGCTGGGGTAACTGTGGGTTTAGAACTCCAATTCTAAACCATGTCACCTACAAAATGCCTTTGCCTTGATTTCTACGAATTCTTGTGGCTAACTTCATCCTTCCCTCAATTCTCTGCCTTTCACCTTTGTGTGTTACCCTGTATCCATCTAGACAGGGAGCCCAGCTTATTTATCTGGTTTGCTCTCCCTTTCCAAAAATAAAATTATGTTGCATTTAATATTTCCTTTATTTAGTCATATAACTAAAGAAGTCACAAAAAGTCACACTGTACACCCACTGCCTTCCAACTGCCTCCTCACTTTACCTTATCTATTTCCCTCTAGGACAATGCTTGAAAACCTCCATTTTCCTGGAATAGAACAATTCTTCCTGGACTCAGGATCCTTCAGGGTCTCAAATTCCACCCCAATAGCTTATCAAAGTATTTACAAAAAAACAAAAACAAAAAATAGATCTTCCTTCCTCCTAGGAATTCTGGTAAACAGAATTTTAAATTTCTCCATTTCACTTTATTTTTTTCTTTTGGTGAGGTTTACATGAAAACCTTCTTAGAGTGCCACACCTCATGAGAAAGGGTAGTGGTCATCAACTGACTCTGGAATCACTTTCCTATGTTGGGTCTTGATCCATTTATGGATACTCCATAATTTCAAAAAGCTTAGTTAAATGTTTACAGACAATGCTAGACATGGGGCCTGGGGTAGGGAATGTTCTGGGCATAAAGAAGAATAGACATTCGGTAAGTATATACAACAATAGAATTTTAAATAGTTTGCAGGAAATAAAAAACAGTATGATGGCACTAGTGGGAAAATTCTGCAGAAGGCTCAGCATCAAGTAAAGAAAGGTGACACCCATCTTCCTTGTCCACGGACACTCAGAGGCTTCCATCTCCTTCGAACATTCATGTTGCCCTGGGCCCATACTCTCTTCTCTGGTGAGGTTAACAATTATCCCAGTGATAAAGCAGGATGCAGATAAAGCAACTTGCTAAATAAATAAGTTTATTTCGAAAGATGACTCTGGAGAAGTATGAATATTATAGCTTTCCTAAAATAAATTCATCTTTCCTAGAATTAAGATATTTAAGCATTTTAAATGACAGTATCTACATTACATAATTTCTTGATGATAGTTGGAATACAAAATTATACAACCACTATTTGTGTCCCTTATTCTTCCTCCCTACCTTCTTCCACAAACATTTATTGACACTGTAGTAAGAACTGTGCTAAGATATGAGGATAAAGAGATAAATGACAACTCTTTCCTTTAAAGGTTCAAAATCTAGAAAGGATTCAGGCATGTAGATACAATAAAGACTGCACACTATGTATAAAGACAGAGATGAGACAGTCTCATGAGACCATATACTACAGGCTAAAGTAGGTGGACCAGCATTTGCTTTCTGAAAGAAGAGGCATCTGAGCTTGTTTTACAGGGTCAATAGCTAGCTACTAAGGAAGGAAGGAAAGGATATTCCATGTAAAGGCACCCAGTGCAAAAGGATCGAGAGTACCTGGTCTTTCTGGGGATATGCAAGTAATTGAGCATGGCTGAAGCAGTATGGGTACAGTATGCAGGGAGAAATGGCGGTGATGCAACAGTGAGATAAGTGAGGTTTGCAAACACAAAAATCTTTGTTCCCTAAGGGCAGTGAGGAAGGACAGGGTCAGAGTTGTGTTTAGTGAGGCCACGTTGGCAGTGATGTAGATAATGAAGGAGAGAACTGAGAAATGAAACTGGAGGCAGCAGCTCAATTTGGAAACATAAAGGAATCCAGATGAGAAGAAAATCCAGATTCAATTAAGTCAGGGTCAAGCTCATGCACACAAGATAAGGCAAGACCTGTCTCATGACATTCTCCCAGGGGAGATAGGAAGGCCTATTTGATATATGCAGGCTCATCAGGACACCAGGGCAGAGCCTTTTCCCTACAAACAATGGTAGTGGGTTTGGAAAGGAAGAAGTAAAGAATTAAAGAGGTATTAGGAATCCAACTTACAAGGGATGTGAAGGAACTCTTCAAGGAGAACTACAAACCACTGCTCAATGAAATAAAAGAGGACACAAACAAATGGAAGAACATGCCATGCTCATGGATAGGAAGAATCAATATCGTGAAAATGGCCATACTACCCAAGGTAATTTACAGATTCAATGCCATCCCCATCAAGTTACCAATAACTTTCTTCACAGAATTGGAAAAAACTACTTTAAAGTTCATATGGAACCAAAAAATAGCCTGCATTACCAAGACAATCCTAAGCAAAGAGAACAAAGCTGGAAGCATCATGCTACCTAACTTCAAACTATACTACGAGGCTACAGTAACCAAAACAGCATGCTACTGGTACCAAAACAGAGATATAGACCAATGGAACAGAACAGAGCCCTCCGAAATAACACCATACATCTAAAACCATCTGATCTTTGACAAACCTGACAAAAACAAGAAATGGGGAAAGGATTCCCTATTTAATGAGTGGTGCTGGGAAAACTGGCTAGCCATATGTAGAAAGCTGAATCTGAATCCCTTCCTTACACACTTTATAGAAAAATTAATTCAAGATGGATTAAAGACTTAAATGTTAGACCTAAAACCATAAAAACCCTAAAAGAAAACCTAGGCAATACCATTCAGGACATAGGCATGGGCAAGGACTTCATGACTAAAACACCAAAAGCAATGGCAATAAAAGTCAAAATAGGCAAATGGGATCCAATTAAACTAAAGAGCTTCTGTACAGCAAAAGAAACTACCATCAGAGTAAACAGGC
>NW_016816076.1:2121876-2127115 GCF_001698545.2 Rhinopithecus bieti
AAAAAGTGGGTGAAGGATGTGAACAGACACTTCTCAAAAGAAGACATTTATGCAGTCAACAGACACATGAAACAATGCTCATCATCACTGGTGATCAGAGAAATGCAAATCAAAACCACAATGAGATACCATCTCACACCAGTTAGAATGGCAATCATTAAAAAGTCAGGAAACAACAGATGCTGGAGAGGATGTGGAGAAATAGGAACACTTTTACACTGTTGGTGGGACTGTAAACAAGTTCAACCATCATGGAAGACAGTGTGGCGATTCCTCAAGGATCTAGAACTAGAAATATCATTTGACTTAGTGATCCCATTACTGGGTATATACCCAAAGGATTATAAATCATGCTACTACAAAGACACATGCACACGTATGTTTATTGTGGCACTCTTCACAACAGCAAAAACTTGGAACTAACCCATTATGTCCATCAATGATAGACTGGATTAAGAAAATGTGGCATATATACACCATGGAATGCTATGCAGCCATAAAAAAAAGGATGAGTTCATGTCCTTTGCAGGGATGAAGCTGGAAACCATCATTCTGAGCAAACTATCACAAGGATAGAAAACCAAACACTGCAAGTTCTCACTTACAGGTGGGAACTGAACAATGAGAACACTTGGACAGAGGGTGGGGAATATCACACACAGGGGCCTGCCATGAAGTGGGAAGCAGGGGGAGGGACAGCATTAGGAGAAATACCTAATGTAAATGACGAGTTAATGGGTGCAGCAAACCAACCTGGCACATGTATACCTAGGTAACAAACCTGCATGTTGTGCACATGTACCCTAGAACTTAAAGTATAATAAAAAAAAGGAACAATGTATGCTAAAGCAGAGTACTTAGTAAGTGCTCAAAATCACTATTAAATAATTGACCAAGGATTAAAAAAAGAATTAAGGAGGTATTAAACAATAGAATAAACAGGTTGGTGGCTAGATGGAGAAGTCAAAAATAATACCCAGGTTTCTGTCTGAAGCAACTGAGTAGATGATGAAATTTCATACAGATAGGTTACATGATGCAGAACAAGATCAGTTTACAGGCGAGGGGGCAAGGGATAGTAAGGTGATATGACTTAGGGTTCATCACGTCTCCTTGAAGTGTAATCTTGGGATATCCAAAGAGCAGTGACAGTGGGCCATTGGATATATGATATGGAAGCTCCTTAAAGAGATCTGGCATGGACCTATAGGGAGTTCTGGGATGCAGGCAGTAGTTAAAGGCATAGATAAACTGAGATCAAATAAAGAAGTGAATAAGGTGAGAAGAGGGCATTTAGAATATCAAAACTATGATTTTTAAGAACAAATGTCCTCAAATAATAAGAACCATAGAAATAGAAGCACTACAGGCTAACATCTTAGAGAAATACACCCCTTTTCTTCTGTAGCTGAATTGGCTTTAAATTGTTTGGAAAGACCAGGTTTATAAAAGAAAATTGGTCACTATGGAAACAGGCTATTCAATATCAAACAGGTAGTTTGACCACAAAAGTGGTAATTACTTTAGTTTTTTCCTTAATTATATGTTTTCGTGGTTTTCAATAATCATATATTCTTTTTGTCAGAAATTTGAAGTCAGTTAATGATGTGAGCCAAAGCAAAAATCCTAGTCTATAGCTATTTCTCCCATGTTGCTTACCATCAGAGCACCCCAGACCTAGATGTTTTGTGACTTTAATACTCTGCATTTTATCACGGTATACAACTTATCTAATTTATATAGCCAATCTAAATCTAAATGAACACAGTCACAAGAAATGTGTCTCCATCTTTTGCTTCATGGCCAATCTCCTTAATTAAGAATGTATGGATTTCATATTACCTATCAATTTTTACCCTAGGCTGCTATTAAAATCTAAAGCTATACCGGAAAAAAATATTTATCACATTTTAAGAAATATGTCATCAAAATCCCAAACAAAATTCATGTAAATTCTTGTAATCTAAGTCTTTTGTCTGGTACATTATTCTACATTTTTAAATTCAGAATACATATTTAAACAGTAGTTACTTCACTAACCTTATCCAAAAAAGCTTGTATTGCTGCTTCCTGATTCGCCATATAAGCAGTGTATCTATGTCTCCCAATAGAAGCAATTATCTGAGTCTCTTTTTCCAGAAGTTCACACAGAGCAGCTTTCCTTTCAGCTCCAGTGAAAGATTGGTTAATACGTGTAAGTTCTTCTTGCCGCCAGACTAGAGGAATAACACAATAGACTCTTGAGTTTTTAAAGTCCCACTTTTTTATGATCACATCCTGACGAGGAGTATTTTATTTTTACATCAATTTAAACAAAAGTATACATGGATAGAATCATTTATATTGTATACCTGATGTGCGAGAAAAAGTAACAAAATGGAAGCTGAGAGACTTAATAAAAGTAGAGTCAAACAAACAGAAGCCAAAGGGAAACAGTACAGATGATGTCAAATTATGTCTCCAAGTGAGCATTCATACTGCCTAGCATTGACAAAAATATGACTTGGACTTTGTGGCAGCCATGAGTGTGCACTGTTCACATCTCCCTTCAAGAGAGTACCTGTCACAAAGGGTAAAGGTAATTGACAGTTCCAACTACAGCATTTCAGATCTGCTGCCTTGTTGAAGCTGAGGTCACATTCTGCCTACAAAGTTCTCATCAATGACCAAGCACCATGTGGGAGTCAGAACCAGGCTGTATCTGCCCAACAATGGACTTTTCTGTGGTCAATCACACTAGAGCCAATTGTTGGGCTGGCTTAGCCTTCCTTAGAGCTAAGACTCTCCATACCCCATCTTCTTTCCTTCCCTCTCTCAATTGATGAGGTGTCAAATCTCATCTCAAACTGAAGATTTCCTTTTCCTTCCTCTGCTCCCTTTCCTCTTTATCTTTCACTTCCAATTACATCCTGGTGTCTGCTTCCCCAAGAACCCAAGTTGATATAGTTTTATGTAGAATTGTTGATATCAGTCATTTCCTTCATTCACTTAGGTGCCATTTTCCATTTATTTAAAACACTCTAAATTATAGTCACAGACATTATAAAGTAATTGCATTTACTGTTTACTCAAACTAATGCATTATGTTATCACAATATTTATGCTATTTTAAAGCCCTGGTTACTATCAATAAAAAATGTGCTGCCCAAATTTAAATAAATCAAAATTTCTGAGCTCAGATGTATGTATTTTACCAAGTTTTCATTTAATTTTACACATACTAAATTTGCAGAAGAAAACTCTTTTGTATCCCACAATTCAAAATGTCAACTTTATTTACATTAACAAAAGAATAGGGTTGAAAAGAACTTGAGAAATTAAATTGTTCAACCCCACATTTAAGAAAGGATTCTTCTCTGAACAGCTTGAACAGGTTTAATTGGCCCACCCTGGTTCTAATACTAGCTTGTGAGGCAACACTGCGTCAGGTTGTTTCTTGGGCCACATGGTACTCCTTGAGGTATGTGAAGGGAGCAATTACCCCTCATTTATGTTTTATCTTCTCTAGACATAAATATTTCTATTTCTTCAATTGTGCATCATTTGACTCATTTTCTGTCCATGTAAGTCAAGCTCCTCTGATTTATCATAGTACCTCTTAAAATATGGCATACCAAATTTCTGACAAGATAGAAGCTTCTACGCAAACTTCTACCTCCCCTCTCCTATGTCACTGCTAAAATGATAAAAGAAATATGAAAGACGGGAGAAATGAGAGAGACCTGAATCAGTACTAAAAATCTGAAAGGAATTTATCCCTATGTAAGAAACCCTGGGGAATTTCGAAAAGGTATAGTGTAGATACTACCAAATAAATGAAAGACTGTCAAAAAAGCACATAAATGTTGTTATCCAAACTTCTGCTTTCTCATTTCAGAAAGTGAACATCGTAGCAGAAGATGGGAAACCCCAACTTAAGCAACTTGGAACTAGAGAAAAGAGCAGCTTATCAAGCTATTTGACAGTTTACCATGCTTTAAGAAAGTCTTTGAGAAACTTTCAGAAGAATGCCTAACATTTCAAGTCACTGCAGAAGATAATAACAACTATGAGCTTATGCAAAAAAAAAAGAAAAAATATTTTAAATAGTACAGAAAACAAGAAAAAAAAAAGCATAATAGTTATGTTTAAAATATGAAATGATTATACAGATATTTTCCTGTTGAAAATGAGATAATTTTGCAAAATTCTAGGGACATGATGTTTTCAGAGGGGACACTTGAAAAAAACTGACACCAAAGGTGAAATTTAAAAGGTTAGCAGAGGGGGCATGCCCAAGATGGCCGAACACGAACAGCTCCAGCCTCCAGCTCCCAGTGTGAGCAACACAGAAGACAGGTGATTTCTGCATTTTCAACTGAGGTACCGGGTTCATCTCACTGGGGCGTCTCAGACAGTTGGCGCTGGTACCTGGGTGCAGCCCGACCAGCGAGAGCTGAAGCAGGGCAAAGCATCGCCTTACCTGGAGAGCGCAAGGGCGAAGGGAATTCCTTTTCCTAGCCAAAGGAAAGTGAGACACACAACATCTGGAAAATCGGGTAACTCCCACCCTAATACTGTGCTTTACCAAGGGTCTTAGCAAACAGCACACCAGATTATATCCCACACCTGGCCTGGAGGGTCCCACGCCCACGGAGCCTCCCTCATTGCTAGCACAGCAGTCTGAGATCTAACTGCAAGGTGGCAGCAAGGCTGGGGGAGGGGCGCCTGCCATGGCTGAGGCTTAAGCAGGTAAACCAAGCTGCTGGGAAGTTCGAATTTGGAGGAGCCCACCACAGCTCAAGGAGGCCTGCCTGCCTCTGTAGACTCCACCTCTGGGGACAGGGCATAGCTAAACAAAAAGCAGCAGAAACCTCAGAAGAGGTAAATGTCCCTGTCTGACAGCTTTGAAAAGACCAGTGGATCCCCCAGCACGGAGGTTGAAATCTGAAAACGGACAGACTGCCTGCTCAAGTGGGTCCCTGACCCCTGAGTGGCCTAACTGGGAGACATCCCCCACTAGGTGCAGACTAATACCTCACACCTCACACAGCTGGGTACACCCCTGAGACGAAGCTTCCAGAGCAAGAATCAGACAGCAACACTTGCTGTTCAGCAATATTCTATCTTCTGCAGCCTCTGTTGCTGATACCCAAGCAAACAGGGTCTGGAGTGGTCCTCAAACGAACTCCAACACACCTGCAGCTGAGGGTCCTGACTGCTAGAAGGAAAACTAACAAACAGAAAGGACACGCAACAA
>NW_016816076.1:2130418-2151849 GCF_001698545.2 Rhinopithecus bieti
AGCCAACAGACACATGAAAAAATGCTCATCATCACTCGCCATCAGAGAAATGCAAATCAAAACCACAATGAGATACCATCTCACACCAGTTAGAATGGCAATCATTAAAAAGTCAGGAAACAACAGGTGCTGGAGAGGATATGGAGAAATAGGAACACTTTTACACTGTTGGTGGGACTGTAAACTAGTTCAACCATTGTGGAAGACAGTGTGGTGATTCCTCAAGGATCTAGAACTAGAAATACCGTATGACCCAGCCATCCCATTACTGGGTATATACCCAAAGGATTATAAGTCATGCTGCTATAAAGACACACACACACGTATGTTTATTGTGGGACTATTCACAATAGCAAAGATTTGGAATCAACCCAAACGTCCATCAGTGACAGACTGGATTAAGAAAATGTGGCACATATACACCATGGAATACTATGCAGCCATAAAAAAGGATGAGTTCGTGTCCTTTGTAGGGACATGGATGCAGCTGAGAAACCATCATTCTCAGCAAACTATCGCAAGAACAGAAAACCACATGTTCTCACTCATAGGTGGGAATTGAACAATGAGAACACTTGGACACAGGAAGGGGAATATCACACACCGGGTCCTATTGTGGGGAGGGGGGAGGAGGGAGGGATAGCATTAGGAGATATACCTAATGTAAATGACTAGTTAATGGGTGCAGCACACCAACATGGCACATGTACACATATGTAACAAACCTGCACGTTGTGCACATGTACCCTAGAACTTAAAGTATGAAAAAAAGAAAGAAAAGTTAGCAGATATGAACAAAAAAGAAAGCAGAAGTAGCAATATTAAAACATAAAACTGGGGGGAGAACCTCAAAATTCAGGTCTTTTAGGTAGAAGGTGATTTTATGATAAAACATCTGACTGTCATGAATGTTTATACAGGAAATCATATACCACCAAGTATGTTTTTAAAAAATTCTATCAATTATCAACACAATGTTGGGGAGTATATTTTATATAATTAAAAAATAGATAAAATACAAATGCATTAATCCATGACAGAGCCAAGTAAAAAAATTAAAAGCATAAGATATTTGAACAATTATTTTTAAAAATTAAATTGTCATACATCAAGCTCTGAACACCAAAAGCTGAAAATGTAACCTCATTTTCCAAGTTCAATAAACCATTTATACAGATATAGCATAGTGTAGTAGAAATCAGAAATGTTACAAACTACATTTTTGCCACAGAACAATTAAACTAGAATAACAAAAGTTTAAATAGAAATATTCCAATTGCTTGTTACTTGAAGAAATATCATCAAAAATAACAATTTAATCAAAGAAAAGTAAAAAGCATAACAATATTAATTAAAAAACGTACATGTCAAAATGCATAGGATGCAACAAACATTTCAGCAAGGTAAACTTGGGGAAATTTGGTATAAATAATCCTCAAATGTCAGTCATACCTGTCAAAAGGAGGAGGGATTTATAAAAAGCTGTAATGTTTGTAATAATCAACCATAAGTCTTCTCTGACAGATCATGTCTTCTGGGCACTTCGCCCATTCTTCATGACTAAAGTTTACTGAGAACAGTTTTGATCATTACTCTGCTACCTTGGAATATACATCGGGACTGGGAACCCAAACTCACTTAAGCCATGTTTGTGCTATGCTCTGCATAGACATGAAAGCAAAACAGGTTGAAACTGCAGCCCACTGCTCATTATTCTGAACAAATATTCCCAAAGTCACTTTAGTCATTGGCATGTATCATAAGTTTCAGTTCATTCCACATTTTTTTGGATTTTCTGAACTATTCCTAAAAATACTTATGTGCCACATTTATAGTTCTCCTTGTTTACTGCGCCTCTCACATGCAGCAACCCTGGTTTTGAATTTGCAGAATAAATTCTGTCCTTGCACTTCCACGAGCAGGATGCTTGTGGATTCCTCCCCATAGACAGTAGGCTTCTCTTCCATCTATAGAGGTTTACATAGTTTTAGCTTCAATAAATAAATGGGAAATTTGTAAAAACATAGAAAATCTAAACAACATTATCAACCAACTTGATCTAATTGCCATTTATTGATTACTACACCCAAACACAATAGAAAGTAAATTCTTCCTACATGCACACAGAATATTCTCCAATGTCATTTGTATTCTAGTTGTTAAAATAAGTCTCAATAAATTTAAAAGAACTCAAATTGGTGGGGCACGGTGGCTCACGCCTGTAATCCCAGGCGTGCCACTTTGGAAGGCAGAAGTGGGCAGATCACCTGAGATCGGGAGTTTACGACCAGCCTTACCAACATGGAGAAACCCCATCTCTACTGAAAATACAATATTAGCCCAGTGTGGTGGCGTGTGCTTGTAATCCCAGCTACTCAGGGGGCTGAGGCAGGAGAATCACTGAACCTGGGAGTCAGAGGTTGTGGTGAGCCAAGATCATGCCATTGCACTCCAGCCTGGGCAACAAAGGCAAAACACCGTCTCAGAAGGAAAAAAAAAACAAAAAACAAAACTCAAATTATACAAAATTACATTCTCTCATTATAATAAAATTAGAAATCAGTAACAGAAAGATACCTGAAAAATCCCCAAGTATGTAGCAATTAAATAACCTACTTCTAAATATTCCATGGGTCAAGAAATAATCAAAAGGATAATCAGAAAGTATTTTGAACTGAAAGAAAATGTCAACTCAACGTATCAAAATGTGAGGATGCAGCTGAAGCAGTACTTAAGGGAAAATTTACAGCGCCAAACACCTATAATTAGGAAAGAAGAAAGTTCTCAAATCAAATGACCTCAGCTTCCACCACAGGACTGGAAGAGGAGTAAACTGAACCAAAGGTAAGCATAATGAAGGAAATAAATAACAATAGAAATTAACAAAACGGAACAGAGAAAAAGAACTGGGAAAAATCAGGGGAAGAGTAATAAAACTGATAAATTCCTAGGCAGACTGATCAGGAAAAAAAGGAGGAGACACAAAATTACCAGGTATTGAGGTAACATCACTATAGATCCGATAGGTATTAAAAGGATAACATGGAACATTATTAACATTTTTATGCCAATAAATTCAACAACTCAGATAAAATTACCAATTCCTTTAAAGACAGTAACTATCAAAGCTTACTCAATGATAAATAAGTCACATGAATACCCCTATATTTATTAAAGAAATTGAATTTATAGTTTAAACCTTCCCACAAAGAAAACTCCAGACCTAGTTGGTGTCACTGTTGAACTCCTAACATTTTATGAAGAAATCCTACTAATTTTACACAAACTGTTTTAGAAAATTGAAGAGCACAGAGGAGATTTGCATTATCCAAATACTAAAACCACAGAGTAACATAACAAGGAAAAAAAGTCACAGACCAATATCCCTTAGGAATGTAGATGCAAAAATTCTAAAACAAAATTTTGGCAAATCAAGTTTGACAGTATATAAAGATAAGGCAATAACAGGATGTGGGGCCTTTGGGGATGTGATCAGATAATGACGGTGGTACCCTCATGAATGGGATTATTGCCCTTATTAGATAGACCCAAGAAAGCTCTTCATCCCTTCGGCTATGTGAGATCACAGTGAGAAGGCACCATCTACAAACCAGGTAACAAACCATCCCCAGACACGGAGTCGGCTGGTGCCCTGACCTTGGAGTTTCTGAACTTGAGAACTCTAAAGAATAAATTTCTGTTATTTATGTCTATGGCATTTTGTTATAGTAGCCCGAATAGACTACGATCTTAACAAAGATGCAAAGGCAATACAATGGAGAAACGACAGTGTTTTCAAAAAATGCTAAAGGAAAACTGGATGTTCAAAAGCAAAAAGTTTAAAAATTCATCTCAACACATATCTCACATCTCATACAAAGTTTATTTCAAACTGGATAATATACCTAAATTCAAAATATAATATAAAACTTCCAGAACACATAGGAGAAAAGCTGTGTGACCTTAAGTTTGGTGATGAGTTTTTAGATATAACACCAAAAGCATGATTCACATGAGAAGAAACTAATAGGACTTATTGAAATTAAAACCTTTTGCTCTAAGAAAGACACTGTTAAAAGAATGAAAGAACATGCCAAAGCCTGAAAGAATGGAAACCTGCCTGAAGACTGTGGGAAAAGAGTAGATCCTCTGAACACACCGATGCCTCTCACTTCCTTTCCTCACCACTAGCTGCTGTTTCTCCCCTGTACTCCTTTGGAAGATGAGTGAATGGGAAGGGGCAGTTCTTACTTGGCTGGATAAACCCCTACTCTCCAGGCCTGTCAGATGATTCAAACTCACCACCCTGAGGCTCTTGAGCTGAACCGCAACTCCCCTGGCCCAAGACAGATGTATTTGCACTCCAAGTAGCCACTTAGGGATAATCTAGCTGTTCACTTCAAGCTTCTTTCTGACAAGATCCTTTCATTTCTATAGCTGGCCCTATTAAACAGGACCAAGAGCACCTCAAATTACCCTGTTGCATGCTCACTCTCTCGTTTTCTCTACTGTATAGTCGCCTTTTGATAGAAAACAAAGATACATCTATGTTTTAAAAATCCTGGGAGTGCTATAAATAATGCAGCAGCACTCTCCAATATCAAAGAAGTCTGAAAGCCCTCCTCTAGTTCTCTGGGTTTCCTTGTTTGGAGTCAGACCCCAGTCTACCATCCTGGTCAAGGTTCAGGCAACAATCCTCGTTGTTCCCCAAACACAGGGAATATTTCAAAGCTCACCAAGAGTACTCCCTTGAAGCTCCTCTCACTAGCAATGGCTCTCCCCAAATGGAGAGCAATGTCTCTCTCCAAAAAAAACCTACCTTACTAACCTCTTTAAATTTCTCCTAGCCCTTCTTACACCTTTTATTTTGCTAAGTGACCCATGAATCAATAAATAGGTCCTATTTTACTTCCTTTGTAAATTATTTATGAGGGAGAGAGAGATTGACTCTCATTGACTCTGGTATCTTGATATCTCACCTACTGGAGCCTCAGTCAAAAATAAGGCAGCTTGATAGCACCCTCCAGAAAGGCTACAATGAAAAAGACAGAAGCGTCCAATGTTGGAGTGGACGACAGAGCAATTAAAACTCTCATACTCTTCCATAGGAGTTTAAAATGATACAACTTCTAAAAAACTATCTGGTGGGATTCACTAAAGCTGAATTATGTATATCCTATGAACCAGCAATTCCACTGCTAGGTTTACACCCTGAGAGAAATGTGTGTGTGTGTGTGTGTGTGTATGTGTGTACATACACACAAGTAGTACTACCACAAACATCTTTTGGTGAATATATATATATATATTCACCAAAGTTTACTACTTATATTTGCCAAAAACTAGTTGTGGGGGATGGGGTGGGAAGGACCAAATCCACAGTAAAATGGATACATAATTTATGGCTCATCCACGCAATGGCACACTATCCAGAAACGAGAATAAACAAAGGGCAACTACTCACAATAAAAGGATTGGTCTTATGACATAATACTGAATTTTGAAAAACAAACACAAAAAATTCTATTCTGCATAACTGTACCTATATAACATTTTTAAATAGACAAAACAACCCCAATTATTCTATTTAGAATATGGGATACTTAGCACCTTTTTTTCCAAGTAATGGCCCTAGTGACAATTCAGAACGATAAAAGAGATCACCCTCAACATATTGCTATAAAAGACATAAAATCAAATATTATTGCCTGGAGATAGCCTCATATTTGACATATTACCTTATACAGCTAAGTTTATTTTCTTAAATTGATATCATTTTGCTTTCATTACTGAAAACAGGTTACCTTGAGAAAAGTTAAGTTTCATATTATGAATTACAGTTCAAAGTATACAATTATCATTATGAGCCACAAGAGGGCAGCAGTTCCAAGGAATGGAGTTATGAATATGAAATGAAATTACAGAAGAGCAATATAAATTATTGAGTTTGTGAACCACAGATTTTTTAACAGAACTTAAAAATTATTATTCCAAGGCTTTTTAATTTAGAATTTTAGGACTAGGAAAAACCCGAAAACGGTCATATAAGAATGTATTTCATTTTCATTTCATGTATTTCATTTTCTTCCATATATAAATCATATGTGGACTTATATAAAATATATCTGTTTTACTTTAGTATGAAAATTCTGTATAAAATCATTTGCCATACAATAGCTCACATATGTATAGATCCTTGAACTTTTAAAATATTTTCATAAATGTAATATTTTATCCTTTTACTCTATTAAGCCCTCTGAAGTAGACATGCCAAAATTATTAATTTCCTTTTATAGATGAAGAA
This sequence comes from Rhinopithecus bieti, assembly GCF_001698545.2. Taxonomy (NCBI): domain Eukaryota; kingdom Metazoa; phylum Chordata; class Mammalia; order Primates; family Cercopithecidae; genus Rhinopithecus; species Rhinopithecus bieti. The sequence continues at coordinate 2,136,723 of NW_016816076.1, forward strand.
ATTGAGGTTTGGGAGAAGTGAGTAGCTTGTCCTAACTAACACCACTAATAAGTAGAAAAGGCAGAAGCTCATTCAACATATTTTCTATTATTTTGCACAGTTGTTAACCACACAAAAATAACAATGGTATTCTTTAGTCACATATGAATTTAGAATATTATTTTAATAGAGTTCTGCTCTAATAGAATGTTAGTGTTAAACTTGTCAATAAGACCTTTCATAGATACCTGGCTAATGATGTTCTCTATTGAACTACTGACACTTATTAATCTTTGTTATCTTCTGATAGAAAAAATGGAAGTAGAAGTGAAGTTTGAAGTAAAATAAGCAGTATTTTCAGAGGATGATGATTAGGATAAAAGGGAAAACAGACACACAATTCTAGGGAGCAGGCTTAACAGTTACCTCAAAAACTACCATAGTAGTTGTAAATGTTTACCATAGGCTGTAAATATTCCTAAAGCCACTCAATTTTATGTTACCAGGAAAAGAATTTATTAATATTGTTTATTAGCCCTAATGTTTAATTATTTTATTTTGGTAAATAGAATATTATAGCTATAAAACAGACTCAATATCTGATGCTTAAAATGTATCCAATTAGAAAGGAAACTGCAACTTGAGGAACAGAACATATAACATCTACAAAAAAAAATAGTATGTAATGAAACAAACGAATGGAAGAAAATTTGCTTAGTGTTATAAATAATCAGAGAGAAGTCAAAAACTTATTTCCTTGGACTAAAATATCCCATTCAACTACAAAAGTCAATTGAGGCTACTTCTAGGTTTTAAATTTTTCTATGTCTTCATAAGGGTCTAATTTCTCCACTCTCAGATATCTGGTGTATTACATAACTCTTCTGCTTCAGTTATTTCCACCTTACCAGGTACTGCTGGCAAAGCAGAAGCTAGAGATAGTTGCATTAGTACAACCCTGGGTTTCTTCCTTTTATTCATTCATTCATTCATTCATTTTACAAACACTTGTTGGGCGTACAAGCTAAGAACAGCAAAAGACAGCTCATCAAAAAATAAATGAATTATTCCCTCATGGCATAAATAAATGTTAAACAAAAGATGTATTATTACTAAAGAAATAACTGAGACTGAAAAAAAGACGTAGTATTACCAACTGTGGTGATATAAATGAAAAGTTTCAGGTGCAATGAAGACAATAAAACGACAAAACAATATCCAACTTATGTTGTCATTCACAAAAACCTTTAAGGAGGTGACATTTAACCTGAGATTCAAAGGTGGGCAATGGAGAAACACCTCCAAGAAGGGGAATGGTGTATCTAATGCCTGAGTAAAGAGTGCCTGGCTTGTTCAAATAACTGAAACTTTTAATTTATCCATGACTAGCACATACACTGTAGAAGAAATAAGGTATAAAAGTCAAGGTGCAGAGAATATACATTTATATGTATTATTAATAAGGGGGAATTTAAAAAATATTGCCAAGCCCCTTCTCTAAAGAGCAAAATCAGACAGGATACTGGATTGAGGGATTAAAGAACAACTCAACTTTGAGTTCACAAATTCCCAAACCACAAGAAAACCAGATTACACAGTACTTTCTCTCTTTATCTCACATGAATGAGGACCAAATGAAATAATATACTAAAACTGCATAATTCACAAAGCAGTATGTACATTTTAATTGTTAATATAAAAGCATGTCTAATTTCATTTCAGCCTTAATTCTTATTCCAAATATAAAGTGGTATTCATCTTTCAAAATTCTCTAGTGCAAATCTCCAAGACATCTCCCTAAAATAATAACCTTCCTTTCGTCTGCAGTAAATCTATTTTCCTATTAATGAAAATTTAAAATTTTTTTGCAAAGCCTTGTCAAACTTACATTCTAACGCATTATAAAGAAATTCAAAATCTTCATTTGTTTTAGGATTATGCCTCCGGTGATAGTCCAATTTTATCCATTCTTCTTTTTCTCTTATCTTCCTTAGTTCTTGCTGTGTTTCCCATTCCAACCTTAAGCTTTTCTGTCTTCTTAAATTCTCTACGAAGATTTTAGCATGCCATTGCCTGTAGTAAGTCTGTATCACTATCACCTATAGTTAAAAGGAAATAGAAAGTGTCTATCATCAACTTTTTGATCAGACATTAAAGGCAAGGATGATTATTTCAATTACAATTCCATAAGAAAATACTGAGTCTAGTTTTAGCCCTAGACTAAATAGATATTTTCACAAACACTAACATAAAAAACATGTATAATGCATGTCACTGGTATTTGACTTTGAATTCTCGCAAACACACTTTCACAGAAGGATGTTTGTACAATCCTTAACAGAATAGACTCTGGAGTAAAACTTAGTTTGAATCTTCCTTCTGCTACTCACTAGTTGTTTGATTTTGGATAAGTTACTTGCCATCTCTATGCTTTAGTACCCTCATGTGTAAAACAGTGATAATAAGAGTATACATATAAAGTGCTTAACCCAAGCCTGATACATCATGAGTCCTCAATACTATTATTGTTATAAATATTAATTATCTCCATCTTATCTTAAATGCCACTAGCTTAGGCTCATGTTTATAACAAAACTGTATTTCCTAAATGCACATCAGGTAGGTATGTGTTGAAACCATCAAAGGTAGGTTAGATAAAATGGAGACTGAAGCAAATAAATATTTATTAAATTGTATCAAACATGAATATGTTTGGAAGTACACCATAGTACTAAACCCTCAAAAAGTCTATGATATAGCTGAGAGAGTTTATCATTTTTTTCTGAGAGTTTATAATTTTATTAAACTCATAAATAAAAATAAAATGTGAAGAGGTCAGATGAAGACTGATGATAGAGCTTATGCTGATGCATCCCTTACTCTCATCCTAATGCCTAATAATTACAGAAAAACTATGTAAAGCAGATATCAACAAAGATACTGGATCAAACTGAAGGGGTCCCCCAAAAGAAGAGAAACTCTGAAGAATCCCTTCAACAAAAGAGGCTGGTAGAATGAACTGAAGAAAGTCTGTAACCTAATCACGCACTGGAGAAGCAAGTCAGAAAATACAGAAGGGGCTCTAGGACTGCTCTAAGCCCAACACTGATGGATGGTCTGAGCAGAATGGCCACTAACCAGGTGATTGTTTAAAAAATGCAAAAAGGAGAGGTTCCTGTAAAATAGTTAGGCAAGGAGCAACAGAGATATTCGTCCCTAGGCAAGAGTGGTGAGTGTCCCAGAAGGTGATACCCAGGATGAAAAAAAAAAAAAAAAAAAGCCCCATCTGGAAAACTAGCTTTCTCCCATAATCAAGCTTTACATGTCCCCTAAAATCATGGGGTCAGACTGGGTGAACCAATATGCTATTGGCATATTGGACATTAAGAATCTCAAACACATCAGCAGCATCTAGAAAATTATTAGAAATGCAAATTTTCAGGCCCCACCCCAGAGCTATTGATCAGAAACTCCTGGGGCAGCACAGGATTCTATATATTCATGAGCCCTCCAGATGATGCTTATAATAAAGTTTTAGAACTAGTAGAGTAAATCAAAACAAAACAAAATACAAGAGCAGACTAAATATAGTTAATATTTTCACAGAGAAAGGAAAGGCTATCAGTATAAAATAATATAATGAGCCAAGAAAAAAGACTGGCAAAATTTTATTTTGAAATTTAAAAAATTAATAGAATATGGATTAGCCTGAGTGCTACTAAACTTGTTAAACTTATCTAAAACACCAAAACACGTTTGTTTAAACACAGAAGTTTTTTTCCCTTTCACGTGACAATCCAGGGATCAGCACAGCAGTTTAGGGCTGGTAGGAAAGCGCTGTCATATTTAACAAATGGTTTCCTACTTATATGTCCCAGATGGCTGGTCCACTTACCAGCTTCCAACCAGTAAACAGAGGGAAAAGGAACAAAGAGCATTTTAAGAATGATAACTGTAAGTGGCTCACATTGTCCCTCACATCTCGCTGTCCAGGTCTTAGTTATACGGCCTCACTGATACACAAGGGAGGTGATGAAATGTGGTCATCAGTGGAGCAGACACATGCTCAGATAAAGCTCTACAACAATAGGAGAAGGGAAAAACGGGTATTGACAGAGAACTAGTAGTTTCTTGTAAGCTGATCTGCAGAATGTGCAGAACATAAGAAGTAATAAGTAGGCAAGAAAATTAGGTAAGAAAATCTTTTAGCATTCAGGACAAAGGCTCATAAAAATTTTAAATGTTTCTTTTGGAATTTTAAAACATTCCAAAATGTTTCTTTTTTTTTTTAATTTTTTTTTTTTTTTTTTTTTTTTAGGCAAAGTCTCACTCTCACCCAGGCTAGAGTACAGTGGCGTGATCTCAGCTCACTGCAGCCTCCGCCTCCTGGGTTCAAGTGATTCTCATGCTTCCCCTCCTGAGCAGTTGGGACCACAGGCACATGCCACTATGCCTGGCTAATTCTTGTATTTTTAGTAGAGACAGGGTTTCACCATGTTGCCGAGCTTGGTCTCCAACTTCTGGCCTCAAGTGATCTGCCTACCTCAGCATCCCAAAGTACTGGGATTACAAGCCTGAGTCTCGGCATCTGGCCTCATTCAAAAATATTTCTGAGATAAGTTCCAGACAAAATGAGGAAAGCTGATTACAGAAATTCATAAAAACATAATAGAGGAATATGTCCCACAGCAAGACATGGACTCTCAGAAAGGGTCCATCATGAAGTCTCAAGCATATTACAGTAAGTTTGCCAAATACCAAGGATAAAGTGAAAATCCTGACAGCTTCTAGAAAGAGGAAACTAAGAAAGGATGGGGCAGGAAATGAAGGAAAGCCTAATAAGGTTCTTGACTTATTCATGGAAACGATATATAGCCTGATTAGATATGCACTTGGTATAAAAAATTTAGTTATGTTAAAAAAATATGTATGAATAACTGTCAGAGGCGTGTGAACCAGAGCAACTCCATCTTGAATAGGAGCTGGGTAAAATGAGGCTGAAACTTACTGGGCTGCGTTCCAGGCTGCTAGGCATTGTAAGCCACAGGATGAGATAAGAGGTCAGTAGAAGATACAGGTCATAAAGACCTTGCTAATAAAACAGGTTGCAGTAAAGAAGCTGGCTAAATCCCACCAAAATCAACATGGCGACGAGAGTGACCTCCGGTCATCCTCACCACTACACTCCCACCAGCGCCAAGATGGTTTACAAATGCCATGGCAACATCAGGAAGTTACCCTACATGGTCTAAAAATGGGAGGCATGAATAATCCACTCCTTGTTTAGCATATCATGAAGAAATAACCATAAAAATGGGCAACCGGCACCGGGCAACCCTCAGGTCTGCTGTCTGTGGAGTAGCCATTCTTTTGTTCCCTTACTTTCTTAATAAACTTGCTTTTACTTTATTCTACAGACTTGCCCTGAATTAGTTCTTGTGGGAGATCCAAGAACCCTATCTTGGGATCTGGATCGGGACCCCTTTTTTGTAACATAACCACTAGAAAACATAAAATACTTATTTCTGAACTACGAAAGAACAAAAAAAGAAACATTTAATCAAACCAACAAAAGAAAAGGCTAAAAAAGCATAAACAAATAAGAATAATTAGTAAATGAAACAAAATGAAATAGCAAGAATGAGCCCAAAAATATCAGTAGTCACACATAACATCTTTCTTGAAACAAGAAAGATTTAAAATAGTAAATAGTGAACTCAAAACCTATTAAAAAAAAAAACATGACCCAAGTAGAAAGGAATCAAAGTTAAAAGAACTTATTTAATGGAAATGTACTCCCTATATCAGCTTTTAACAAATCCCTCTGTTTATAGGTCACACCTCACTTCCACCTCCCACAGAACCTCCAATTCACCTTGCAAGACTCTATGGGGCAAATCTATTTGGTTCTTGATGCCATCCTCATTGGCAGGCATTTAGATTTTCACTCCCTCTGTTCTAGTAAGTCAAGTTAACATTTTCCCATCTGCTTTAAAACTTAAAAAAAAAAACCACAACTGACATTTACTCTTCTTATGTATTCTTTGTCCTTGTATACTTATACTTTTATTCTTTCAATATCATTTTTTGGAGTTTGGAAAATGACAGTAATTTCCATTTCCTTACCTAATATCCATTCTCCTCTACTTTCTCCTACTGAGAAGATCTCAAGCTCATTGAGGAGCAATGATATGCTACTTTAAAAATTCATTTATCACACACTTTTGCAGTAGGGATAGTCACATGACATAATTCAAGTCAGTGGGATGCAACTAGAAGTCACTGGGTGGGGCTTTCCGGGGAAATCCTTGAAGGTGGCATTCACGGAACATGCTGCCTTGACTTTTCCCTTCTTCTCATATGGAATGCAGGCATGATGAAAATTAGTCAACCATTTATCTTCATACAGTAACAAGCTCATGATGAGCTTAATGGAGTAGAAAGATGAAAGGAGTTTATGATTCTGATGACATCACAGTCACCACCCATGCCCAGTACAGTAAGAAAGTAAAAATTAATTTGGACTGAGAAAGTAAAAAATTGTTAGGCTGGAATAACAGGCACTAATAAGGTCAGCTACAAAATTAACAAAAACAGTATTTCTCCCAAGGACACTCTACAACTATAAAATATTTTAACAATCCCCTTCTTTGAGTGACTGCTATTTTCTTACTCACTGAGAAACTTTGTTCTCTAAATTCATAAACTATCAGAAACTTTCCTGTTTGAAATTAGACCAGTAAGAAACATTCCACTCTTGCCTAGAGGTTGTACATCACTTTGACAGAGAGAAGCAGCCTCAATTTGCAACCAAGGTGCTGAACTTCAGAGAACTTCAAAGAAACATTTCCCATCTCCTTTAACTTTGTTTCCAAAGGAAGGTGACCTTGGTCTACTTCACAGTCCAGACCTAATGTTGGCCCATTTATACACACCCTTGTTTTGCATTGAGACTATCAGGATACTGCTTCCCTTAAAACCCACTCAAACTTCACTCTTCCCCAAATGATATAATAACTCCACATATTCCTTTATTTGGTGAAAATTAGTTTGGACTGAAAAAGCAAAAAATTATCAGGCTGGAATAACTGGCACTGACAAAGCCTGCTGTAAAGTTAGCCCCATGGTTCCCCTGGTACACTGTTTCCTTCAGGGCAATTAAGTCAACAGATTTAACTTTTTTTCACTACAAGTTTGTCTCTAAAGATATCGGGCTGAATAGCCTAGCTCTAGATTTCTTGTCATTTGAAAATCAAAATCTCTTAAAGTCACTGCTTTCCGGTCATTTTTACTCACAATAAATTGATGGTAGGAGGTAGATCAAATAGGTTGAAAGTGAAAGAATGAAAAATGATAGACCATGCAAAAAAATAAAACAGAGTTGGAGTGACTACGTTAATATCAGAGAAAATTGACTACTGTCCTATTTGGTTTCAATTAGTCTGGAAAGTTCCCTTGGTGATTCTACTGTGACAAGCGTTCAGGCCAAGGGACAGCAGTGTTAAGAAAGCTAATAATGGCCAAAGGCAATACACAAAGAAGCTGGGTTTCCCTAAGAGGAAAGGAAGGATTAGGAGCATTTAGGATTCTGGTTCTTTACATGGAGATAAAGACTGCTTTGTTGGCCGTGAAACATGACCCATACTCATGAGTATTCTTTCTCAAGCAAATGTGGCTTGGAGAAACAGACACACTCAGAACAACCGGCTTATGTATCCAATTTTTAGTATTCATCCACAATAAAAGTTACCTCACCGCCTTTAGTCTTTGAGCATGGTATTCTGCTGCTGAAAAATACTTTCCTGGTGTTACCAGTTTATCAGTCATATTTGATACATATACACCAATGTTAGTCATCTGTGTGGATGTTGTATTTGTAGTTTGTTGGAGATTTTTTTTCTGAAAAACTGTCTAAAAGAAAACATTAAAATTTAAATAAGTATCCCCTATATACACACATAAGTGAGTTTTCTACATATGTAAGTTAATTTTCTTTTATTAATTGCCATATAATTACTTAAGAGAAATTTGAGAGAGTCATACAGTATAATTATTGAGTCTATACCTTCAAAATCTAAAGGGAAAATGAAAACATTACCTGTGTATCCCTACAAAATACACTGAGTCTTTCGGGAATCTTTTTAGGTACAGTTTGTGTTCCAGCATGGTGATACTCTACTCCAGTTATTTTATGTCTGAATCCACCAAGAAATGGTTTGTGAAAGTCAGATTTGACAATCTCAACAGCTACCTGCTGGTATCGATCAAGGCCTGAGAGATAAAACCAAGATTCAATGAAAGTTCAACCAAGAAGGGACTCAAAAATACTTTCTCTAAAAGACATCAAATAACAAACCTGTTTGGACAGTGACAGTTATGATTTGAGAGACATCAGTTAATCCATCTATTCTTTTGACTGGATACAGATCTGGATTTGTAGAAAAGACTTCCACTTGTATAATTTCCTGTGGCTTAACTCCATGTTGTACTAGAGTCTCATCATTTTAAGAATTTTCCTAAAATTGAAATAAAATTTTAAAGTTTTATGACAAAGAAATGGCTATTCATTGATTTTATTTTTTGTTTTAATTGACAAATTAAAATTGTATATATTGTGTACATGTTTTGAACTATGTATACATTGTGAAGTAGCTTAATACGGCTATTAACATGTCCATTACCTCATATACTTATCATTTTGTGGTAAGAACATTTAATATCTATTCTCTCAGAAATTTTCAAATATGTAATATATTATTATTAACTATAGTCACCATTTCTAGAAATGGCTAATTGCACATTCTCATTTTAAGGTGATGGAAAATATCAAAGGTGAACTTTGAAACTTTGAACACATTTAATTATTAAATATAGTATTAATATATTTACTCATAGGAACACATATTTAATTATTAAATATAGTATTAATAGTTTCTATTAATAGTTTCTACCTCTTGCTCTGATGTTAGTACAGAAAACTTCATAATAGTAAGTTTTAGTGGCATTTTTGAGCAGGAATTTGGCATTATAAATAACACTATATTACTCTCAGTTTATCAGGAATATAAATATACAATAACCATGAAACTCCATAAACATTTAAAAAATAAAGACATTCTACGGTATGAGCAAAATAATATACTAAACGTTCATTCTACTAAAAAAAAAAAAAACGCAATGCGTTAAACGTAAGTACAGGACATATCCATATCAAGAGGAAGGATAATTATTTTAATACCCATCCTACCCCTCATATTAATTATTTCTCACATTGCTATAAAAAACTACCCAAGATTGCATAATTTATAAATAAAAGACATTTAGGCCGCACTTGGTAGTTCACGCCTATAACACCAGCACTTTGGGAGGCTGAGGTGGGTAGATCACTATGGCCAGGAGTTCATGACCAGCCTGTCCAACATGGGAAAACCCAGTCTCTACTAAAAATACAAAACTGAGCCAGGCCATGGTAGCACACTCCTGTAATCCCAGTTACTCAGGAGGCTGAGGCAAGAAAATTACTTAAACCTGGGAGGAAGAGGTTGCAGTGAGCCAAGATCACGCCACTGAACTCAAGCTTGAGCAAGACAGCAAAACTGTATTGAAAAAAATAATAAAATAGGTTTAACTGGCTCAACATTCCACAGGCTGTACGGGATCATGGCTGGGGAGACCTCAGGAAAATATGGCAGAAGGTAAAGAGGAAGGAGGCATATCTTACGTGGCCGGAGGAGGAGAAACAGAGTGAAGGAGGAGGTGCTACACACTTTTAAACAATCAGATCTCATGAGAACTCACTCACTATCAAGAAGACAGCAAGGTGGAAATCCGCCCCCATGATCCATTCGCCTCCCACCAGACCCCTCTTCCAACACTGAGGATTACAATTTGACAAGAGATTTGTGGGAGGACACAAATCCAAACCATATCATTCTGCCTTTGGGCCCTCTCAAATCCTCAAATCTCATGTCTTCAAATTGCAAAATACAATCATCCCTTCTCAACAGTCCCCCAAGTCTTAACTCATTTCAGCATTAACTCAAAAGTCCACAGATCAAAGTCTCATCTGAGACAAGGCATCTCACCCACGAGCCTATGAAATCAAAAACAAGTTAGTTACTTCCAAGATACAATGGAGATATAGGCATCGGGTAAATATACACATTCCAAAATGGAGAAATCAGCCAAAACAAAGGGGCTACAGGTCCCATGCAAGTTCAAAACCCAGCAGGGCAGTTATTGAATCTTAAAATTTCAAATAATCTCCTTTGATTCCATGTTTCACATACAGGCCACACCGATACAAGGGATGGGCTCCCAAGGCTTTGGGAAGCTCTGCCCCTGTGGCTCTGCAGGGCTCAGATTACATGGCTGCTCTCAAGAGCTGGCACTAAGTGCCTGTGGCTTTGCCAGGTGTACAGTACAAGTTGCTAATGGATCTACCATTCTGGAGTCTGGAAGATGGTGGCCCTCTTCTCACAGCTCCACTAGGCAGTGCCACAGTGGGGACTCTGTGTGGGGTCTCCAATCACATATTTCCCCTCTGTACCACCCTAGTAGAGGTTCTCCATGAGGGCTCTGCTCCTGCAGCCAACTTCTGCCTGGACATCCAAACATTTCCATACATCCTCTGAAATCTAGGCAGAGGCTCCCGAGCCTCAATTCTTGCCCTCTGTGCACCCATAGGCTTAATACCACATGAAAGCCACTAAGGCTTATGGTTTCCACCCTCTGGAGCAATGGCCTGAGACATATCCGGAGCTATTTTAGCCAAAGCAGGAGCTGGAGTGGCTGGGACACAGGCAGAAGTGTCCTGAATGGCCCTACACCTAGCCCACAAAACCATTTTTCCCTCCTAGGCCTCCAGGCCTGTGACAAGAGGAGCTGCCGTGAAGGTCTCTGAAATGACTTTGAGGCATTTTCCCCATTGTCTTGGCCATTAACATTTGGCTCCTTTTTATTATACAAATTTTCCAGCCTGCTTTAATTCCTCCCTTGAAATAGGGTTTTTCTTTTCTACCAAATGGTCAGGCTACAAATTTTCTAAACTTTTATGCTCTGCTTCCTTTTTAAATGTAAGCTCCAGTTTCAGATCATCTCCTTCCTCACACATATGACCATATACTGTTAGAACCAGGCCACATCTTGAATGCTTTGCTGCTTAGAAACTTCTTCTACCAGATACCCTAAATCATCACTTTCAAGTTCAAAGTTCCACAGATCCCTAGAGCAAGGACACAATGCTGCCAGTGTCTTTGCTAAAACACAGCACGTGTGACCTTTACTCCAGTTCCCAATGAGTTCCTCATTTCCATCTGAGACTACCTCAGCCTGGTCTCCATTGTCCATATCACTATCAGCATTTTAGTCACAACAATTTAACAACTCTCTAGGAAGTTCCAAACTTTCCCTCATCTTCCTGTCTTCTTCAAAGGCCTCTAAACTGTTCCAACCTCTGCCCATTACCCAGTTCCAAAGTTGCTTCCATATTTTCAGATATCTTTACAGCAATGCCCAACTTCTTGGTACGAACTTTCTGTATTAGTTCTTTCTCACATTGCTATAAAGAACTACTTAAGATTGGGTACTTTATAAAGAAAAGAGGTTTAACTGGCTCACAGTTCCATGGGCTGTATAGGAAGCATGGTTGGGGAGGCCTCAGGAAATTTACAATCATGGCAAAAGGTGAAGAAGGAGGAGGCACGTTTTACATGGCTGGAGTGGGGGTAAGAGAGAAAAGGGAGAGGTGCTGAACACTTTTAAACAACCAGATCTCATAATAACTCACTATCACAAGAACAACAAGGGGGAAATCTGCCCCCCATGATCCAATCACCTCCCACAAGGTCCCTCCTCCAACACTGGGGAATACAATTCAACATAAGATTTGGGTGGGGACACAAATCCAAACCCCCAGTACAGAGAAGCATAGATGCAGAATCACTTACTTTCTCTCTTTTCATAATCAGAAACTCATATAAATTAATTCATGCCATGGTAGAGTTAAGCCTCAGTTTTGTGCTAGAAAAAGTATACATTGCTTAATTTTTATGATGCTATTGTTTTAATTTCTACTCACTCCTCCCGCATCTAACCAGCCACTGGTGTATTCAGTAAATTGACTAATTTTCTTTCTCTATTTTAAGGCATACAAAAGTGTAATTATGTGACTGGCTGCTGTTTTGTGTCATGGAAACTTTATTGATGGAATCTATATTAATCTTCAAAATTTATGGCCCTTCTAAATTGCAGTTAGAAATGTGAACACTGCAAAAGGTTTACTTATGCTTAGAAATCCATCAGACACCACTACATAATCCAACTTACAATGATAATGGTTCAACTTACAATTTTCTGACTTTATGATGATGCAAAAGCCACACACATTTAGTAGAAACCATACTTCGACCACCCACACAATCACTGTTTTTCACTTTCAGTGCAGTATGCAATAAATTACATGAGATATTCAACACTTATAAAAGAGTCCTTGTATTAAATGATTTTGCCCACCTGTAGGCTAACATAACTATTCTGAGCACATTTAAGGAAGGCTAGGCTAAGCTGAGATTTGGTAGGGTAGGCTAACTAAATGCATTTTTGACATATGATGTTTTCAATTTATGATAGGTTTACTGGGACATAACCCAATCATAAGTTGATGAGCATCTGTAGTCTATTTTGGCTATGTTCAAGAAAGCACATTCTAAGATCTTTGAGTTTCTACTTCACACCCTAAATTCTTCAGTTAAAAAATTAACATAAGGGCTGGGTGTGGTGGCTCACACCTGTAATCCTAGCACTTTGCGAGGTGGGTAGATCATGAGGTCAGGAGTTCAAGACCAGCCTGGCCAATATGGTGAAACCCGTCTCTACTAAAAATGTAAAAATTAGCCGGTATGGTGACGCATGCCTGTGGTCCCAGCTACTTGGGAGGCTGAGGCAAGAGAATCACTTGAACCCAAGGAGGTGGAGGTTGCAGTGAGCAAGATCATGCTACTGACTCCAGCCTAGACAACAGAGTGAGACTCCATCTCAAAAAAAATAAAATTAACATGAATGTCATATGGACTTTATGATAGGTTGACTAACTGCCCCAAGTATGTCTACATTCTAATCTCCCAGACTATGAATATTACCTTATATGGCAAAGGTGGCTTTGCAGATTTGATTGAGAATTTTGAGTTGGAAAGATTTTCCTAGATTATCTGGTTGGGCCATAAATGTAATCACAAGTCCCCTTATTAGAGGAAGAGGAAGATCTGATGACAGAGGAGAAGGCCATATGACAGAAGCAGACAGATTTGAAGATGCTACAGTTCTGGCTTTTAAAAAGGAGGAAGGGGCTAATAAGCCAAGAAATACAAGGAATGCAACTCTAGAAGCTGGAAGGGCAAGGAATTAGATTCTCTTCTGGAGCCTCCAGAGGGACAGCAGCCCTGTAGACACCTTGACTTTATCTCAATGAAATTAATTTTGGATTTTTTGCCTCTAGAACTATAAGCGAAATATATGTGCTGCTTTAAGCCACTAAATTTGTGACTGTTAGAACAGCCATAGGAAACTAATACAGGGTCCCCAGAGCCCCCTTTATTTCCCTGCTTATTTCTGTAATGGGTTTAATCCCACCAAACTGGAGCTCAAGTTCTAGTACTAGCAGAAAGCACTTTAGAGGATGGCTGGCATAGACTCAAGCTCTTTTGTAATTGCTGCTGGCATAAGCCTGTTACCCAGTGGTGATGCCTGGTACTTAAAGAAGAAAGGTCATGAAGTACAAAGAACAGAGAAATCCTTAAGTACCACTAGCTGGCTACTACAATCTCAAAGTGCTCTCTCATCCAATTTTGAACTTCACCTTAAAATTAATGCACAGTAGTTTCAAATTCCCTCTGAAGTCATATCTACATTTAAGTTCAGACTCTGCCACTTACAAGTTTTGTGACTTTGCATAAGTTTCTTGAGTTTCAGTTTCCTTCTCCCGAAAAAAGAGTTACTAGTAATTCCTACATCAAAAGGCTGCTGTGTTGATTAAATTATAAGGTAGGCAAAACATATTTTGGAAGTGCTAGCATACAGTATATGGTCAATAAATTAGTCACCAACACCAACAATATGGTCATAATCATTATTACTAATAACTATTTAAATTTTAGCTTTTGTATACCAAATCAAGTTTTAACAATCACTTATCTGAACACATGAACATCTTACTTTTGGAGTACATTTACTATAATAGGTTTTTTTAAATAATTTGGAAATTAAATAGTTTTCTCTGGAACCTTTTATGGCATCATTATAAGTCAATATAAAACTTTAAAATATTAGGATCTGTTCAGACATATTCTATAAAAACATATATTTAGGTAGGCTAGTCTGATAAACTGTAACAATTAATAAACACTACGACCTCTCATGACACAAGATTAATATAACTTCCGTGGGCTGTTCAATATCATCCACAAAATATAAATATACCTATCATCATGGAAATGTGAATTGACCTTAATGTACAAAACACTAGTAAATCATTTTCAGTCCTCTTCCTGTTCTACACATTCTCTTTTATCATCCATTTTTTCAATCTCATCTCCTCCCGCTGCCCATATATAATCTACTTCCAGCCACTGAACACTTCTTAACACTTCCCGAAACTTCCACATTTTCTCACCTCTTTGTGACTTGGCACAATTATTATCACTTTTATTAAACAAAACTTTCTAGAATCTACCAAGTTCCTTGCCCTGTTCCCACAGCTTTTTGTGCCTATTTCCATGAAAGCGTTTACACATTATGTGGTAGCTACTGCATGCATCTTCTTCCTTACTAGTCTGTAAACAATTTTAGAATAGGAATCTTATTTCGCATTTCTCTGTATCTTCATTTCTTAGCAAAGTATCTAGAACAAAGTATGTCCTTACTAAATATGTGTTGAAAGAGCGAATGCAACCAAAAGCAACGGCAGCAAAAGACAAAATTGACAAATGGGATCTAATTAAACTAAAGAGCTTCTGCACAGCAAAAGAAACTACCATCAGAGTGAACAGGCAACCTACAGAATGGGAGAAAATTTTTGCAATCTACTCATCTGACAAAGAGCTAATATCCAGAATCTACAAAGAACTCAAACAAATATACAAGAAAAAAACAA
>NW_016816076.1:2153768-2161521 GCF_001698545.2 Rhinopithecus bieti
TTCCTTCCTTCCTTCCTTCCTTCCTTCCTTCCTTCCTTCCTTCCTTCCTTCCTTCCTTCCTTCCTCCCTCCCTCCCTTCCTTTCCCTCTCTCTGCTTCCTTCACCCTTTCCTTCCCTTCCCTTCCTTCCCTTTCTCCTTTCTCTTTCTCCTTTCTCTTTCTTTCTTTCTCTTTCTCTTTCTTTCTTCTCTTCCCTCCTTCCCTGCCTCCCTTCCTCCCTCCCTCCCTTCCTTCCTTCCCTCCCTCCCTTCCTCCCTTCCTTCCTTCCTTCCCCTCTTTCTCTCTCTCTCTCTCTTCTCTCTCTCTTTCTTTCTCTCCTTCCCTCCTTTCTCTTTCCAGACAGAGTCTTGCGTGTTGCCCATGCTAAAGCACAGTACCTATTCACAGGCACCATCATCGTGAACTACAGCTAGACTCAAGCAATCCTCCTGCCTCAGCCTCTCCAGTAGCTGACACTATAGGCATGTGCCACCACACCAGGCTGCCCCACAGATTTCTTCTCTTCCTTGGACCAGCAGCATATTATTTTCATGGCAAAAGGCAGAAGAGGAATAGGGCAGACCCCAATGCTCATTTCAAACCTGTGCTTACAAGGCCCTTGGCATTCACTGACCGAAGTAAGTCATATGGTTAAGCCCAAGTTACAGGATGAAAAGGTCTACTCCACCAGTCATGGGGACATTGTAATGGTGAGGATGGAATAATAAGAGAACGAATAATTGAGTTTAATAATTCAAATATGCCTCAAATGCCTTAATAAAACTGAAATATTTCTAAGTTAAAAAAAAAAAAAAAGAGTGAATGCATAACCCACAATGTTCAATTAGTATCAAGGTATTTACTTTTTAAAATCAAAGATCTTGATTGTTTACATCTTAAAACTAGAAAAGTCCTGGTATGTTTTATTAGCCTCCAAACTTACCTGAGTATCTTATCTGCAGTACAGAAAGTGGGATACCTAATAAGTGTGAAAAATGGTCCTTGAGATATTTAAGAATGGTATCAACCTTAAAAGATATTACAATTTCCTGGCCCACTGGAATAAGTACAACTTTTACTGTAAATTAAAAGAGAAAACAAAGAATTATAGTCAAATACAGCAAAGGTCAGCAAACTACAGTCCACAAACAGATACAGAATTATGTGTTAATTTTTAATTATATAAAATGCAAGTTGTTCTTGCTAGTGTTTCCCTGCTGCGCCCCAATGATAACAGTTACTTTTAATTTTCTATAAGGAGAAGTGGCCAACATTTAGTTGCTTTGAAAATCAATCCATAATCTCAATAATTAGCTCTAATGTTCAATAACTGGTATGTATTGTTCAGATATAAGCATAGGAAACATCCCAGGAAATTAGGCATTTTGGCATAGTGAATTTAGGAAAGAGAGACCTGAGACAGACAATGTCCCAGAAGTTAGAAATGCACTATAACTACTTTTCACAAAGAGGGACATTATATGGCTCAATCCCCTCTAGAAAAGAGAGAATCAAGATTCTTACATATTAAAAAATGTTTAAATATTATTATAAAATGATTATCTGTTCACAAATACAGGAAGGAAATACGGTATGTAAAAAGTAATTAATATGGGTAAACTGTTTTACACCTATAGACTTCAAATTTTAATGGAGAAGATGTCAAAAGATGGAGTATAGAATAAAGACTGTGGGTCAAAAAAGTTTTGTACATTCCTTTTCTAAAATTGTAGTTTTCATAAAGCTAAAAATAAGACATTTATCAATAACGTGACAAAATTTAAGTAGGCACTGGTAATGCTAAGGTTCTTTGAGCTTGCTAAAATTTGTTTTCACAGTTCTCTATCAACAAAGAGAATACTTTCTCAGATGGCAAACCATGAGAAGGTTATTTTAATTGTCTTCTCAGTGCAAAAAACTATAATCAATTTTAAAGCTTTCACAATAGTGACTTCTTAAGCTTTGGGAAGGGGAAATGTGTCAAGGGATTTGTGAAGCTCACGAGGTACAGGATCAAGACAACATTTTTTTAAAAAAATCACCATGTGTTTGCTGTAAGTTATAATATCAGGGAATGACAGAAATACCCAAAAATGAAACCCAAATTTACATTAAATACTAAAATTGAGAGATACCTGCGTCAGTCAGGTATAATCAGGCTTCGGTAGTTTTCTTTCCTTCTTTTCATTCTTTATTTATATGGACACATCACACAAGGGTAAACTACCCCACTAGATTCAAAAGCTACATTTTACCAGCCAAACTAAGCTGCTATTATTATTGTTGTTAAATCATGGCTCATGTTCTCCTCTCTGTAGGCAGAAACTCTCTCACAACTCATTCACAAGATGGAAAAGGAGCAGTCAATTAACCATGCAAGTAGAATGGTTCTCTGTGTAACCACCTTATTGCTGCTGCCACTCTGCTGTTATTAAGAATGTAATAATAACTACTATATGCTATCAACATTATTTTATGTCTTTAAAATTAACCTACAAAGAAAACAACGATTTTCTGAAGGAAAATATAAGCTAACACTAAACAGACTACAGAAATACGGAAAAGCAACATAATATGTAGAATAAGTGAGCACTGGATATGAAACTAGAAAATCTATTGTCAAGTTCCCATCCACCTATCCACCTCTTGCTATTTAGATACAACAATTAATTCCAAATTGGCATGTAAAATAATTCCCATTTTAGTCAACAATTTCTCCATCATTTTTCAAGGTCATAAACATTTGTAAAACCTACTTTCTTTGAAAAAATATATAAATATCAATTTTTAAATTTAATGAAGATCATTCATTGATGAAAAACAGATATTGCAGAATAGAGAAGCTTTCACAAATAGTTAAGAGATTCAAGCAAAGTAACTCTGGAAGTTTGGTGGATAAGGGAAAGGGAAAGGAACATCAAATATAAAACAAATCTTTAAGCGAAAATAAGCCAACAAGGAAACACAATCATTCTTCAAAATGAGAAAATGAAATAGCCTATCTTCCTTAGGTAGCACCTGTTGCTAGAGAATCTTCCATTGATTCTTGCAAAGACTCCTTTATAGCCTTTATTTTATCCAGAAATGCCAAACTATCATCATTTGGACTCTGCATTGCATACTGCTTTTCATGATGTTGTGGAGTATATGAAACTTGTCTTGGTGATATAACCTCTTTCATGAGTTGTTCATTGTCTGGTTCCAGGCTTGAAAAGATTTGGTCACTCTGCTCCTCAACATGTATTGCATGACTCTCACTGAATTGTTCTATCCCAGATTCATGCTCTTCAGTTTGATCTGACTCTTGAGGCTCTTCTGAGGGAACTGGAATAGTGACAACGTCAAAAGCATCACTTTCTTCTGTTGAATTGGCTATATTCTGAGCTTCATACTTCTTGGGCTGATTAGACATTTTCCTGAATTAAGAAAAATAAATACATTTACTACATAAAGTTCCTACACCAAAAATCAAATTCATTGCTAGTACAGAGTAACATTCATAATATTCAACTAAAGTGCTGCTCATTTAAAAAAATGTTTATCTTACTAATGGCACCAAGTTAAAAAAAAAAAGAACCTCAAAACAATAAATTTGACAATACTCTGCAAATATATGGAAAATATTTTAAATATCTTGTCATTTCTTCCTTATTTATTCCTTATTTTAGTCTCGTATTTTTGAGACTTCCTTATTTAATGAAGAATGCCTCATGAAAAGACTTTCTGAATTTCTTTTTTCTGAATACAAAACTGATATATGGATGTTTCTAGCATGACAAATGATTAGAAGCTCCACGGAACCAGCCAGCTCTATAGCAAGTGTACCCTGAACAGAATACACTTTTTGTATGTAGTAGCTCTGCTCTTACAAATTGTAGCAGAGGTCTGCAATGACCTCTGCTCCCCCAAATAAACCTATTAACAACAAATATGGGTTGAGCTTGGAGCTGACTAGACCCACAGCTATAGCAGCCAAGAGCTTGGGTTTGGAAGACAAGACGACAGCATCTGAAAGATTGGACCGGGATAGTCCAGGGCATCCCAGAGCCGGGCTGCAGATGCAGGAGCTAAATCGGAGAAACGAATGTCCAATATAGCAGGGAGCTCACCTATGGAAGTCAGAAAGGGAAAATAGGGAACATAGCCCCAAGACCAGATTTCTATGGCAAAGACAAGGGTAATATGAAACCCTGGAACAGTAGTGAGGTGGAAAAGCTCTCTCTGGGGCTTCTGCTTTGAGTACAAATCTTTATGGAGAAAATAAATTCACCCACAGCCAGTGGAATTCTCTGGATACTGGATTATAAATTTTAAAAAATGGAAACATCTGCAATAAAAATATATAATTGTTGATCTCAGTGAATAAGCTATACAAGATTAGAGACAGTTGAAGAGAGAATTAGTAAACTGGAAGATTAAAATGATTTTATATAGAATGATGCAAAAGATGAGATACAAAACTATGAGACTAAAAGCAATGGAAAAGAAAGTCTAGCATGTTTTTGCTAAGCATATATTTTGTTGGGAGCTAAGAATGATTTTGTATTGTGAAACCAAAAAACAACAAAGAAGATGCATTGGAGACTACATGTAGTCTCTGCAGTCTGAAAAAGACCTGTGAAGTCCTTTTCATAAAATGTTTGCCAGCTTCTGAACTAACATATGTCAAAATGGAGTCCCAGTAGGAAAAATAGAAAGATAGAAGAGAAAAAATATTTTTATGTATTATTTATTCTTTTTGAGATAAAAACTTGCTCTGTCACCCAGGCTAGCGTACAGTGGTCCAATTCCAGCTCACTGCAACCTCCGCCTCCCAGTTTCAAGTGATTCTCCTGCCTTAGCCTCCTGAGTAACTGGAACTACAGGCATGTGCTACTACACCCAGCCTATTTTTGTATTTTCAGTAGACAGGGTTTTGCCATGTTGGCCAGGCTGGTCTAAAACTCCTGGCCTCAAGTGATACATCTGCTTCAGCCTCCCAAAGTTCTGGGATTACAGGCATGAGCCATGATGCCCGGCCAGGAAAAATATTTCAAAAGGTAATAGCTGAGAACTTTTCAAAACTGATAAAAGAATATGGATCCTCAGATCCAGGAAGCATAACATAAATATATACCAAACAGGTTAAATAAAAATAATGAATAGCCATATACATTGTAATGAAATTACAGAATATCAAGGACAAACAGAAGGTCCTGAAAGTACAATGATAAAGAACATAACAGCTACTGTTTTGAATCATATTAATTTGCTGACATTAATACAAAGAAAAGTAAAATCACTGCAGACTTATCAGAAAAATAGTAGCCAATGCAACAACAGGCTAACTGACAGAAGATAACTATCAACCTAGAATTGTGCACCCGGCAAAATTACCTCACAAGAAAGAAAACAGAAGCATTTACAAGTTAGTTACTAAGTTACAACCAAGATATTTGCTCTAAAGGAACTTCTAAGGAATATATGCAAAGGAGGAAAATGATTTCAAGGGATGTCTGAAGTGCAACTTGGAAAGGTAAATGTGAAAAATCATAAACATATGGATAAATTGAAACAAATACTGTTAATACAAAATAATAGTAAATTGAAATATTAGACAATAATACAAAATTGGGAAGGGAAAACCAGACCAAACTCTCAAATCCTTATACTGTTTATAATTTTTTTTATTTGTATAGATTTAGGGAGCATAAGTACAGTGCAGTTTGAAGTCTGGGCTTTTACTGTGACCATCACCCAAATAGTATACATAGTACCCACTGAGTAAGTTCTCATCCCTCACACCCTTCCCATGCTCCCTTTCTTTCAAGTCTCCAATGTCTATTATTCCACTCTCTGTGTTCATGTGCAGATGTTATTTCACTCTCACTTACAAGTGAGAATACACAGTATTTGACTTTTTGTTTCTGAGTTATTTCACTTAAAATTATGGTCTCCCATTCCAAGGGGGACATATTCTTAACCCTAGACTTCGTTACTTAAATATGCATAGTTAAATCTCACTACAAGCAATAAAAACCAGAAAATTAGTTTTAAATTTCAAAACAATCAAGAGGGAAAGAAGTGGAATGAGAAAAGCCTGAACAAAGCTCAATTTTAAAAAAGGTCAAGAAACCTCTTCAGTCTCTCACCCACAAAAAAAAAACAAAAAATAAACACACACACACACACACACACAAAACACCATTTTGATTATTTTCTCCTGTAACACAGCTTAATGGCCCAATTAGAAAGAGGATATCATAACAAAGCCCTAACTCCTAGCAACATATTCATCTGCCCTCTTTGAAGAGTCTGAGGTAATGCTTTTGCTTCTATCTAAGGGGTCATCCTCACTCTAAACTGGCCAAGATGGTATCTTTTAAAAACAGCAATAGCAACAAAATCAACAACTTCTGCTCTTCAGAAAACACAACTGGGAGAATAAAAAGACAAATCATAGACTGGAAGATAATTTTCACAAAATGCATATCTGATAAAGGACTTATATCCAGACTATATAGAGAATAATATGAAAAAATAATATTTAAAAAGGGTAAACGATTTCAACAGACACTTCACCACAGAATACATATAGAAGGCAATTAAGCAGGGGCAGGCCTAGGTTGAGGCAAGTGAAGTACCTGCACTACTCTACACTTGCACTCGTGTCTGAAAATGAATGACTCCTAAAATGTTGGGCCTAGGTGCATCATTTGGATCATCCCAGTCTCAACCCTGAGAACAAACACATAAAAAAAAGCTCAATATCATTACTCATTGTAAAAATGGAACTTCAAATCACAATGAGATAGCAATACATACCTATTAGAATAATTAAAATAATATTTTTAAAGCTCTCTAATAGCAAGTGCTAGTGAGTGCATATAAAGACAACTGGTACACACAACAACATGGATGAAACTCAAATAAACTATGCTCAGTGAAGAAGCCAGCTCTACTAAGGCTGTGTAGTATTGACTCAATTTATATGACAAATCCTAGAGTTAGAAAATATACCAAAGCCTAAGGGTAAAGATAAGAGTTGATTACAGAAGGATGTGGGGATTTTTTATGTGATGGAAACACTCAAAATCTCAATTGTGGTAGTGGTTATGCAAACTATATGTGTTTATTAAAATGTACAGCACTCCAGACTAGAGGGTAAATTTTATTGTGTCTAGATTATCCCTTACTAGAAAGATATAACAAAAAGTAAAAGCAACGAATGCTCCTTTCAGTAGGAAGAAAAAAAAAAGTGTGCTATTAAGACGAGGACAAAAGGAATTTCAGTAACAATAAGAATTTTTGAAAATCGACGAGGCAGGGAAAAACAACTGATTCCAGATGTAAGGTCAGTGGTATAGGAAATGATAAATAGCAAAGAAAGTGAAAATATATGGGAAAATATAAATGCACTTTGGCTGTATAAAAATGTTGGGGCGCGCCCAAGATGGCCGAATAGGAACAGCTCCAGCCTCCAGCTCCCAGCATGAGCGACACAGAAGACAGGTGATTTCTGCATTTTCAACTGAGGTACCGGGTTCATCTCACTGGGGCGTGTCAGACAGTTGGCGCTGGTCCCCGGGTGCAGCCCAACCAGCGAGAGCTGAAGCAGGCCGAGGCATCACCTCACCTGTGAAGTGCAAGGGGGAAGGAAATTCCTTTCCCTAGTCAAAGGAAAGTGAGACACACAACACCTGGAAAATCGGGTAACTCCCACCCTAATACTGCACTTTACCAAGGGTCTTAGCACTCGGCACACCAGGAGATTATATCCCACACCTGACCCGGAG
>NW_016816076.1:2164725-2188478 GCF_001698545.2 Rhinopithecus bieti
GGATGTGGAGAAATAGGAACACTTTTACACTGTTGGTGGGATTGTAAACTAGTTCACCCATTGTGGAAAACAGTGTGGCGATTCCTCAAGGATCTAGAACTAGAAATACCATATGACCCAGCCATCCCATTACTGGGGATATACCCAAAGGATTATAAGCCATGCTGCTATAAAGACACATGCACACACACATATGTTTACTGCGGCACTATTCACAATAGCAAAGACTTGGAATCAACCCAAATGTCCATCAGTGACAGACCAGGTTAAGAAAATGTGGCACATATGCACCATGGAATACTATGCAGCCATAAAAAAGGATGAGTTCATGTCCTTTGTAGGGACATGGATGCAGCTGGAAACTATCATTCCCAGCAAACTACCACAAGAACAGAAAACCAAACACCGCATGTTCTTACTCATAGGTGGGAATTGAACTATGAGATCACTTGGACACTGGAAGGGGATCATTACACACTGGATGCTATTGTGGGGAGCGGGGGCGGGAGGGATAGCATTAGGAGATCTACCTAATGTAAATGACGAGTTAATGGGTGCAGCACACCAACATGGCACATGTATACATATGTAACAAACCTGCACTTTCTGCACATGTACCCTAGAAATTAAAGTATAATAAAAAAAAATAATATCATAAAGTCATACACACATAGAAATACAAAACAATCATATGGCATATCTGTTGTGGGGGTGAAAATGTTAAAAAGGGCATTTACCTTATCATAATTCATTAATATGTATACGTGTTTTATATGGCTTTTTGATTTTGTGCTATACTTAATAAAGAAGCTAAATAAAAAAGAAGAAAGAGGAAGAGGATGAAGTACTCTATATGTTGACAAAAGTCACACTCCAAGATATACCAAGTGAGAAAAAGAAAGAAGGTGAAATAAGAATATATATTTGTGTTTGTTTCTACCTGGACAAAGAAACACTCAGAAAAGTATGAAAGAAACTGAGAAAACTAGTTATCTGATGGGGTCAAGGTGAGTAGGAAGTGGCCAGAACAAGGGTGGGCTCCAGAATTCTCAATGTATTACTTTTAATATTTTTATTTTTAAACAATGTAAATGTATTACCTGTTTAAAATATTAGATAAGACATCATAGGTTTAGTAGAGTAGGGAAAACACAAGGTGGCTAGGAGAGTATGCAATCAAGTGTGCTAAAGCCTCTTTAGGAATAGGAACTAAGAATTGTGACAGGTCTGAGATTTTATCCTACCTACAACCTAACAATTTAGCCTGCCATAGTTTCATGAATGCTTTCAGAATACATAAGACTCCTGGGTAGGAAACAAAGGACTTTATTACTCATGGTACAGCAGATAGCATGAGCTTTATATTCACACAGGATCCCTGTTCCCCCAAATCCCAGAGGAACAATGTGGAATGCCCAATTAGATGCCATAGACACAGTGGGTTTGCATCACAGCTAAGAAACCCCAAGCTTAGAAACTCCAATCCTTTATAATGGACTGCAAGCAAATATGCCCAACCTCTGCCTTGGAGGAAGATACCATTGTTATTATACTAGACAGATAAATCTGACCTCTGCTTTAGAAACAGACTCTATATCTTTTAAGACTGTTCACTATACAAATACCCTTGAAAAGAAAATTCAAAACAAAGCTGTCAGTGTCTCTTAAGCAGAAATTCTAGAGAACCATGGGGAACTGTCTTCCATGAGGAATAAGAAGCATCCATGGACCAACACCAAAAAACCCTCTGAGAGTCAGCATCTAGTGATTATTCTTACAGCTGTCTAATAAGAATGATCATCTCACAACAGCAATTATATTGTCTTTCCTACAGCCAGCAAGAACAATGCTTGCTCACCTATGCTCTGAAACTTGGTTAGGTTCCATCTGACACTACCCAGTGTGAATAAGGCCCCATTTAATAGACACAACATTTAAAAGTACTCCCAAGGTATAACACCTAAAGGGCAAGCCATGCCTACATCTATCTAATAAGGTGGAAAAGGATTAAACCAGCTTGAATGCCCATATGAAAGTTGATCCAATAGGCCTAAGATAATAAATTTCATAACTGTAACAGGAGTAAATTATATCTAACGGTACAATAAAACAATAATATAACACAACCAAGGAAGGTCTACTTTTAGAGTAATCCTTTATTTTTTTTCTTTTGCTCACCTATTATCCAGCCACTCAAAAAGCACTGTCAATACTGACCTGAAAATTTAGTCTCAGTCTACTTTTGTCTATCATCCTGTCATATTTTGAAAGTACTACTGCAACAGTCTCAGCTGGTTACCTTAATTTCATTCTTGAAACTCCCACCCCACCAACCCCTGCCAAAAAATTCCATTATTCTCACAGCAGCCAGAAAAATATTTTTTAAAGAAAATCATACCATGCCCCTCTCATACTTACTAAAACACCTCTAAAATAAAATGCTTTCCAGAATAAAATCCAAACTACTGACCATGGCCTTCAAGGTCGTAAATGATCTAGCCCCTGCCTCTCTGACCTCATCTTCTAACCAATCCCACCTTTTATCGTGTCTAGGGCTGATCTCCCTCTTGGGGATTTTGCATTTTAAGTTTCCTCTGTCAAAAATGTGTTACTACAAACTTTTTTTGAGATAGAGTCTGGCTCTGTCACCCAGGCTACAGTACAGTGGTGCGATCTCAGCTCACTGCAACCTTCGCCTCCCAGTTCAAGCAATTCTCCTGCCTCAGCCTCCCAAATAGCTGGGATTACAGGCACCCACCACCACGCTTGGCTAATTTTTGTATTTTTAGTAGAGACACGGTTTCACTATGTTGGCCAGGCTGGTCTCATACTCCCGACCTCTCAAACTCCTGACCTCGTGATCTGCCCACCTCAGTCTCCCAAAGTGCTGGGATTATAGGCATGAGCCACTGCACCTGGCCTGTTACTACAAATCTTTACGACTAATTCCTCATCTTCCATGTCTCAGTTTCCAGGGAGGCCTCCCTAATCATACCTCAACTACCCACTAAATTGTTTTTCATCAATATAATCACTGTACATTTCTCAAAAGAAGACATAAAAACAGCCAACAGGTATATGAAAAAATACTCAACATCAGTAATAATCAGAGAAATGCAAATCAAAACCACAATAAGACATCATCTCACCCCAGTTAAAATGACTATCATCAAAAAGAAAATAACAGATGCTGGCAAGGATGCAAAGAAAGGGGAATGGTAGTACACTGTTAGTGGGAAATGTAAATTACTACAGCCATTGTAGAAAACAGCAGGAAGGTTCCTCAAAAAACTAAAAATAGTTCTACCACATAATCCAGCAATTCCACTGCTGGGTATATATCCAAAAGAAAGGAAATCAGCATATTGAAGAGATATCTGCACTCTCATGTTTACTGCAGTACTATCCACAATGGCCAATCAACCTAAGTGTCTACCACCGAATAAAGAAAGAAAATGTGGCATATATACACACAATGAAATACTATCAAGCCATAAAAAACAATGAAATTCTGTCATTTGCAACAACGTGGGTGAAACTAGGGGACATTATGTTAAGTAAAATAAGCAAGGCACAGAAAGACAAATATCACATGTTCTCATTCATAAGGAGGAGCTTAAAAAGTTGATTTCACAAAAGTAGAGAGCGGAATGATGGTTACCAGAAGCTGAGAAGGGCAGGGGGAGCAGGGATGAAGTAAGGTTGGTTAAGGGGTTTAAAAATACATTTAGATAGAAGGAGTAAGTTCTATGTGTGATAGCACTGTAGGGTGACTATAGTTAACAATATTTTATATTTCAAAACAGCTAGAAGAAAAGTTTTGGAATATTCCCAGAACAAAGAAATGATAAGGTAATGGATATCCTAATTACCTTGATTATTACAAATTGTATGCATGTATCAAATATTATAGTTGCCCAATAAATATGTACAACAATTATGTATAAACAAAAATGTTTTAAGTTTTGAAAAGCATTGGCCATGGCTGAATTCATTCATGCTTTCAACTAATTTTTATTGGGTACCTACTCATAACCAGTCCCCTTTTAGCTGTGTGTAGAGACACTTCTATGTTTCTACACACAGCCATGGACAAGGCTTTTCAAAACGTTTAAATTTTGTTGATACATAATTATTGTACATATTTATTGGACACGTGTGATATTTGGTACATATCTTTATCTGACCCAGTATATATTTTACTAATTTAGTTGTTACTTGCCCATTTTCCTCACTAGAATATAAATTTTTTTTACTGCAGGGATTTTGATCTGGTTGGTAGTTTGCAGTTTTTACTGCAGAGATTTTGATCTGCAGTAAAAAAAAAAGCTGATTTTCTAGTGAGGAAAATGGACAAGTAATAACTAAATTAGTAAAATACACATGGATCAGATAAAGATAAGAGGTAGCAAAATATTAAGCAAAGAAGGTGGCTAGGAAATATGAGACTATCAGGAAAGAGTATGGCAGAGTAGAGGGGCAAGTTTTGCTAAATATATGTGGTGGGGAAGGAATGCCTCCCTGGTTAAAATGACATCTGAACAGGAGGCTGAACTGAGAAAATAAGCAAGGCATGAGGACAAATGAAGAAATGAGAAGCATCACATATCTGAGGAATAACTAGCTAATCAACTTATGTGGCTAGACAGCAGTGAGTTAAGAAAAGAGCAATAGAAAATAAAGCCAGAGAGGAGGCTGTGGGGAGAGGGCATTAGATTGTGGAAGGTAGGGGAGTGGGAAGCTGGTAGGACATCAGGAGTCTACTGGAATCTATTGTAGTAACCTTGACATGAGGTGAAATGGACCTGGGTGACAGTAAAGGAGATGGTGAGAAGTGCTGACTGGATTCTGGTTATATATATATATCATTTTTTTTTGAGACGGAGTCTCACTCTGTCACCCGGGCTGGAGTGCAGTGGCCGGATCTCAGCTCACTGCAAGCTCCGCCTCCCGAGTTCAGGCCATTCTCCTGCCTCAGCCTCCCGAGTAGCTGAGACTACAGGCGCCCGCCACCTCACCCGGCTAGTTTTTTGTATTTTTTTAGTAGAGACGAGGTTTCACCGTGTTAGCCAGGATGGTCTCGATCTCCTGACCTTGTGATCCGCCCGTCTCGGTCTCCCAAAGTGCTGGGATTACAGGCGTTAAAATAGAGCTGAAAGGATTTAGCGATGAATTAGATGTGAGCCACGAGATAAAGAGAGGAATCAAGGATACTGCTAACATTTTTAGTCCGAGTAACCAGAAGGATAAAGCTACATTTACAGAAATAAGGAAAACTTCAAATAAAGGAGACCTGAGTATGCATGGAAGTTAGATCAGTCTGATTTGGGCCATGTGAGTTTGAGATGCCCATTGGACACTGGGTTAGCAGTTTGAAGTTCTGAGAAGATGCTGGCCTGGAAATTGGAGAGTCAGAAGTCTATGGTATTTAAAGCCATGAGACATGTGAAATCAATGCAGTTAGAAACAGAAGCCACATACCATAAAGTTCCTTTGACAGGTACTGGATAAATTCATACCCCTCCACCTTCCTCCTCAATGTGTCTGTCTCCATTTCCTAGTTGCTATGGTTCCTAATGCTTATATTCATTTCACCCTAATTTTAGTACATTAGGTGTCCTAGATTGTTCCCCTCCAAGCAATCTATCTCCTTATAAACGAGATGAGGGCTGGGCACAGTAACTCACACCTGTAATCCCAGCACTTTGGGAGGCCGAGATGGTCAGATCCCTTGAGCCTAGAAATTCAATACCAGCCTAGGCAACACAGTGAGACCCTGTCTCTACAAAAAATACAAAACTTAACTGGGCATTGTATTGTGGCATGCACCTGTAATTCTAATTACTCGGGAGGCTGAGGTGGGAGGATCGCTTCAGCCAGGGAGGTGGAGATTGTAGTGAGCCAAGATGTCACCACTGCCCTCCAGCCAGAGACATGGAGTAAGACTCTGTCTAAATAAACACACACAAACACACACACACTCACACACACACACAGATCATAGTTCTGTTACCTGTAGATTGTATGTATAGTAGTGCCTAAGGTTCACAGAAGGTCCTTAATTAATGATATGAATAAATGACCCAAATAATTACATGTTTTCAAGATGTTAGTTGTTGATAAAGAAGGTGATTAGCAACTGTGTTTATGATGGTTAGCAGTGATAAGCATTTACTCAACCTAAAAACAAGAAGTGTCAAGGTTTCTAAGTCATGACTTCATTACCATGCAGTACAGTGATTCTCAGCTTTGATTTCCTGAAGTGGAATTTCAGGAGGGCTGACTGTGAAGCCAGCCCACCTGAGTTTGAATCCAGACTTAACAACTTCCTGTCGAAAGAAGCAATCGGCCATGGGTCTTGAGTGTCCCTACATGTTCTTGTGGGGTGTGACAAAAACGCAATGCCATGACCACTGTTTACCCAGACCATTTCTCAGGGTTGTGTTTGCACTGAGAAACTGCAAAGGTTGAGATAAACTCTTCCCCTTGAAACAAAGAGCAGGCTTTCTTTGGTTTACTATAAAAGCAGTAAATTCCCCATGTGCAGGCGTCCATGTAGACTCACTGTGTTTCCCCTGTTGGACTTGGGGGGCTTGGGAAATTGGCACAAACTTGAAGCACTGGCTACTTCTTTTGCTATGTGCCCTTTGACCCAGCATCCAAGAAACAGTGACTAACTTATTAGTTTGTATGTAGGGTAAAACACCAGACCCCTCACAGTTCCTGATACTTACTAGCTATATGACTTTGAGATACAGATGTGTCTTAACCTAAGTCTTGTTTTCCTCACTTGTGAAATGGGATATTAGTAGTTTCAACATCAAAGGTTCTTCCAAGAATTAAATAAAATTGTGTATATACAGTACTTAGCAAACAGTGCCTGGCACACAATAAGCACATAATAAATGTTGGCTAATTAGTAATGAACTATTTCTAAAATTCCCAAATGGCTAGCGATAATTATACATTAATAATGTCTCCTAGGTATTACACAATTACTCATTTTATAAAGTAGGAGAAAAAATACTTTAAAAATAAAGCATATTAGCAAGTACTTACACTAAATTATTTCTCACAGATGATATTATTATGCCCATTTTACAGATAAAGAAATTAGCACAGAGAGGTTAAGTAATATCTTCAAGAACACAGAGCTAGTAAGCGGTATATCTGGGATCCAAATCCAGGCAGTCTGGATCCAGAACCCATGTCTTTAACCACTAAACTGTGCTGTATATCAGGGTAGGCGTCCACGGGGGTTTGGGGAGAGAACAGAAAAGGGGTCCTGGTGATTAAGAAAAAGTCTAGAACTTGATCTCCCTGCAGATGAAAAAGCTAAGGCCCAGGAATGCCTCATGGTAGGTTAGTGGTGGTCAGATCCAGAATTTAACTAACGATTTTGCCATCAGATACATTATCGGAGAATGTCTTTTATTCTTAAGTAAGAAACATGACTATTATTTAAAATAGAGTAGAAAATATTCAGCAGACTTTTTTTCACCCATCTAGAACAAGGAGCTAATTTTATTGGTTCCTAATACCCCCCATATGCATATATTAATATGCTCTACTTACATACATAAATATGTGTAAACTCTCACTGCAGCAAATATTAAACGTGAATAACAAAACACACATATTAAAGTGTGAAATGTAAAATGTGAAATTTCAACCCAGTTTGGAAAGCTACAGTTGGAAAAGACTTTTCAAAATTGTTTTTTCATTATTGTTATTGTTCATTTGGCTGTTTTTAAGAGAGTAATATGTGCTTACTAGAAAAAAAATCTAACAGAACAGAAGGGGATAAAATAAGAAGTAAAAGTATTCCAGACATGCTAATTTTATTTCTCATTGTTAGGCAGTTTATCTTTCCAGGAATTGTCTATAAAGCTACAATTATATAATATATATACATTTAAATTTGTTTATGATCATATCGATGTCTTTTATAAACTATATTTCTGTTTATTTTTAAACTTTAACACTGTTTTATGACTTATATGTGCTTAACATTTATTTTTACGTAAAATATGATTCTGCCGCATTCTTTTCAACAACTTCACAGTAATTTCTTTGCAAGGCTAAGCCACGTTGTAGTCAACTGTTGCTCACTGATGCACATTTAAGCTGTCTCTAGTTTTTTACTATTAAAAATTGCGCTGCAACAAACATCTTACACATCTATCTCTGTATATATGTGTAAGTATACTGAAAATGAGTTCCTAGAATTAGAAGGGACAAGTCGAAGGGCATACAGATCTTAATTTTGTTAAATTCCATCACTGTTTTCTTTTACAGCCCCGAGAAGTTCCCCTTGACTGTTTCCTTACATCCTTATATTGTTTTATGAGTCCTAATAATTAAATATCCCTTTGTTGTGTGTTGCACTTATATTTCCCATTGTATGTTTGATGTTGTTTGTTTTCTCTTACTATACGGAAGTTTTAGATTGTTAGGTAGTGACATTTATCAATCTTTTTGCTTATGAGAGTTTCCAAATTTCCTGATACGCTTCAAAACACCTTCTCACAATGAAAAATAAATACATAAATTCATCCATAAATACATGAGACAGATCTGTAAATACTGATAGAAAACAACTGGACACACAGTCTTAAGTGTAAAAGCCAATCACAGAATAGTATGCACAATGTTACAGGTGTACCTACCTATTTGCATATGTCTAAAGCACCTCTGGAAGGTGGCCTGGAGATGGGGAGAAATGGGTAGATGGTGGATTTTCACTCTTCATTCTTTTTACTATTCGTACTTTTTTTTATGTATTATCTATTCAAATGTAAATGTTTTAATCTTATTGTTTAAAAGAGCAACCTCTATCATGTTTGCATACAAAAACGTCTCCCTTTTCACCTACATTTCATTCCCTATCATTTAAAGCTTAATACATTTAGAATGTAGTATAATTAGTAAGGCAGGGATCCAATATTACTTTCTACCAAACAGGTCTGTTGAATTTTTAAGCTTGTTAAGAGGCAAAGACCACGGGTGGAGAGGAAGGAGAGTGCCAGGTGAGGAAAGTCTAAAATCCCTCGACTTAATATGAGAATGGTTGCCACGGAAGGCTAAGAGTTTCTAGTGCCAGGTTTGGATTATACACACTTCTTCTATGCAATTACCGCGATAAGCACTCGGGGTGTGAGGTGAGGTGTACCTCCTAGCTTGATGCTGCTGCTTCAAGTCCCATACCAGAGGGGAGGAGCCAGAAAAGGAGCTGAGAAAGATGGAATGCTTCGCACGGTTTTTTAAGTAAAGGCGGAACATTCCCTACCGACCAGGCAGCCCCAGGAGCTCAGGCGGGAATCACTGCCCCACACACAGAACTCAGAGTCCAGCGCGGCTGTTACCGGCTCTAGGCTGGGTCTAAGCGTCAAAACCTGTCCTCCTACCTGTGTACGAAACGCAACTATTCTCGTCGAAGTGCTTCCCGAGGCTCCTAAGAAGCAGCTTCAATACTCGCCGCATTCTCAGTTACTGGTCGTATCCTAGCAACGGCCCTGGCACCACCTCTTCCTGCCAGGGCCCGACAGGGGGGAAGGGGAGGAGCAAGAGGCGGGATGGGGTAGGAGCCTGAGGCGGTCAGGGGGGCGGGGCCGGGAAGGAGGAGGGCGGCAGGAGTGGGGGCGGAGCCAAAGGCGGGGGAGGGGTCGGAAAGGAGGAGCGCCGCAGAAGAGAAGGGGAGGAGCCAGAGACCGGGAGGCGGGGTCGTGAAGGAGAAGTGCAGCAGGAGAGAACGGGAGGAGCTAGAGGCGGAGGGGCGGTGTCGGGAAGGTGGAGTGCGGCAGGAAAGACGGGAAGGAGCCAGAGGTGGGCTGGGGTCCGGGGTCCGGAAGGAGGATCGCGGTAGGGAAGAAGAGGAGGAGCCAGAGGAGAGGGTGGGGGGCTGCACAGGAGGTACGTGACAGGGAAAAGGGGGAGGAGCCAGAGGCAAGGGGGCGGGGAGGAGGGAAGCGGCAGGGAGAAGGGGCGGGGCCAGAGGCGAGGGGGAGTGGGGAGGGAAGGAGGGACACGGCAGGGAGAAGGGGAGGAGCCAGAGGCGGAGGCTGTTACCAAGTGGTTACCTAGATCCAAAAGTGAATCAGGACAGTAACCTCTCTCCAAGATCTTTTACACTTGTGAAAGGGCACAGCTCTCTGAACCAAACACTAACAGCAATTTAATCTTACAGATATAAAAAATCAGAGTCAGAGAAATCATCAGTTTGAAGTCAGAGGCGGGAAACTGTCAGATGCCTACTTGGTTTTGTTAAATTAACAACTTGCCTCTCAGCTTCCTGGCAGCCAAAGAGAAATGGGAGACAGTAGGTATCAAATAATTCTCCTTATAAGAGAAGCAGAACTTTTGTTAATCACTAAATTAGTTAATAAACTAAATTTTGTCTATCAATGAATTCTTTTTCTTCCCCTTTTTTTAAGTGTATACAGAGTGTTGCTCTGTCGCCCAGGCTGAAGTGCAGTGGTTCGATCTCGGCTCACTGCGACCTCCGCCTCCCGGGCTCCCGCGATTCTCCTGCCTCAGCCTCCTGAGTAGCTGAGATTACAGGCGCCCGCCACCAAGCCTGGCTAATTTTGGTATTTTTAGTAGAGATGGGGTTTCACCATGTTGGCCTGGCTGATCTGGAACTCCTAGCCTCAAGCAATGTGAGCCACCGTGCCCGGCCTATCAATAAATAAGAAAACTTTTAAAGAAGCACAGGATGGTATTGGAGGTCAGGTCAAGCATGTTCTTCTTGGAAATTTAGTAACAAACTATATATTACTATCTCGTAATAGCAGCTAACATTTATGAAGTATTAATTGTCATGAGGCATCGTACATAGATTTCTAATTTAATCCTTACAACGATTTTATTAGGGAGAAACTATTAGATCCATTTTGTAAATGAGAAAACTAAGGCACACAAAGTTTAATGAAGGAACTAGGATTAAACCCAAGCAATCTAACTCCAGGTCCCAGATTTTTAATCACTATTGTGGTACTGTTTAATTTGATTTGATATTTTAAAAGGATTAATAAAATTAGTACAGGTTCATTCCCTTATTCATTCATAAATGTTCATTGTCTTCATTTATTTCTTTATACTGTTCTGCTGAAATTGCACTCTCATCTCCCCAATAACTTTGTAATATCCAATGCCGTTTTTTAGTCATCTCATTTTAAAATATATTTTTACTAGAATAGTGAAATATATATTCTTAGATAAAATTGGCTTTAATAATGATCAGTAAAAGGAAATGCATTTTAATCATTTCCACACATTCATGAAAAGTAAAGGGGAAAAATGGGCATAGAGGTAACCACTAGAATTAGGTTTTCTTGGATGGGTAGACCAGGTGTGGAGGTGCGCAGATAAGATTTTACAAACACTCATACACTCCCATCTCCAAAATCATAATTTATCTTACATTCTGCTACTAATAAAAATTCCACTGGCTTTAAACATTCACTTTTCTGGGTCTCCTCTTTAAAATTTATCATTCACTGTTCTCAATGTTAGAGACAGTATGCAAACAGTAGGTTTAGGAATAGAGTCAGGCGATGGGGGAAGAAAAGCTGGCAGGAGAGAACTTAAGGGTCTCGCAGTGTTAAATGTGACTTGATATCCACTATTCATATTTTTTTGTAATTTGCTGTGAGGATGACTTTATACAATTTAATCTTAAATAGGAACCTAACTTAATAGTTAGGCTTCCTTGGGTAGTCTGTGGAGCATGGAAAGGTTATTAGCATGTCAAAATCCTGTCCACGCACACACACACACACACACACACACACACAAATGTAGTTTGGTTACATAATAAATGTATATGCAAACTGAATGAAAACCACCAATAGAAAAAAGCTTCTCAATTCCCAAAGTGAAAGAGTAATTTTACAATACCATTTTCCATTTTCCTTTTCATGATAAACCTATGCATTTTCTCAGGATTTATTCCACCAAATGACTTCGTATTTCTACCTTTATTCATCTCAGCATTTATTTATGTAATAAACATTTCTTTTGATGTGCTTTTACTTTTACAAAGATGCCACCTAGTGGTATGATGAAATCAAGCATTTCAAAGTATTTCCCATTGTTACTCAAGGTTAAAATGAATAATGAATATTTTAAATATTAAAATAATTTAGAAAACTAAGGACCTGAAAATTTTTGTTTTGGAAATTATGTAGATTAAATTTGGATCATAATATCACTTTCTGAACTCTTTAAGAGAATGGAAATATAGGTCCATAGTCCCTTTTCTGAAACCTTTTGGGACAGATATGTTTGATATTCAGAATTTCTCAGATTTTTGAAAGGAAATATGGGCATACACTTTATATTATGTAAAACATTCAGAGGGTCTGAGGAAGCAGTTTATAATCAAATATATTGATATATCTGTGGCAAAATATATTCATATTCACATTAAAGTGGGTTAAATACCACAAATAGCCTCATATAATTCAGGTGGAGTTTGTTGCCAAATTGAGTTATGAAAAAACTTTGTTTTCAGAGATTTTTGAAATTAGGAATTTAGATAAGGGATTGTGGATCTGTTTTACTCTTTTGAAAAAGAATTCACCCTCCAGTTATAGAGAGATTTAAATGCTAATATTTTGTAAAAAAAAAAATAATAATAGTAATAGTTATCTTTAGAAAAGCTAATAGATTCATCTAAAAAAAAAACTTGAGGATCATGAGAAATACCAAAATAAAAATATTTGCAATGCTTTTCATTTAATTATATATAGAAGTCAATCATAAATTACATTTAAGTGTACCACAAAAAAATTAACTGCTAATATAAACCTAAAGGTCAATTTGAAAATTATTAGTGATGCATGGCAAGTTCAATTCATACATTTTGTGGCACAGTCAAAAGAAAATTTAACCTTGGTTGTTTTTTGTTGTTGTTGTTCCTATGTGTAATTTGCCATGTTGCAATTCCCCAACACCATGTTCATGGAAATATGTGTTGATGGTGCCACGCTCAGCCTGGATTCCTTGTATATCTATGAGCACTCCTTGCCAACCCTCCATAGACATGCAGTATGAATAAAAAATACACTTATGTTAAGACACTGGGATTTAAGGATAACCCATGCTAAATCACTACATTACTATTTCACTTCACTATCTAGAATACTGGCTCAACTATAGTCTCTCAAATGAATTACTCCTGTCCCCATCAATCATTCAAACCCCTTATCACATTCCCACTGTGATTTCCTGTGAATTTTGTCTAAAATAAAACGTCAACCTCCTCTAAACCCAACTGGTAGCCTCTCATTTACTTTTCTCTAAAATAATTGGCATTACTATTATTGTTGCATAGGCTACAATCTCACTGAACACTTAGTTTTGTTTTTTTGTTTTGTTTTAGTAGAGATGGGGTTTTGCCATATTGGCTAGGCTAGTCTCAAACTTTTGACCTCAAGTGATCCGCCCACCTCGGCCTCCCAAAGTGCTGGGATTACAGGCTTGAGCCACCTCGCCTCCCCGCTGAACACTTAGTTTTTTTTTTTTTTTTTTTTTGAGATGGAGTCTCGCTCTGTCGCCCAGGCTGGAGTGCAGTGGCCGGATCTTGGCTCACTGCAAGCTCCGCCTCCTGGGTTAACGCCATTCTCCTGCCTCAGCCTTCACACTTAGTTTTAATGGGAAGGCAGCACTCAGCAAATCCAAAATACTTGTGATATGTTCAGCAATTTGGTACTTAATCCTATACCCCACAACACACTTGCGTAGGGTATTAACTTCTGTTTGTTTACACAATCATAAGAGGATGGGAGGAAAAAGAAAAAGCTGCTATTAGCCTATATGTGGGAATTTTCCTATATATTGTTATCTTCCTTTTAAAAAAAGATACATTCATAAACATTGTTCCTGGCTTAATTAACTTCACTCCTCTGACTGGGATTGGAAAATTGACAATAAAATATAAGCTCCCTTTTTTTCCATCCCCCAAGTCTGAGGGAAAGGGATGGGGAGGGGAGAATGAGAGAGAGTGAAAGGACAGTAAAACCTGAGGCCTGATTGCACACGATGACTGCCACTGCTGGCATCAATCCATTCTATTCCAATGATAGACTACTTGATCCTACTGGTGTGGGAAAGATGGCAACTTTGAGACCCGAGCCTTACTCCAGTAGAGTGTGCCCCCTATATCCTGTTTGCCCAGGACAGTCATGGTGTACAGCTGTTATCCTTATGTAGTTATTTTCACTCAAAATCATTCCAGGTGGAATAGTAAGACTATCCTATAGTTATCCTAAATATAAGCCATTTTCATCCCAAAGGAAAGAATGCCAAGAAACTGGAATTGTCTGCACTAAGTCCCAGTGTGGGAAAAAGGGGGCATCAACTTTGTTGCCATTTCTTCTTTCTTAGCAAAGCTCAGATTGATTAGTTTCTCCTTCTTTTGCAGTATCTG
This sequence comes from Rhinopithecus bieti, assembly GCF_001698545.2. Taxonomy (NCBI): domain Eukaryota; kingdom Metazoa; phylum Chordata; class Mammalia; order Primates; family Cercopithecidae; genus Rhinopithecus; species Rhinopithecus bieti. The sequence continues at coordinate 2,179,157 of NW_016816076.1, forward strand.
GAGTATGGTGATTAACTAGAATGAAACCCATAGGAGAACTGAAATAGGCCATTCTGAAAATTTTTCAAATTAGTTTAGTAGCCACTCAAAACACTGAAGATCTTTGAATAAAAGAATCATTTGCAAAGTGAGCAGGAGACTTAACCTGGATGTTCACAGGAAGCAACTGGGAAAAGACTGAAGGAGTAAAAATCATCAGGTGTAAAGCTGTGTGAGCAACTGAGACAGGAGAAAGAATTAAGAACCAAATTGCAATACCTTTTAGATACCTATCCCATTAACATAATCTGCCTATAACCAATATGCAGCTCTTTGCAGAAAATGAAATCCAGTTTACTACTTCTGCTCATATTTGTTCTTTACAGATATTTTGACAGAAAAAGTCAATACAGCAGGATCTAGGTTCGCTTGGTACAGCCCATACAGCACAGGAAGGAGTCACAACATCCCAAGCATATTCATAAATAATAATACAACAGGAGCATCAGTTCTAGAACCAGACTGCCTGGGTTCAAACTTCAGCTTCCCATCTTACTAGCTATGTGACCTTGGATTTGTTATTGATCATCTCTTGGTTTCAGTGTCCCCAGGGTCCCAAGTTGCATACTTGCAGGGGAAAACTACTCATGTAGGGTTCTGGTTTCTTATCTGGAAAATGAAGATAATTTGCAGTATCACTCTTAGGGTTGCAGTGCAGGTTTAATGAGTGAAATCAGTCAGCTACTTATGATAGTGCCTGACATTCATATTAAAGTCTCAACAAACATTAGTTATTATTGTTATAATATTTTTACAATGACTATTATTCTACAATTAGCATTTCTAATGCAAACACCAGGAAGGTCCCCTTTTAGCAAAAAAGTTCAGTAACACTGTTGGTGAAACATAAAAGATGCCCAAGAATCATGGCAGAAATGAGACTGAAAGTATGACAAAAACACAACAAGCCATCTTTGTTCCAAAGGACCTGAAAAAAAAAAGCTTGGCTAGAAAATTACCTTGAAAGTACCCAGGCAAACACATTTTTAGGATCATGTTTTAACAAATATATTATATATTCAAGAAATGTTTAGAACTGAAAATGTTGTTATAAATCATATTCTACTTCTTTTACAGCATTAGAAATAGGCCATTCTGAGAAACAGGCCAAACTTGCCTCAATGTAGTCATGAACAATACTAGAACCGTGAGAATGAGAAACCTTCTAACTCCCCCCTAACACTTCCCCACCAGAAGGAGCCTTCTTGCACTCTAACCTCTAAGAATCTATCTTATTTAATATTTATTTAGTATTCATGTTACAGCTCTATGAGGGGAGAAATATACTGGAAAGATGGAAAAACACCATTTTTTTCTCACTCTAAGCAAATGTGCACGAGCGCGCGCACACACACACGTATACACAAAACCCCACAAGAGTATAATATTATCTATGAAGGAGAGATACCAAGTTAAATTTAACCAAGTATTTAGAAATGACAGGGAGCTAGGAAGAAAAGGCAAACACGTAATTTTATTTTTAACCTTAAGCTTGCCAACTTCTTTCCCTGAACAGCATTTGTCTTGTTTTGATAACCACCTACACTTATATTAGAAACGTACTGCAAACTATTTAGTGATTCCACTTTGAATTTAGTCACATGACTAAGATGTTTTGAATATAAGCCTATCCGTATGCCAGATACAAATTTCAGGAACTCTTAATGTCTCTTCTTTTACAGAAACTCTACCTCTATCCTGATGTAATTAGGTTGATTAAGAAAATTAAAGGCCACGGGCCAGAAAACTAACTTCCACAAATGCAACAAAAGGAAAAGTTTCTCCAATAACCTCTACTAAATGGGAGATCTTTCTTTTAAGTACCAAGTCAATTTCTTCAACTGTATAATGTATTCTAATTTGATGGTTTTCAAATATAATACAGTAACAACAAAATGTAATAAAATTAAGACTATAAGAAAACAGAGTAAATGGTATAATTCAAAAAATAATGACTAAAATAAAATGACTTATGGATTTTGTAATCCAACATATAATTATATATTTTTTTATTTTACATACATAAGATCACAGCTAAGGAGGTTAACCATAATTTCAAATTTTATCACCAGTCACTTGTGCCATTTTATCACATTTGAAAACATTCACTCATATTATTTACTTCACACAGTGATCTATAAATTTATTTGTATATTAAGGACCTTTTCTTCTTCAGGATAACTTAAAAAAATTAAATGACGTATTGAACATACTACTGAAGAAACTTTACTTTTTAATTATGGTCTCTGCATTGAAGATCTGTAGGAATTTTTCTTTAATAATTTTCAAATCTTCCCATGACCTCTCTGTTCATAGAAATATCATCTTTGAAATAATTTGTGTGAATACTGTATAAATCAAAAATGGATTCACATGACTGTATTACCATAATCACCAATTTTAACAGTCTCCTAGATATTTTCTATATCGCTTTACTTGATTATAAAATGTCAGTAATATGAAAACACTCTTAATACAATAGTACATTTAATTACATCAGTTTTCCATCAACACATCGAAGTCACTTAATAATTATATTGGCCATTTCCACTGATCGGCAGGAGGCTCTTCCACTAATGGCTCCCATGGTTTCCAGTCCCTCATTTTTCTTGCCAGAATTAGTTCATGTTCAGCCTGTGAATATAAATTTTTTAAAAGATCATTGGATTTTATTCTTCAACAGATACTCATCAGAACTAACAACTGATATTTAACTACTGGATACTACTTTCATTTAATATCTCATAATCTATTCTACCATCAAATGTTGAATGTTAAGTAATTAAATTACCTTAATTCTCACAGCTACACAATCAGAAGAAAGGGTATCTTTTGATGTCTTGTATTTGATTGAAATTGGCTACAGTGTTTAAAAGTTTAGTTGGTGAGGTTTTTTTATCTTAATATTTCACAAGTTTTTTGAGAATCAGAAGTATGTCTTTTCATCTATGTGACTTTCAAACTTTATTTTACCATGGTCCACAGTAAGAAAATATGTTTTATTATAGGTTCCACAATATGAACATATAACTAAAATTTTTAAATCATTATCTTTACTAGCAGTGATATGTTCTTTTTTCTATTGTTTTTTTAATGCTAATCACTATCTAACTGATTCCATCACCCATAGTCACTTGAGACCCAGAATTTATAAAACAGTGATCTGTGGAATGTAGAACACAATAAATGTATAAAAAATATTTACTAACTGAATAAATTCCTTAATCAAGTTATGCTTCATTTAATTTTTCCTTTCAAACACAATTTATATTTAACAAACACATTTTAGGTAGCTTTTAATTTCATATTTTTCTACAACAAAAAAATATTTATGACAACTCCAGCCAACCTGTAAGATGAGTATTATTAAACACCTGTCAGGATGTTACAAAAGAAATTCAAACACAGAATAAGTGCTCGGATTATATTAAAGGTAATTATTATTATACAGTTAAAAGATAATACCCCATTTGCGCCAGCGGTCCCAAAAGTCAATCTATGTTTACAAGCAACTACAAAAAACAATGAGTTAAAGAGCAGATGAATGGAAATCAGGGGTAGAGGTATTACTAATGCCAAAAGGAGAAAATAATTTAAATACTGATAAAATATTTCCTAAGGTTGCCCTGGGTCTCTTGAACATTCAAAGCTTTCTCGATCTCCCCCAGGCATTGTAGGGCATAAGGAGGGCACCTAGCCCTCATTCATCATTGAGAATCAGCCCTATCTCAGGAACCTGAATCCAGCTGCACCTGGCCCCTGATGCCTATTTCCTCCTTCTTCTCTGGCTTCTGACACACTGTCATACCACCCCCATCTAGAAATGGGACTAATATGTTAGCCACTACCCATACATGGCTACTGGGGATTTGAAATGCAGCTAAGCCAAATTCAGATGTGCTGCAAAGTGTAAAATACATACCAGATTTTGATGACTTAATATAAAAAAGAATGTCAAATATATCAATATTTTTATGATTATATGTTTAAATAATATACTACATATACTGAGTTAAAAAAATTACTAAAATTAATTTACCCTTAATACTGACCATGGAAACATGGGGAACTGCACCGCTGACTTAAAAATACTTAATATGCCTTAAACTCAATTCCATGAAAAATTAATATATTAATTAAAGTCATGATCAAAGTGAAATCAGGTGGTACAGAAAAGAGAAATAGGTATAGGACAACAGTATAAGGTTTGTGGCAAGTTCCTGTAACACTATATCTAGTACCATAGCCAACCTGACAAATGAACATAAAGGCCAGGAAAACAGGCCTTTGAATAACTGAAAGTCTACATTCACAGAAAGCTGTCCGAATGCTATATTCCTCTTTTTCCAGAGCCATCTAACAATTCTTTTGATTTGGTATATCATGTCTGTTGGTGATCTACCTCCCTAATCTCCAATATTACCCAATATTTCCTTTTATCTGTCCTTCAATCAACAGTAACAAAACATTAGAAAGGGTTACATTTGAAAAAAGATACAAGAAAATAAAAATTAAAACAGAATTGAGTATTTATCAGACGCTTATAAGGCGAAGACATTCTAAACCTATAATATGGGGTTGTAGGGGTGTGGAACAACAAAATTTCACCAAGTAAAAAAAATCTGAGCTGAGAAAGGTGGCTCATGCCTGTAATCCCAGCACTTTGGGAGGCCAAGGCGGGCAGATCACCAGAGGTCGGGAGTTCGAGACCAGCCTGACCAACATGGAGAATCCCGTCTCTACTAAAAATACAAAATTAGCTGGGCATGGTGGTGCATGCCTGTAATCCCAGCTACTCAGGAGGCTGAGGCAGGAGAATTGCTTGAACCCAGGAGGCGGAGGTTGCGGTGAGCCAAGATCGTGCCACTGCACTTCAGACCGGGCAACAAGAGCAAAACTCCATCTCAAACAAACAAACAAAAAATTGAAAACCTATATGTGGGGGGAAAACCCCATTTGAGAGGCATAAGCAGGCTAAAAAAAGTATGTGCAGACAATGTCACAAAAGTTTAAGGTTAATATCTTTTATTATAAAAAGACACTCATATGAATAAATAACACAAAGACTAAATGACAGAGTAAAATATTAATGATACAATTTATAAAATATAAGAACATATTTTAAAGTTTAACCTTACTAGCAATTGGAGAAAAAAGATGCAAAACTTAAAAAAAAAAAAAAAAAAAAAGGCATCATTCATTCCTTTCCCATAGATGCTTTAAAAAACCAACTATGGAATACCCAAAATAGTATATTTCCAGCCTATTTACATCAGTAACCTACCTATTTCTATAACCTACCTATGACCAAAGGAAAAGAATTAAAATTCAGATTAAACAAAACAAAACTGTAGTGTTTGTTCTCTTGTCTAAGTAGCAGGTGTAATGAGAGGAGAAGAAAATTTCCCAATAGAATAAGATTTAAAATAGTCTAAATGTAATTAATAATGTTAATAACTTTTCAAATCTCAATCTCTTCCTAATCATGCTTACATTTTACTACTCAGTATTATATGTCAGGGTTAGTATTTGGGAAGTAACGCAGAATTAAGCTCTCAAATATACTATGCAATTGTTTTTTAACTTGCTCAAATGCTCAAGAACCAAAAATAAAAATAAAAGTATATTTTAATTTTATAATTCAAAATGTCTGTATTTTTCCCTACTAAAAATATGCCACACTCTTAAAATAAGATACAACTATTAAAACATCAGTAATATTGCGTTACCAATTTAAACTAAGATTAGGCCAAGGAGAACATGCTGATTAAATTAAAAGAGTGTCAAACTCCAGGCTTCTAACAGAAGTCTCACAAATTCATGCTATAATCAACAATAAATACTATAATCAACATATACATGAGAAGCACCACATTTTCTATATGTGATTAGTCTTACATATTTGATGAGTTGATATAAATAAGGAAATTTAGTTTTCCTTTCATTCTGCAATGTCAGTTGTGTGTCTCTATGAAACCAAACACCTAAATAGTCAACTTTTTCTTTACCTGAAGAATCACCTCTTCTAATTGACCACCTTGAAGTTGGTCTTCTAATTTTTTAACATCTGGTTCCTATAATTTCAGGGAGAAAAAAAAATTAAAGAAGCATACTCTCTGAAAGTTTCAATATCCTGTATTTTAAAATTCCTATATAAAACACTTAAAATACAACTTTTCATTCATCATACTCTTTTACTAAATATTTGGTTAAAATTCATTTCATCTCTGCTATTTTATTGCTTTTCTGTCTTAATATTGAAAAGTGCTAAATGTTTATTCGCAAGCTGATCAAGGGACAGAAATACAATGTCAAATTCCGTCTTTCTAAAACAGATTTTAAAATATGACTTTGCTTTCTTAGTATTTCCTGTATTTCCTCTAAGGGCGTTAGAATTAAAAATAAATGCTACTCTATGACCCAGAAATTACACTCCTAGGCATAACGCCAAACAGAAATGCATAATATATATACACACATATACATGTATATGTGTATATGTATGTGTGTGTATATACACGTATATACATGTGTATATATATGTGTGTGTATATGTTTTATTTTTTTATTTTTTTAATTATTATTATTATTTTTTGAGATGAGTCTCGCTCTGTCCCCCAGGCTGGAGTGCAGTGGCACAATCTCTGCTCACTGCAAGCTCCGCCTCCCGGATTCACGCCATTCTCCTGCCTCAGCCTCCCAAGTAGCTGGGACTACAGGCGCCCGCCCCATTTTTAGTAGAGACGGGGTTTCACTGTGTTAGCCAGGATGGTCTTGATCTCCTGACCTTGTGATCCACCCGCCTTGGCCTCCCAAAGTGCTGGGATTATAGGCGTGAGCCACCCTGCCTGGCCGCATAATATATTTTTTAAAAAACATGTTTGAGAATATTCATAGCAGCACAAATTACAGCCCCAAACTAGAAATAACCCAAATGACCATCTGTAATAGAATGGATCAATTAATTATAATATTTAGGTATAATACTTCACAGCAATGAAAATGAAAACTGTATGCAATAATTTAGATGATTCTCTTAACCACAGTATTAAGCAAAAGTCAGAGTACAGTATGTACAAGACAGAACATACTAATGATTTCATTTATATAAAATTCAAAACAGGCAAAAGAAGTCCAAATAGAGATTAGCTTTACAAGTATTAAATTGAAGGGGAACAGGCAAGGGTTTGGTTGTTCTGGAAAAGTCCTTTTTTTCTACACATTTGTAATGTATATAATTCTTGAATAAAAGTTTTTAAAAACAAAATGTTAATAAATATAGCACCTAGAACATTCAACAACATATAGTTATTTTCTAGCAAACTGAGCTTTTTGAGCCAGAAATCTGTAAATATACCCACATATGTAAATAAGGCTTTGTCATTTCAGGGTGTTTTTCTGGCCAATAAATGGAATAAAGAGGGACAAAATAAGACATTTTGTTTTTCAACACAAGACTTGATGTGTTACTGCCTCAGAGTATCTGCTGGATGGCCCAGGGTATCTGCATCGCTTGTTCCTTCACCACCTTTCAAATCTTTGCTCAAATAACACCTTCTTATTGATAACTACTGATAATTTACATTGTGACAGGCTGAATAACACCACAAAAGATATACATGTATTAATTTCTAGAAAGTGTGACTGTTACTTTATACAGCAAAGACTTCACATATATGATCAAGTTAAGGATGTTGACATACGGAGATTTTCCTGAATTATCCATATAGTCCCTAACTGCAATTATAAGTGTCCTTGTAAGAGAGAGGGAGGGATATTACCCACAGAATAGGAAAAGGTAATGTAACCACAAAGGCAGAAACTGCAGTGATGAGACCACACGCCAATGAATGCCAAAAGCCACCAGAAGCTGAAAGAGGAAAGAACAGATTCTACCCCATATCCTCCAAAGCAAGCACAGCCCTGACACCACCACCTTGATTTGGGTCCCTGATGTTGATTTCCAACTTCTGGCCTCCAGAAATCTAATAAAATAAACTTATATTGTTTTAAGCCACAAAGTTTGTGGGAATATTACAGCAGCCGTAGGAAAGTAATAAACAGCATAACATCCCCCATCCCCATAATGGTACACATTTTCCTTGTTTCATTTTCCTTCACTGCACTATTTTCTAACACACTTTGTACTTCTTTACTCACTTTTTACTTTTTTTTATCCTTTGGTCTCCCATCACTAACATGTAATCTCCAAGAAGGCAAGGATTTTTAATCTGTTTTGTGCCAACTAAGCACAAGTTTCCATGCTAGAACCACACATGGCATGTAGCAGTCATTCAATAAATGTTTCTTGGTGAAAGAAGTGAATACATAAACAACAGTGGAAAAGGGTGGAAAAAGGGGAAAAAGTAATGAGCATGTTTAAGACAGATTATTTAACAGGGAATTAACTCATATATGAGACCAAAAATCAAAAACAAAACAGGGAAGCAGGTCACTGTTTTAAGAGACTCAGGAGAGTGAAGGTAAAGAAGGCAAGGAATGTTCAACAACACTTTCAATTCAGAAAAAGCCAGTGTTAGGTGAACAATTCAAAATTTGTCTTACTGATAGTGAATAATGTGATTTTTAGTCACCAATGGCATAATGCCATTAAACTTGATAAGGTACCATGTACTGAATGCTCACTATATACTTGGGACTATGTTAAGCTTTTACATACATTACCTCATTCAGTTCTAACAAAAAGTGTTCAAGGTGGGTATTATTATACCCAAGTTATAAATGATGAAATTGAGACAGAGAAAATTAGCAATATGCCAAGTCACTCCACAAGTATTAGAACTAAGATGAAAATCGTGGACAGGGACACAAACCAATGCTTTTCACCAAAATATTACTATCTCCCTAGTAATAATCTGAAAAAAGAAAAAAGTTACTTTTATTTCTACTTTAGGCTTAGTAAATAGATATTGTATAATCATGGCAATATTCACTGAAGATTTTGTGTGTGGCTCTAGGCAGGGTTAAAAATCTGTGACAATTTTACCAAAAACAGGAACCAGAGATACAACTGTTAAGTGTTTGGGGTTATATCTAGCCTTTTGGATAAAGAAACATTTCTAAGGAACCTTGTGTTTCAGGTACTATGCTAGAGTCTAAGGATACAAAGTTGAATCCAATATCTTACGGCTGATGGAGACATAATACAGTTATGACCAGTAAAATGGAAAGGAGGTAACGAAGTTGTCAAACTCTACTTAAGAAAGTAAGAGCCGGGCGCGGTGGCTAAAGCCTGTAATCCCAGCACTTTGGGAGGCCGAGA
>NW_016816077.1:0-3166 GCF_001698545.2 Rhinopithecus bieti
ATTCTGGAACAAATGAACCTAATAGATATTTACAGAACATCCTACTCAAGAACTGCAGAGTTTACATTCTTCTCATCAGCACGTAGAATATTCCCCAAGATAGACCATATAATAGGCCACAAAACAAGTCTCAATAAATTTTAAAATGTTAAAATTGTATCAAGTATTTTCTCAGACCACAGAGGAGTAAAATTAGAAATGAATTCTAAAAGGAAACCTCAAAATTATACAAACACATGGAAATTAAACAGTCGGCTCCTGAGTTATTTCTGGCTATTAATAAAATCATGATCAAAATTTAAATTTTTTTCAAAATGAATGATAACAGTGGCACAAGGTATTGCAACCTCTGGGATACAGCAAACGCACTGCTAAGAGAAAACTTTAGAGAGCCAAACACTTACAATAAAAAGTCTGAAAGATCACAAATTGATAACCTCATGTCACACCTCAAGCAACAGGAGAAACAAGACTAATTCAAACACATAGCTAGCAAAGCAAAATAAATAACAAATATCAGAACAGATCTCAATGAAATAAAACAAAAAATACAAAATACCAATGAAACAAAAAGCTGGTTCTTTGAAAAAATAAGCAAAATTGATAGATTGCTAGCTAGATTAATGAAGAAAAGTAAGAAGAAAATTCAAATCAGCTTAAATTAAAAATGAAAATAGAGACATTACAATTGACACCACAGAAATGCAAAACATCTTTTTATAACATTATAAACATCTATATGCACAGAAACTAGAACATCTAGAGGAAATGAATATATTCCTGGAAACACACAGTGCCCTTTGCTTGAATCATGAAGAAATAGAAATCATACACAGATGAATAACAAGCAGCAAAATTTAATCAGTACTTTAACAACGGCCAAAAACAACAACAACAAAAATCCCGGGGCCAGATAAATTTACACATAAATTCTACCAGACCTTCAAAGATTTGGTACAAAATCTGCTGTTATTATTTCAAAAGAATGAGAAGAAGAAATCCTCCTAAACTCATTCTACAAAGCCAGTATCAACTGATATGAAAACCAAGAAAGAACATTATATTACAAGAAAAAGAGAAAACTGCAGAACAATATATCTGATGAATATACATGCAAATTTTCACAAAATACTAGCAAAATCAAGTGGGTTTTATTCTACATACACAAGTCCATGAATGTGATTCATCACATAAACAGAATTAAAAACAAAAACAATATGACCATCTCAATAGATGCAGAAAAAGCATTTGATAAAATCCAGCATCCTTTATGATAAACAATACTCAACGAACAAGGCATAGATGGAACATATCTCAAAATAATAAAAGCCATATGTAAAAATCCCACAGTCAACATTATACTGAATGGAGAAAAGTTGAAAGCATTCTCCCTGAGGACTGGGACAAGACAAGGATTTCCACTTTCACCACTTCTTTTTAATATAATACTGGAAGTCCTAGCCAGAGCAATTGGTCAAGAGAAAGATGTAAAGGGCATCCAAATTGAAAAATAGGAAGTCAGAGCATCTCTGTCTGCTGATAATATGATCTTGCACATAGAAAACCCTAAAGACTCCTCCAAAAGATTCCTATATCTGATAAATGAATTCAGTAAAGTCTCAGATTACAAAATCAATGTACACAAATCAGTAACAGTGCTATACACCAACAATGACCAACCTGAGAATTAAATCAAGAACTCAATCTCTTTTGCATAATTACAAAAAAAAAAAAACCTTAGGAATGTACTTAACCAAGGATAAGAAAAATCTCTACAAGGAGATTTACAAAACACTGCTGAAAAGAATCATAGATTACACAAACCAGTGAAAATATATCTCATGCTCATGGGTTGGAAGAATCAATATAACAAAAATGACCATACTGCCCAAAGCAATCCACAGATTCAATGCAATTCCTATCAAAATAGTAACATCATTTTTTACAGAATTAAAACAAGAATGATAAAATTCATATGGAACCAAAAAAAGAAAGAGCCCTAATTGCCAAAGTAATCCTAAGCAAAAAGAATAAATCTGAAGGCATCACATTACCTAACTTCATACTACAAGGTTACAATAACCAAAACACATGCTACTGATATAAAAGCAGATACAGAGACCAAAGGAACAGAATAGAGAAGCCAGATACAAAGCCAAATACTTACAGTCCACTGACCTTTGGCAAAGCATACAGAAATATAAATTGGGAAAATAACACCCTATTCAATAAATGGTGCTGGGGAAATTGTATAGCCACATGTGAAAGAATAAAACTGAATTCTTAGATCTAACTATATACAAAAATTAACTTAAGAAGGATTACAGACTTAAATCTAAGACCTGAAGCCATAAAAGTTCAAGAGGAAAACCTTGGAAAGACATTTCTGGACATTGGCCTATGCAAATAATTTATGACTAAGATTCCAAAAGTAAATGCAATGCAAACAAAAAATAAATAATTGGATCTCACTAAACTAAAAAGATTTTCTATATCAAAATAAACAGTCATCAGGGTAAATGAACAATCTATGGAATGGGAGAAAATACTTGCAATGTATGCATCTGACAAAATACAAATATCCAGGATCTATATGAAGCTCAAACATATTAGCAAGAAAAAAAAAATCTTATCAAAAAGTGAGACACGAATAGACTCTTCTCAAAAGAAGATATACAAGTGGCCAACAAACATATGAAGAATACTCAATATTACTAATCATCAGGGAAATGTGAATTAAAACCACAATGAGATACCAGTTTACCTCAACTAGAATGTTCATTATTAAACAGTTAAAATAGAATAGATGTTGGCGTGAATGTGTTGAAAATTGAATTCTTATACACTGCTAGTGGAAATGTAAATGTGTACAACCAATATGGAACACGTTATGGAGACTTTTCAAAGAACTAAAAGTAGATTTACCATTTCATTAATCAATCTTACTACTGGGTATCTGCCCAAAGGAGAAGAAGTGAATATATGTTTACAAAAAAACCGGGATGTGTATGTGTATTACTACACAATTCACAATTGCAAAGGTAAGAAATCAACCTAATACCCATCAACTGATGAGCAGATAAAGAAAATGTGGCATATATATATATATATATATATATATATATACACACACACACACACACACACACACACACACACACACACA
>NW_016816077.1:4907-10041 GCF_001698545.2 Rhinopithecus bieti
TATATATATATATATAGAGAGAGAGAGAGAGAGAGAGAGTTTATTTTGTTCCGGGTACTGATGTAAGTAATTAAAAATTATTGTGCTGTGGCTCACACCTGTAATCCCAGCACTTTGGGTGGCCGAGGTGGGCGGATCACCCGAGGTCAGGAGTTCAAGACCAGTCTGACCAATATGACAAAACCTCGTCTCTACTAAAAAATACAAAAATTAGCCGGGCATGGTGGCATGTGCCTGTAATCCCAGCTACTCGGGTGGCTGAGACAGAAGAATCGCTTGAACCCGGGAGGCAGAGGTTGCAGTGAGTCGAGATGGTGCCATTGCACTCCAGCCTGGGTAACAAGAGCAAAACTCTGTCTCAAAAAAGAAAAATAAAAAACAAACAAACAAAACGACAACAACAACAAAAAATGTCTCATGCAATCCTCACAATAACTTTAGGCTGTAAGTACTATCATGTTTTCCATTTTAGAGAGGATACTGAATTATAGAACACACAACTAAATATGTAGTAAATCTAGAATTCTAAACTAAGGAATCTGATTCCAAAGTATGTATTCTTAACCACCATGCTCCTTAAATATAGGGAATATAATTTGTTTTTTTCCATGGCCTGGTATAGAGGATATTCTCAAGCAAAATGAAGAGAAGTTATGAGACTTGCTCCAAAGTTTGTGTGACATAAGAACCAAGGTTGTCCACAGATGTATGTGTATATCAATGTGTGTGTGTATTTGTATGTGTGCCTATATTTGAATAAGCACAATTTAAAAGGTATAACAATCATAGGAGAGAGAAGACAAAACTTACTTCTGAGCATCGAGATTGCAGAGAAGCACTTCAAAGGAAGCATTTGAACTGAAGCTGAATTGCGTGAAGTTCTAGTGTGATATTCCAAACTGAAAGTAGAGAATCAGGAGTAACAAGAAAATAATTGTGGCTTGCAAAGATCAAAGGTAGAAGTCAAAACCCTGCATTTTATTAGGTTGGTGCCAATGTAATTGCGTTTTTTTGTCATTAAAAGTAATTGCAAGCCAAGCGCGGTGGCTAATGCCTGTCATTTCAGCACTTTGGGAGGCTGAGGTGGGTGGATCACCTGAGATTAGGAGTTGGAGACCAACCTCGTCAACATCATGAAACCCCATCTCTACTTAAAATACAAAATTTTAGCTGGGCCTGGCAGCGGTGCTTGTAATCCCAGCTACTCAGGAGTCTGAGGTAGGAAAGAATGGCTTGAATCCAGGAGGCAGAGGTGGCAGTAAGCCGAGATTGTGGCAGTGAGCCGAGATTGTGACACTGCACTGCAGCCTGGGCAAGAAGAGTGAAACTCCATCTCAAAAATAATAATAATAATAATTGCAAAAATTGCAGTGATGTTTATACCAACCTAATCGTTTCAAATCTGTTATTTAGTAGCTGCATATGGCCTTGGCCAAGTTTCTTAAACTCATTAAGGCTTAATTTTCATGCATGTACAACATAAATATTGAGGAATGTACATTTAAATGTTACTAAACCATTCATAAAAAGGTGATTAATAGGGACATTTGTCAGGACAGTTGAGAAATACATAATGATACTGGAAAATGTCAGCATTTAGTGCCCTTTATATTAAAATCTATATAAAGGCATAACCTATTTTTATTGAATTTCACTTTATTAATGTATTAATAGAGAATTAAAACAAGAATATTTTGTGTGTTTGTTATGTAACTTTGTTCCATCTGCATGTTCCACAGCTTTGAGTTTCAGAATTTTCCCTCCATTAACCTTCCCACTGTGTCAAAACCCTAATCATTATAGATAATACAAATATATTATATTTATATAATATATATAGATATAAAACACCTGTGTGTTTCTTGTCATGTTCAGTAAACCATTGCCTAGATTAATATCACAAAGCGTCCTCCCTATATTTTCTTCTAGGAGTTTTATTAATTCAGGTCATACATTTACATATTTAATCATTTTTGAATTAATTTCTGTGTATCATGCAAGATAAGGGTCCTATTTTATTCTTTGCATGCCGATATTCAGTTTCCTTGGCACCATTTGCTGAAATACTATCCTTTCCCCATTGGATGTTCTTGGCACCTTTGTTGAAGATCCATCGCGTGTATATGCAAGGGTCTATTTTTTGGCCCTCTATTCTGTTCTATTGGTCTATATCTCTATTTGTATACCAGTATGATACTGTTTTGATTACTACAGTTTGCTTAGTAATGTATATTTAAATAAGGAAGAATGATGCCTCATGCTTTGCTCTTCTTTCTCAAGAACAATTCGGCTATTTTAAGTCTGGTAGTTCTATTGCAATTGTATATGCATTATTTCGACTTCTGTAAAAAATGCCACTGGGAATTTTGATTGAGACTGCACGGAATCTGTAGATCACTTTGAGTAGTGTGGACATTTTAACAATACAGGCATACTTTCTTTTATAGTGTTTCACTTATATTACATTTTTTTACAAATTGAAGGCTTGTAGCAGCCCTCAGTTAAGCAACCTATAGGCACCATTTTTCCAACTGTGTGTGCTTACTTTGTGTATCTGTGTCACACTTAGCTAATTCTTATAATATTTCAAACATTTTCATTATGATTGTATCTGGAGTGGTGATGAGTGTCCTTTGATGTTATTATTGTAATGGATTTGGGGTGCCACAAACCGCATCAACAAAAGACAGTAAACTTAATCTATAAATGTACATGTTCTGACTGTTCCATCAACCAGCCCTTTCCTCATGTCTCTCCTGATCCCTAGTCCTCACTATTCTCTTAGAAAAAATAATGTTGAAGTTAGGCCAACTCAAAGCCCTTCAAGGAACTCTACATGTTCAAGTGAAAAAAAAAAAAAGCCACACGTTTTTCACATTTTCACTTGATTATGATTTCACATAAATCAAACGCTAGAAATGATTAAGCTTAGAAAGGAAAACAGGTCAAAAGCCAAGATCAGCCAGAGGCTAGGCCTCGTGCCAAACTATTAGCCAAGTTGTGAATACAAAGGAAAATTTCTTCAAGAAAAGTAAAAGTGCTACTTCAATGAACACATGAATGCCAAGAAAGAAAACAGCCTATCGCTGATAAGAACATTTCAGTGGTTTGGATAGGTCATATCAACCACCACCTTTCCTTAAGCCAAAACCTAATCCAGAGCAAGGTCCTAACTCTTTTAGTTCTATGAAGGAGGAAGGAGGAAGAATCTGCAGAAGAAAAGTATGAAGCTAGCAGAGATTGGTTCATGTAGAATCAAGCCATCTTGGTAACATAAAAGTACATCATGAATTAGCAAGTGCTGATGTACAAAAGCTGCAGCAAGTTATCCAGAAGATCTAGCTAAGATAATTGATGAAGGTGACTACACTAAAAAACAGACTTTAAGTGTACACAGAATCACCTTATATTGCAAGAAGATGCCATATAGATCTTTCATAGCTAGAGAAAAGTCAATGCCTAGCTTCAAAACTCCAAAAAAAACAAAAAAAGAAAACCAGGCAGATGCTCTTGTTAGGGGTTGCAGCAGTTGGCAACTGTATTAGAGTTCTCTTAGAGTGACATATATATCATATATACATGATATATATATCACATATACATATATGTGTATATATGTATATATACATGTATATACATATATGCATGCATATATATATATACATATATGTATGTATATACAAGTACATATATGTATGTATATACACGTACATCTATGTATGTATATACACATACATATATGTATGTATTCTTAATGGTATCTAAAGTGGTGAATCATTTCCAGAAAGTTTTCAATTTACTTTGCGCAGATGCATCAGAGAAATATGTATGTGTATACACGTAGATATATGTATGTATATGCATATACATGTATATGTACATGTATATGAGTGTATACATATATGTATGTTTATATGCATGTGTGCATGCATGTATACATGCATGTACATGTATGTATATGCATATACATATGTATATGTGTGCATACATATATGAGCATGTATGTGTATATGTATATAACATACATATATGCATATATACACACATGTATATGCACATGTATATACATATATACACATATGTATATGCACATGTACATATATACATATATACATGTATACATATGTATATGATATATATGTATATATGCCTGGATTAGCATTTTTTTAGAAATAAAAGAAGCAACTCCTCATCCCTCATTCGCTGGTGTTTTATTATGGCATTGCAGCAATTCAGTCACATCTTTAAGCTCCACTTCTAATTCTAGCTAAGAATTCTTCTAATTCAAATTAAGTATTAACTTACATGATCACAAGGTCCCACAATAGGTTGTCTGCAATCTGAGGAGCAAAGAGAGCCAATCTGAGTCCCAAAACTGAAGAACTTGGAATTCAATGTTCGAGGGCAGGAAGCATCCAGCATGGGAGAAAGATGCAGGCTGGGAGGCTAGGCCCATCTCACCTTTTCACGATTTTCTGCCTGCTTTATATTCGCTAGAAGTTATTAGAGTGTGCCCACCAGATTAAGGGTGGATCTGCCTTCTCCAGGCCACTGACTCAAATGTTAATCTCTTTTAGGCAACACCCACACAAACATACCCAGGATAAATACTCTACATCCTTCAATCCAATCAAGTTAACACTCAGTATTAACCATCACAGTGAACCTTAGGTTGAAGCCAGTACTCATTTACCATTCTGAAAATCCTAGAGCCCTTTGTAATTATGATAAATCCACTCTGACTCTGGCCAACAACTGGAACAACAAAGCTTAGATGATAACACATCTATTTATAGCATGGTTTGCTGACTACTTTATGCTCACTGTTGAGAACTGCTGTTCAGAAAAAAGATAACTTTGAAAGTATTACAGCTTATGGACAGTACACCTAGTCCCCATAAGCTCTGATGGAGATGTACAAAACTTTGTTTTTTGTTTTTTGGCTTTTGAGGGTTTTTTGTTTTGTTGTTGTTTTGTTGTTGCCTGCTAACACCACATGCATTCTGCAACACATGGAAGAATGAATCGAGGTGCAATCTCAAATTTCCAGCCTTAATATTTAATAAATATATTTTGCAAGCTTAATATTTAATAAATATATTTTGCAAGGCTATAGCTGCCATAGATAGTGATT
>NW_016816077.1:13921-43777 GCF_001698545.2 Rhinopithecus bieti
AAAATTTTAGTCACATGAAAAAGTATAGCATTACCCATGCTTTTTTATATTGTCCAGAAAAGAATATTGAACATATTTAACAATTTGATTGATTTATACTTTTTAAATATGTGTGTGTTTCCATTTTTAACTTTTCCCCGACATAGAAAAATTTAGAGGTATGCCTTGAGACATCAGAAACTGGGTCAGAAAAGAATGGTAAGGGTTTTTGAACATACTACTCTTCACATTACACTATATTGGTGATCATGCATCTGATTGGCCTGTATACAAAATTATTCTGAATAAATTGTCAAAAATGTTTTCCCAATGTATTGTTCTAACAGTTTTTCTGATATTGTGCTCCCCATAGCCCTCCTCTTCTTTTATTCAAGGCAGTTGTTCATTATTCTTTCACAGACCCTTTTTCCAACATACTCGACCCTGTTTCAGACCACAGAAATTAATTATGTAAACTCTAGGAAGTTCTAGTTCAGTAACCCAGGATACATAGTATCTACCCAATTTTTCTTCTAATTTATTTGCTTGCTATCATATTTGGGCACTTCCCTGATTTTTATGTTATGGCTGTAATATTATTTCTCATTTCCTATAATTGAGTCTCTGACTTATTTTCTGTTCTTGAGTGCTAGCTTTGATAACTTGCCCAGTACACCAATTTCTGAGACAGCTTTTTACTTGTTATTATTGATATCTCAAATGACTAGACTTCTGACCCCTGGTCCCCTGCCTAATTATTTTTGTCTGCTTTCTGAGATCAATTTTTTGATACTGACTTATTTGTTGTGTCTTGTTAGATTTCATATGGTACAATCATTGTACTCCAATTATCAGCATGCTACATTTCAATGAATCTATTCTTCTATTTGTCTTTTCTATTCTTTCATAACAAGTCACTCAAAATTAGGAAACTAAGCAATAACCATTTATTTCTTCTTCATTCAGCAGGTTGAATATTTTGGCAGGCCACAGCTGAAGCTGGTCATTTCTGCTACAGTTGGCACTGGCTGGGTTCAATTAGCTACGCAGTCAGTTGGCATGTCAGTTACAGCCTGGCTGGTCCTGAATGGCCTCATTTACCCACATCGACCTTAGCTGTGATGGGCAAAATATCAAGGCCTCTCTCTCCATGTATTTATTCTCACTACAAACTTTCTCATTCTCAAGAAGGCTACAACAGGCTTGTTTACAAATTTGCAGTCCTCTTAGAGAGAAAGCAGAAAGTTCCAGGCATTTTGGCTCTTATATTCAGAATTCTCATAATAATATTTACATCGTTGTCTATTAATCAGAGAAATCATATGATTAGAAGCTGGAAAAATAAGCTCCACCATCTTGGGGTAAATAAGCACCCCACAACCCTTTCAAGCCTCTAGTAATCATTCTTCTACTCTCCATGTCCATGAGTTTGTTTTGGATTTTGTATCCCACGAATAAGTGAGAACATGTAATGTTTGTATTTCTGTGTCTGGCATATTTCACTCTGCATAATAATATACAGTACCATCTATGTTGTTGCAAATGACTGTATTTCATTCTTCTTTGTGACTAAATAGCACATATATGTAGCACATTTTTTATCCATTTATCTGTTGATGGACACTTAAGTTGCTTCAAAATCTGGGCTATTGTAGACAATGCTGCAACAAACATAAGTGTTCGGATAACCCTTTGTTCACAATATTACCTTTCTTTTTAGTATATAACCAGCAGTTATATTGCTGGGTCTTATGGTAGTTCTACTTTCAGTAGAAATTTTATTGCAATTTTGTGCTTTTAATTTGTCTGGTAAATTTGTAATTTCTTGCTAAAATTTTATTATTGTGACTGTTTTAATACCTTTGTCAGACAACTGGGACATCCGAAAAACCTTAGTGTGGTATTTTCACTTTCATCTTGTGATTTTACTAGTTATTGGTTTAATGAGTGATTTTTAATCGTATGCTGTACATGTTGTATAGTATATTATGAGGCTTTGTATCTTATTCAACACTCATTTTTAGCTGATGAAGCACAAGTGCAGGTAGGCATGATGTAAAGTTTATTATTATTAACACATCTTCTTATAGAATAAGAGGATAAAAGAAAACCAAAGATCACACAGGCACACACACACACACACATACACAGACAGGTATATATAGGAAACCACAGGAACAGGAAGCAGAAATTTTACTAGTGGATCATTAGAGGTAATACTGAGTAGTGCCACTCCAATTCACTTGCCTCATAACTTGCAAATGATGGATATGAAAGTAACAACTCCATTTATTGGGCACTGATTTAGAACATGTTCAACCTACTTAAAAACATTGCCCAATCCCTGCAAGCACCTAACCAGGTTATAACTGAGTATGGAAAAGACCATTTTACCATTCTACCAAGCCAGCTACTTCAGAACGATTGGAAACTTGGTACCACCAGTGAATCCCATAAAGATGGGAACATTGCTGCACTTCATTTGCTGTGAAGTGAGTTCCTTGATAAGAAACAGTGTCATGTGTGATACCATGACAGTGGATAAGGCATTTTGTAAGTCCACAGATAGTATGTTTGACAGAACCATTGCATGAAGAATAGACAAATCAATTTCCAAAGTGTCTACTTTGGTAAGAGCAGAGTATTTCTCCTTTCATAATGAAAGTAAGCCGATGTTAGCAACCTGCCACGAGGTAGCTTGCTGATCATTGTGGGAAATGGTGCAATATCTGGGACTCAGTATTGATCTCTGCTACTGGCATATTGGGCTCTCAGTTATGGCTATAACCAGGTCAGCCTTGGTAAGTTGAAGATTGTGTTGTTGAGCCAATGCATATATATTTAAATTTTTCTCAGTTGATCACCCTTTGGTGAGCATTCACATAGCATACAAACATCTTTACTTTTGTGCTCACACAGAGAGGACTCTCCACATACCTCTTCCTCAGACCTCCTAGTTACCAAATTTCCAATCTGGTTCTTGCAAAATCCCTGACTATATGACAAAACCACTGGCCACATTCCATGAACTGGTATATGCTCATACCTCTGACATTTATTTTTGCCAAAAATTAAATAACAAAGTGTGCTGTTTGAAATTTTGCCCATTGGGAGATGTTTCTTTATGACTGTCCTTTGAGGAAGTCTCAAAAACGCACTAAAGTGCTGTAGCTGTTCACTTTCTGATTGTGCTGCATATCAGGCAGAACCATCTGCAAACTGGGAAGTTTAGGTCATATGGTAACTTGATAGTCCATGACTAAGTGTTCTGTAGGAAGCCAAAACCATTTCCAAAAAAGAGAATAGTTTTACACAGACAAGTGCAGCAATATGCTTCACAATTCTAAGGATCTGCACTGTAATTCACCTACACAGGCCTCCGAAATGCTCCAAACAGCATCCCTATCTGACAGTGATACCTCAGGCACCATTGGATCTGCTGAATCATATGTCGCAAGTAACATATCAACTTTCATTATAGCCTGAACCTGATGTAGAGCCTTCTCTTATTCTAAGTTCCACTGAAACCCTGCAGCTCTTTTTCAGGAAATGGACTGGAATTGTAGAACATCACACTCTCAATACCAAAATATATATTAGTCAGGGATCTCCAGAAAAATAGAACAAGAAGGAAATTTGATACACACACACACACACAATTTAATTCAAGGAATTAGCTCATGCAATTATAGGAACCTGGCATATTAATAGGGCAGTCTGGTAGAATTATCTCTGGCAGATTTGACGCTGCAGTCTTGAGATTTTTTTTTTCTTCTTCTTCTTCAGGGATATCTCAGTGTTTTCTTTTAAAACATTTCAACTTATTAGATAATGTCCACATATATTATGAAGAATAAGCTGTCAACTGATTATAAATATAAACCACATCTACGAGATACTTTCACAACAGCATCTAGATTAGTGTTTGATGGAATTACTGGGTATTTTAACCTAGGCAAGTTGACTCACAGAACTAACCATCTGTATTAGTTTGTTTTTCATTGCTATAAAGAACTGCCTAAGACGGTAATTTATAAAGAAAAGAGATTTAATTGACTCATATCTGCAGGCTGTACAGGAGGCATGGCTAGAGAATCTTACATTCGTGACAGAAGTTGAAGGGAAAGCAGGCATGTTTTACATGGCTGGAGAAGGAGAAAGAGAGAGCAAAGAAGGAGGTGCTACCCACTTTTAAACAACCAGAGTTCATGATAACTCACTATCACGAGAAGAGCAAGGGGGAAATCCCACTTCATGATTCAATCACCTCCCACTAGCCTCCTCCAACATTGAGGATTACAACTTGACATGAAATTTGGGAGGAGGACAAAAATTCAAACCATATCACCATCACAGGTATCAAGGGAGAATCTAGAATTAAGTTTCTTAAGACTGAGTAAGCATCTGAAAAATTATTTAAGCTCTGTGCCCTGAAATTATTCAGGATTCTAGGAGATATAAGGTTTCCTATCAAAGTAGCATATGGATGTTTAAGAGTTGAAATTTTCAAGAACCTTAGACACTGTGTAAAAAGGCCTGGTGGCTAATATGCACATGAAATATATGGATCCTATATAATACAGGGCTGCACATATTTTATTGGGAAATTTGGGCTTGTACATGAGAATCCTAGACCAAATGGAATGGGCTAAATCTCAAAGACATTTTCCTAAATGTCTGAACTATATGAGGTCACCAAAAATCTTGAAAATACCAGAAAAGGGTAAAAATTGGGGCTTGAGACAGTTGAACAATTCCAATAAAATATTATTGAGACTAGATTACCCTCCAAATCAGGCAGTAGAGGACAAAAGACAAATGAAGTTAATATAAAAATTTAAAATTACAAATACAGAGATGCAAAAATATAACTGCTTTTCTGTAACTGAACTTAATTTCTACCTGAAACTCCCATTTTGTTTAGTAGAAAAAAAAGTTAATTTAGTCATTTACAAGTAAACTCAGATACATCCAAATTTTATTTGACTTTTGGAGGAAACTTGTTAATCCAGTCATTCTTCAACTTTTGGGTCAAAGCCACTTTTACAATCTTAAAAGTTATTGATAAGCATAAAGAGATTTTTAAAATATAGATTTCATCTATGAATATGTTCTATATTAAAAACTAAAACTGGAAGATTATTTATTCTAAAGTGCCAACACAAATAATAACTGTAAATAACAATGTTAATAAAAAACATAAAATAGTACCTATGTTATCTAAATAATTCATTTTTATAAAAATGTACTATATTTACAAAACAAAATATGCAGTAAGAAGAGTAACATTGTTTTACATGTTTGCAATTTCAATGTGTGGTTTCAGAGAAAACAACTAGTTCTAATATCTGCATCTATTCTGTCAGTGGTGACACATTGTTACATTTGATGTACAGAAAAAAAATTAGTCTTACATAGATACATTGTTGAAATTGTAAAAATATTTTAAGAAGATATTACATATAGTTGTGGATGGTCTTTGACACTGANTAATTCATTTTTATATGTACTATATTTACAAAACAAAATATGCAGTAAGAAGAGTAACATTGTTTTACATGTTTGCAATTTCAATGTGTGGTTTCAGAGAAAACAACTAGTTCTAATATCTGCATCTATTCTGTCAGTGGTGACACATTGTTACATTTGATGTACAGAAAAAAAATTAGTCTTACATAGATACATTGTTGAAATTGTAAAATATTTTAAGAAGATATTACATATAGTTGTGGATGGTCTTTGACACTGAATCAAAACTGAGAAAGTGTTCGTTTCATAAATGTAAGTTGCAATATGGGCACTAAAAATATATCAATGGTATTTCCTATTATATTAAAATGCATAGACCAATATTGTAGGTTAAATTGAACTTTACCCCATGCATGGCTGTACAACATATTATATTGTTCATTTCAAAAACATTCGTTCATTGATGCAGAACCTCCAAATGTGAACATATTTTATTATACAACATCAAAAAATGCATCACATTTGATACTATTTCCATAAATATTATAAGAAAATAATTAACCACTGGAAAACTGTCAGATCCATGGTGGTAAATGCAAGTTTTACAAACTTCTAAGTTTCATTTGAAAGCTCACATTTTATCATCGGCAACAAATAGTGTTAGTTACCATACTTGAATTGACAGTTCTTTTGTAGTTTTTTTGGAAAAAATATCTTCCTAATATCCCAACATGAATAACTATTTTTTCTGTAAGCCCCTTTTGAAGTAAAAATGTGTTCCATAAAACAGTCAGTAGGCTAATCCCCAAAAAATGGCAAACAGGAGACAGGACTAATTTGAAGTTCCTTCTCAGACAGGGCAGCCTACGGAGACCGACATCAGGAACTTTTGCTCCAAGAACTACCACAGGAACATAGGAGAAGAGCCGAGAGAATTCACAGACCCCTTGAGGGAGATGCATTGCTGCTACAGGCTCTGTGGGACGGCAAAGAAACTGATTTGGCTTAACAAAAATACAACCAAGGACCCTCAAAGAGTGCACTTCACTTCCCTCCTACCTCCAAAAAAGCATGTGCTGGTATCCATGGCTGAGAAACCTGAAGACAAATCACAACAAAGGACTTTTTGCAGACATTCTCCAGTAATAACCCAGAGAATGGCAGCTCTGCTGGGTGGCTAGATCCCTAAGAGAAATAACAATCACTGCCGTATGACACTCAGGAAGCCTCATACCTAAAGAAAGGGGGAGAGCAACAAATCAAGAGAGCACCCCGTGGGACCAAAGAATCTGAAGAGCAGCCATTAAGTCCCAGATCTTCCTTCTTACATAGTCCACCCAAATGAAAAGGAACCAGAAAAAAAAAATCCGGTAACATTACAAAACAAGTTTCTTTAACACCCCACAAAAATCACAGGACCTCACCAACAATGGATCCAAACCAAGATGAAATCTCTGAGTTGCCAGAAAGATAATTCAGAAGGTTGATTATTAAGTTAATAGAGGAGGCACCAGAAAAAGGTGATGTCCAACTTAAAGAAATAAAAAAAAAAAAGATACGGAATGCGAATGAAAAAATATCCAGTGAAACAGCATAAATAAAAAGCAATCACAACTTGAAATAAAGGACACAGGTAAATGGAAAATGCACTGGATGGTCTCAGAAATCAAATCAAACAAGTAAAGAAAAGAGCTTCAGAGCTTGAAGACAAGGCTTTTGAAGTAACCTAATGCAACAAAGACAAAGAAAAAAATTAAAAAATGAAGAAATCCTCTAAAAGTTTGAAATTATGTTAAATAACCTAAGAATAATTGATGTTCCTAAGGAATAAGAGAAATTGAAAAGTTTGGAAAACATATTTGAAGGAATAATCGAGGAAAACTTCCCCAGCCTTGCTACACATCTAGATATCCAAACACAAGAAGCTCAAAAGACACTTAGAAAATCATAACAAAAAGATCGTTGCCTCGGTGCACAGTCATCAGGTTATTTAAAGTCAAGAGCTGTGAGACAAAAGCATCATGTAACCTATAAAGAAAAACCTATCAGATTAACAGCAAATTTTTCAGCAGAAACCCTATAAGCTAGAAGAGATTGAGGTCCTTTCTTTAGCCTCCTCAGGCAAAACAATTATCAGCCCCAAATTTTGTATCCATTTAAACTAAGCTTTATAAGTGAAGGGAAGATACAGTCTTTGTCAGGCAAACAATTGCTGAGAGAGTTCACCACTACTAAGCCAGCACTACAATAACTGCTAAAGAAAAGCTATAAATCTTGTAACAAATTTTCAAAATATATCAAAATTGAATTTCCTTAGAGCATAAGTCTCACAGGGTAGATAAAACAAAAATACAATTTAAAAAACAAATTATGAGGTAGGAAAATGGCGTGAACCCGGGAGGTGGAGCTTGCAGTGAGCGAGATTGCACCACTGCACTCCAGCTTGGGCAACAGAGTGAGACTCCGTATCAAAAAAAAAAAAGTTATTCAGGAAACAAACAGCACTCTGAATAGAATAATACCTCACATGTCAATACTAATATTGAATGTAAATGGCCCAAATGCTCCACTTAAAACGTATAGAATGAAAAAATGGATAAGAATTCACCAAACAGCTGTCTGCTGTCTTCAAGAGACTCATCTGACACATAAGGACTCACATAAACTTAAAGGAAAGGGGTAAAAAAACATATTCCATGCAAATGGACACCAAAAGTGGGCAGAAAGTAGCAACACTTATATCATACAAAATTTAAAGTAGCAGAAATTTAAAAAGACAAAGATGAACATTATAAAATAATAAAAGGACTAGTCCAAAAGGAAAATATCACAATCTTAACTATATATATGCACGTAAAACTGAAGCTCTCAAATTCATAAAACAGTTACTACAAGACCTAAGAAATGAGATAGAAAGCAAAACAATAATAGTGCAGTAATTCAATACTCCCCTTAAAGCACTAGATAGGTAATCAAGAGAGAAAGTCAACAAAGAAGCAATGGACTTTTAACTATATCCTTGAACTTAACAGATAGTTACAGACCACTCTACCCAACAACTGCAGAATATTCATTCTATTTATCAGCACAAGAAACATTCTCCAAGACAGACTATATGATAAGCCACAAAACAAGTCTCAACAAATTTTAAAAAATGAAAATTGTAGTAAGTATTCTGTCAGACCACAGTGGAATAAAAATGGAAATCAACTCCAAAAGGAATGCACAACACCATGCAAATACATGAAAATTTAATAACCTGCTCCTGAATGATCACTGGGTCAACAATAAAATCATGATGTAAATTTAAAAATTCTTCACACTGAATGATAGTAGTTACAGAAACTATCAAAATCTCTGGGATACCCCAAAAGCAGTGCTAAGGTAAAAGTTCACAGCATGAAATGTCTACATCAAAAAGTTTTAAAAAAGCACAAATTGACAATGTAAGGTCACATCTCAAAGAGCCAGAAAACCAAGAACAAACTAAACCCAAATCCAGCAGAAGAAAATAAATAACCAAGATTAGAGCAGAACTAAATGAAATTAAAACAAAAAAGTACAAAAGACGTATAAAACAAAAAGTTGGTTCTTTGAAAAGATAAGTAAAATTGATAGACTATTAGTGAAATAAACCAAAAAAAAAAAAAAAAAAGAAGACAGAAGATCGAAATAAGCTCAATTAGAAATGAAATGAAAGTTATTACAACCAATACCACAGAAATACAAAAGATCATTCAAGGCTACTATGAACACCTTTATGCACATAAACTAGAAAACCCAGAGGAGATGGAAAAATTCCTGGAAATATACAATCCTCCTAGGTAAAGCTAGGAAGATACAGAAACTCTGAACAGATGAATAACAAGCAGCAAGATCGAAATGGTGATTAAAAATTCACTAACAAAACAGTCCAGGACCAGATGGATTCACAGCTAAATTCTATCAGACATTCAAAGAAAAATTGGTACCAATTCTATTGACATGATTCCACAGTATAAAGAAAGAGGAAATCATCCTTAAATAATTACATGAGGCCAGCATCACTCTAATACTAAAACCAGGAAGGGACATAGAAAAACAGAAAACTACAGACCAATATCTCTGATAAACATAGATGCAAAAATTCTCAACAAATACTAGCTAACCAAATCCAACAGCATATCAAAAAAATAATCCACCATGATCAGGTAGTTTTCAAACCAGGAATGCATGGATCGTTTAATATAAGCAAGTCAATAAATGTGATATACCACATAAATAGAATTAAAAACAAAAATCACATTATTATCTCAACAGATGAAGAAAAAACATTTGACAAAATCCAGCATAGCATTATGAGTAAAACCCTCAGCAAAATTGGCATAGGAGGAATATACTTTAAGGTAATAAAAGCCAACTTTCACAACCCTACAGTCAACATTATACTGAATGGGGAAACGTAGAAAGCATTATCCCCGGGAACCGGAACAAGACAATAATGCCCTCTTTCTCCACTCCTGTTCAACTTAGGAAGTCCTAGCCAGAGCAATCAGACAAAAGAAAAAAATAAAGGGCATCCAATTTGGTAAAGAGGAAGTCAAACTGTCACTGTTTGCTGATGATATGATGGCACACCTAGAAAACCTTAAAGACTCATCTAAAAAGATCTTAGAACTAGTAAATCAATTCAGCAAAGTTTCAGGACACAGAACAGATGTACATAAATCAGTAGCTCTGCTATACACCAACAGTGACCAAGCTGAAATCAAATCAAGAACTGAACCCCTTCAGCAATAACTGCAAATAAAATAAATACTTAGGAAAACATCTACCAAGGTGGTGAAAGACTTCTACAAGGAAAACTACAAAACACTGTTGAAATAAATGATAGATGACAAAAACAAATGGAAACACATCCCATGCTCATGGACAGGTAGACACAATATTGTACATATGATCATAATGCCAAAAGCAATCTATACATTCAATGCAATTTCCATCAAAATGCCAGCATTATTCTTCACAGAACTAGAAAAGACAATCCTAAAATTCATATGGAACCAACAAAGAGCCCACATAGCAAAAGTAAGACCAAGCGAAAAGAGTAAATCCAGAGGTGTCACATGACCTGATTTCAAACTATACTATAAACCCATAGCCACCAAAGCAGCATGGTACTGGTAAAAAGGTAGGCATTTAGAACAATGGAACAAAACAGAGAACCCAGAAAGAAAGCCAAATACGTACAGCCAACTGATCTTTGGCAAAGTATACAAAAACATAAAGTAGGGAAAAGTCACCCTGTTCAACAAATGGTCCTGGGATAATTGACAAGCCACATGTAGAAGAATAAAACTGGATTCTCATCTCTCACCACATACAAAAATAAACTCAAGATGTATCAAAGACTTAAATCTGAGAGCTGAAACCATAAAATTCTAGAAGATAACATTGAAAAAATTCTTCTAGATGTGTCTTAGGCAAAGATTTCTTGACCAAGAACCCAAAAGCAAATGCAACAAGAACAAAGATAAGCTGATGGGATTTAATTAAATTTATAACTTCTGCACAACAAAAGAAGTAATCAGCAGAGGAAATAGACAACCCACAAAGTGGGAGAAAATCTTCAAAATCTATACTTCTGACAAAGGACTAATATCGAATCTACAAAAACTCTCAAAACAAATCAGTGCAAGAAAAAAGGCAAATAATCCTAGTCCAAAAAGTGGGCAAATGACATAAACAGACAATTCTCAGAAGAAGGTATATAAGAACACAGCCCAACCAAACTTATTTTTTAAAATGGCTTAACACACTAATTACGAAATAAATGAAAATCAAAACCACAAACGCCAATACCACCCTTTTCGCTTCCAAACGAATAACAATAATTTAACAAGAAAGAGTTTTGTTGGTTTGGATGTGGTGAAAAAAGAAACAGCTTTTACACGATGGTGGAAAATGTAAGTACTAGTACAATTCAATGTGGAAAACTGTGTGGCATATTCCTAAAGAACTAAAATAGATCTACCATTTGATCGCAAGCCAATCCCACTACGGGCTTTGACTACTGAGCAAGAAAAAGAAGTTAGCACAAACAATAAAAAATAAATATCTTGCAGCACACATACTTACAGCAGCACCAATTTGGCATTTGCAAAAAATATGGAACCAGTTCAATGGGCCCATCCATTCCAACGAGTGATTAAAGAAAATGTGGTATATATATATATATATAATATATATATATACTATATTATATTATTGTATAGATATATACGACCATAGAATACTACCCGCCGGCGCGCGCCCGCGGCGGCCCAGCCTTATAAAGGAACAAAATAATGGCATTCACAGCAACGCTGGATGGAAGCTGGAGACCATTGCTTGCTAAGTAAACGTAACTCAAAAAATAAAAACTCCAATATCATGATATTCTCACCTCATAAGTGAGAGCTAAGCTATGAAGTTGCAAATGCAATAAAAATAACGTTACGATGGATCCTTTGGGGGAGCTCAGGGCAAAGGGTGGGAGTGGGGTGAGCAGTAAAGACTATAGCATGGGTACAGCGACAGCTGCTCAGAGAGATGGGTCGGCACCAAAAAATCTAGAAATCACCCATTGAAGAAGTATTCATGTAGCACAAAAGAGTTTTAAAAATCATTTGTGTCCAAGGATAGAAGCCAAACACAGAAAGATACTATGTAAAGGAGACCACGTAATGTAAAAATAACTAGCTTATGGAACGAAAAAAACTTACCCAAACACTGAATCT
Source organism: Rhinopithecus bieti (assembly GCF_001698545.2). Lineage (NCBI taxonomy): Eukaryota > Metazoa > Chordata > Mammalia > Primates > Cercopithecidae > Rhinopithecus > Rhinopithecus bieti. Next base: position 26,128 of record NW_016816077.1, read on the forward strand.
CAAAAAGAATCCCTGATCCCACTGATAAACTTTTGAGAGGAAAACAAATTCAACTGAAGTACAATGTTTTTATTCAACTCCTCTTTAATTTTGCCTTATAATATCGGTTGAACCAAAAAAAAAAAAAAAGGCACTAGTTGAATTCACAACTCAAACAACTTAACTGTTTTCTGAAACAACTGTACTCCAGGTATGTAGCGTAAGTGTTTTATGCATATTTATCATTTTGTTGAACAGAATACTAAAAGAATATATATACTCAATAGCCAATATACAATAAATTTCATCATTTTTGCTACTCCATCAAGGGCATACCTGAATAAAACTGGCCTTATTGTTTTCCTATGAATGTATGGTATGCATAGTGCAATGAGTAATAATACAGTTGAAAGCAATTGTCTTGAGTTATGCAACAGAGTGAGCAGTTTTACCCACTGGTGCTTTTGCACCTCAATGCAGTGTCAACATTGACCTTAGTCCGTTTGGGCTGCTATAAGAAAAATAATATGTATTGGTTGGCTTATACACAACATAAATTTATTTCTCACAGTTTTGGAGGTGGGAAGTCCAAGATCAAGGTGACAGCAGATTCAGTATCTAGTGAGAACTCACTTTCTATTTGTCTTTTTCCTATGTCCTCACTTGCTGTTGGGGTGAGGGAGTTCTCTAGGGTCTCTTTATGAGGACAATAATCCTATTCATGAGGACAGAGCCTCCCAATGCACCTCCCAAAGGGTCCAACTTCTCATACTATCACATTGTGTGTTAGGATTTCAACATGTAAATTTTGAAGGAAGACAAACATTCACTCTATAGCAACAGCAAAAAAAGGCAAATGATAGCTTATTATTTTTAAATGATTTGAATTCTGTGTACATGCTAAATTAATTTCAGAAATCTCTAGCCTTTTATACACCACACTTTCAATTCTGATACATTACTCAAATAATTCATTTTTGTTCTCCTAAATTCTTTGTGAAATGTCATTTAAGTTCCAGGGTAACTATGTATCATCATGAAACAAAAGGGATGCATTCAGTCAGTCATTGGTACACATTTGCTGAGGTGCCTTTCAGCCATGTCACTTCTATTTTGTAAATTTCCAACGTATCTTAGATTCAATTTGGCCCGTGATCACATAGTTCCTATAACTTTTGACTTCAATGTTCCCTTGCCATGAACACAAGTGTCACTGAAGGTACACCAAAGCTTTCCTTTAGAGTAAATTTCTAACTGTTTATCAGAAATGCAGAAAAAATCAGCTATTTCCACAATCAATCGATCTGGGGCTACTTGATAATTAATAGGGTTGTCTTAGATCCTACTCACATCCATCTCTGTTCTACTGCTACAGTACTTTGCTAGCCTGGGAAACTTCTATAATGCAGACAAATGAGGGGTATCGGTTTAAAAACACACTGAAACTGTATAAAATAAACTGGCCAGTGGTAATTACTTTAACAACTGTATTTATTTGCAAGTCAGAAAATGAATTCATCTGATGGGTAAAAATGTATAGAAACTAGTTTGCTTATAATCCATTTTGTTTTCAGACTACTTAAGAACTCACCAAGATAAAAGAGACCTCTGGCACGAGGCTACTTGGAGTTTAATTTTGGAGTGCACTGCATCATTATAAATGTGGATTTAATTTAGCAACTATTTTAAAAAAGATGTTCACTATTAAGCTGAAGTTTATCTAGCTCCAAATTTTGGCACCATTTATTTAACCTATATGTCAAAAACTGAGCTGATCACTGGTGTATACACTACTTACATCTTCACAACACTCATATTAGATGGGGATATTCATAACTCTATTTTACAGAATAAGAAAACAAAGTTCAGAGGGGTAAAATCACTTGTCCAAAATTTTACATTTGCTAAGTGGTAAAGCAAGGCTTCAAACCCACATTTGTCTCACTCCCAAACCCATGTCTGTAATTATTCTGTCATGCTGCCTACATTTGAGATCACCTTTCACTTTTCCTTAACTCCCACCTTTGTCTAACAACTCCTACCCTTCCTTAAAATATCCAGTTTATATGTCATTTACTTTATAAAACTTTCTTTGAATTCCTCTAACAAAAATTACTTACTCCTTTTATTGCAATGCTATGGTAACTAAAACATATTTCAACTATAATATTTAGGTTCCTATTATGTTTATGACACTATTCTAAGTATTGTGGCTTTATTGTTAAATAAAAAGGCATAGATCCAGTCCTAATATAGCTTAAGCTTAATTGGAGAGACACACAAATAAATTTTTAGAAATCAAGCGGATGGCAGAATAAGGTAGTTGAAGAGAACCCTCCAGCAATCATCCCCCACTACAGTAAAACAAAATTGAACAATGATCTATGCAACAAAACACCAAATAAGAACCAAAACTCGGGTGAGTAATCACAGTACCTTGTTTTAACATCATATCTAAGAAACAAGGCTCTGAAGACAATAGGAAAGACATTGCCTACATCACCCCTCCCTTATCTCCCAGGAATGCATGGAGAGTATCTTTGTGCTTGGGGGATAGAGAGTGAAGTGACTTTGGAAGTATTCATTGGAATTTTGTGCTTCCCTGTCACAGTGGTACATAACACAGGGCAGAATTCTACCAGCTCCCATAAAGCAAACATTCAGACAATCCCCAGCCAGAGGTAAATACTCCATTCCAGTGGTAAGAACCAGAGTTTCAACTAGCTCCACCGCTCAATAACTGTAGTGCTTGAGGGTTCCCAGTAAATTTGAAAAGCAGCCAGGTCACAAGGACTGCAGTTCTAGAATAAATCTGGGTGCAGCACTGGACTCAGGGCCATTGGACTTGGAGTTCACATGACTCCATGAGACACCTTCTGTGGTGGCCAAGGGAATAATCACATCATCCCTCTTGCAACTCTAGGCAGTTCAGCTTGGTGAAAGACTCCTCCCTTCTAGGGAAAGAAGAGGGCAGAGCAAAGAAAACTTTGCCTTAAAACCTAAATATCATTTCAAGCACAGTAAAATAAAACAACAAGCAGATTACTGAGGCCCCCAATTCCAGGCCATAGCTCCTGGGTGGCATTCCAAGACTCTCCCAGGATCAGAAGGGAACTCTCTTCCCTGAAGAAAAGACACATAGTCTTGAAAGGATTCACCACCTGCTAATTAAAGAGCACTTAGGAATGTAACAAACATCGGAGGTAGCCAAGCAATAGTTTTCAAAGGCCTTTGGCAAGACCCAGCACTGTGCTGGATCAGGTGTAATCCAGTGCAGTCCCAGTTGTGGTGGCCAAGGCAGTGCTTGCATCACCTCTCCCCCAACTCCAGGCAGGCCAGCAGGAAGAGAGACTCCTTCAGTTTGAAGGAAAGACAGGAAATAAAACAAGAGACTCTGCCTGGTAATCCAGGGACTTCTTCCAGACCTTACCCAAGTGTGTCCAGATGGTATGAGTCTGCAAAAGACTCAGTGTTACTAGGCTTGGTATGCATCCCGATGGTGATACAGCTACAGTGAACAAAGACTTAGATCACAACACTCAATTCTCCTTGAATACATGAAAAGCCTTCTCAAGCAGGATGAGTGTACAAAGAAGCTCAGACTGTGAAAGTTAGAATAAATGTCTAACTCTTCAATGTCCGGACATCAAGGAACATATACAAATATCAAGAACATCCACAATAACATGACCTCACTTAACAAACTGAATATGGCACCAGAGACAAATCCCAGTGTGACAGAGATACATGACTTTTCAGATAGAAAATTCAAGATAGCTGATTTATTGAATATTATTTTTATTGTTAATTATTAAGGTTACATAATAGATGTATATATTTATGAGTATATGAGATGTTCTGACACAGTATACAATGTGTAATAATCTCATCAGGGTAATTGGAGTATCCATCTCCTCAAACATTTATCATGTATTTGTGTTAGAAACATTCCAATTTAACATTGTTAGTTATTTTTAAATATAAAATAAATGAATGTTGACTATAGTCACCCTGTTTTGCTACCAACTATTATTTCTTATTTATTCTAACTATATTTTTGCACCCGTTAACCATTCCTACATTTTGCCCTCTACCTAATAACCTTGCCAGTCTCTGGTAACCACCATTCTACTCTTTAGATCTATGAATTCAATTGTTTTAATTTTTAGTTCCCACATATTAGTAAGAACATTTAAAATTTATCTTTCTGTGCCTGGGTCATTTTACATAGCCTAATGTCCTCCACTTCCATCCACATTGATGCAAAAAGTAAGATTTCATTTCTTATAGCTGAAAAATCTTCCATTGTATATATGTACCACATTTTATTTATTCATTAATCCATTAATAGACACTTAGGTTGATTTTATATCTTGGCTACTGTGAGTAGTGCTGCAATAAACATGGGAGTGCAGATATCTCTTTGATGTACTGATTCATTTCTTTTTGGTATATAGCCAGCAGTAGGACTGCTGGATCAAATGGTACTTCTACTCTGTTTTTTTGAGGAAGCTCCATCGTATTCTTTATAGTGGTTGTACTAATTTACACTCACACTAGCAGTGTACAAGGGTTCCCCTTTCTTGCCAGCATTCATTAATGTCTGTCTTTTGGATGAAAGCCATTATAACTGCAGTAAGATAATATCTCATTGTAGTTTTGATTTGTATTTCTCTAATGGTTAATTATGTTGAGCATTTTTTTCGTATGTCTGGTTGCCATTTTTATGTCTTCTTTTAAGAAATGTCTATTCAGATCTTTTGCCCATTTAAAAAATTGGATTATTAGATTTTTCCTATCAAATCGTTTGAGCTACTTATATATGGTTTGGCTGTGTCCCCACCCCAGTTTCATCTTGTAGTTCCAATATTCCTCAGGTGTCATGGGAGGGACCCAGTGGGAGGTAACTGAATGATGGTGTCAGTTTCCCCCATGATATTGATGGCAGCAGCAGGCTGTCGGGAGTGGCCACTGCCACCATGCTGGCTGCAGTGGGAAGGCATGAGCAGTGGTGGCAGCAGTTGCAGCAGGGTGATCCCTGTGCCCCACATCTTCAGGCCCAGAATCTCCAAGGCTGCCAAGTGTGCCACCCTGACCCTTGTGCAGCAAAGCAGGACTCACCCTCAGGCCCGGAGCCTCTGTCACTCTGGACCCTGGGACCCATGTCTCTGCTCCTGCCTACTGCCACTGCGGGGCAGACTTGGGGAGGAGGTGGACAGTCCCTGGAGTCTGCTGTCCCAGGGTTGCTGCAATAGGGCCAGAGTGAGTTGTCTGGTGATGCAGGAGCAGTCAGTGCAGCTGGGCAGAGAGGGGATCTAAGGTGGAGCTGGTCCTGGGGCATTGCTCTCCTTTAACACAGAGTGCAGGGGTCAGGCTTGGGATGCAGAGCTAGGGCCATTTTTCAGTGGCCTGTAGTGGGAAGTGGGAGTGGCACTCATTTCGGGGACTTGACCAGTTGCATGGTCACCACATCCACCCCACAAAGGGTGATGTGTTTCTTTGCCTCAGAAGGAGGCTCTGTGCAGGCCTGCTCAGGGTCACATTCTCAGGGTCCACCCCACATTGGGGTGAGCACCAGGCATAACACTCCCAATAGCTGCACCTGGGTTCCATGATCTTTTCCCAGAGGTGCCCACCCAGCAGGGCCATGAGGCAGTCAAGGGGGAAGTTCTGGCTGTCCCTGAGCACCAGGGTGATGGGGAGCTTGCGGCAACATTGCCCAGCCCCAGACAGCGGGCCTAGCCCAGCAAGGACCTGGAGCTCCTGCCCCAGGCTATGAGGGGACGTAGCTGTGGCTGCATGCTCCAGGGAGCTGGTGGAAGCTGGAAGCAGGCACCAGTCCCACCCTCCTGGGTACAGCTGTGGCCACCCAAGTCGTGGCTGTGGATCTGGGTCTCCCTGTGCTCTTGGAGGCCCAGAAGGCACCCCGCTGCCCTTGCACCCTGAGAAGTGTCTGGTACTGCTATCTGGCTTCTCCCTGCTGGTAATGCCTACTCCAAACTTGGAGCAATGTAGCACTTAGCCTGATCACGATTATAGCCCGGCCAGGAGTTCACATGCTTGGGGCAGAGTTGACACACCAGTCCCCTGCCACTTCGGCCCCCTCTGGACATTGGGAACAAACAAGAGTGGAAGGGAGGCTGGACAGGGGGCCAAGAACAGCTCAGTGATAGCCTGCAGGTGCCCCTTGGCATAAGCAGCCTGGGCACCACACACAGTGTCAGGAGGCAGATGAGCTTCTGGACAGAAGGTAGTGGGCCCCTGGTGAGGCCCCACCTACAGGCCAGGGAGGGCCTAAAAGCTGAGGGCTGGGCTTCTAGTCCTGTGGCCTGAAGTAAGGACTTCTGGTGCCTTTTCAAAGCCTGCCTATGTCTGCCCATAAACCAAACCAATTGACACACACATCATCCTCTCTCAGGCCCATAAAAGCCCTGGGCTCAGCCAGAGCAGAGCAGTGGAAGGGGAGATAACCAGATGACCAGCTGCAGAGAGAAAATACCCTCTATGCTGAGAGATGCAGAGATGATGAGATGACCTGCCTTCAGAGAAGAGTCACCCATTCTAGGTCATACTCTCTGCTGAGAGTTCCAGACAATGGAATGATCAGCTGCAGAAAGGAACTATCCTCTCTGCTGAGAACTGAACACTTGTTGGGATTACCTGCCTGCAGAGAGGAGCTACCTTCTTTGCTAGGATCTGAACACTCACTGGATACCCTGGCTATGGAGAGGATCTGCCCACTATAGGTCTTCTCTGAACTGTTCTATTGCTCCATAAAGCTCCTCTTCATCTTGCTCAGCCTCCACTTCTCTGCATATCTCATTCTTCCTGGTCACAGGACAAGAACTCAGGACCTGCCAAATAGCAAGACTAAAAGAGCTGTAACACAAACAGGGCTGAAACATGCCCCTTGCTCACTACATTGCAGGTGAAGACAAGGAGAGAAAAGTTGTGGCTCTTCAGGGAGAGCAGACCTTGGAACTCCCAGAGCCAGGGCTGTGACTCCGTCTTTAAGCCCCTGAAATTCCTGGTTCCTCCAAGCTTCTGGGCACCACTGCATTCCTTGGTGCCAACTGGGGAACCTGCTTGTGGTGCACCTGGTCCAACCACAGGCTCACAGATAGCTGGAAAGAATGCCAGCACCTGGATTTGACTATCTTGTGGTATCAGCAGAGTGTCGGACTACAGTGGCCAGACCTTACACTTGCTTACACACCCCTCATTGTTCCATGCCTGACTCACAGTCTCTCTTGGAGGCATGGGATCCAGGCTAATAGAATGAGCTGAGCACAGCCTGCCAGGCCAGACGGGTAGGATGAACCCAGCAAGACCAAGCAAAACTCAGGCAAAGATACTATTGGCCACAGATTTCTGGCCAGAAAAGTGACACCTTGAAGATCCTGTAACAACTAGGGGGTTCATTAGGGATCTGTGGAAGGGTGAGTAAAAGCAGATCAGCTCTTTCTGTCCTTTTTTCAGAGTCCCTAAACTCCACAATAGCCAAAATGCAAGAGAAATACCAGGCCTCTGTCAGACAGATAAAAGTGGCTAACACAGCTGCTGGACTTAAGACATGGAAGACAGGCTTGCTGGGGAGGACAGTGTCAATACCCCATCACCCTCAAGTGTTGGGAATGAGGACACTGTCAAATTCCTGTTACCCTCGAGTTTTGGGAATGTTGGATTTGTTCCAACTCAGTTTCCCTTCATGGAGGTCTAGCCATCATGTGACACTGGAAGGAGGTGCTGGGGCAACTGAGGGTGTCTGACTGAGACTAGCCATCAGTGTTATCCAGAGACCTCTGGACTAACTCTAGTCCCCAACTGCCTGTTAGGTTGTAAGCACTAGGACTTCCAGTATTTCCTACCATTTTTTCTTTCTTTCACACTGTCATGGCTTCTCTTCTTTGTATACAATGTTAAATGCTAAGGATGTTTTTGCAAATCAGAGATATTACTGGGTAGAATGAGCATTTGGCTTAGTCATCAAAAGTATACAATGGAAGGTTAAGAGTAGCACAGATGAAGCAAAGTGTGCCTTGGCATCTTATGTAAATTTGTGGTAAAAATGTTACTGTAATTTCCTTGGTTGCCAACTTAATACCACACACCTTGAGGTACAGAAAAGAACCATGGCCTCAGGAAGGAAGTTTTTCTGTAAATGTGAGGGCAAATCATCCAATGTTCCATATGTGCAGGCCTTCTATACTTCTAGGGTAATCTGGACCTTTGGCAACATTGTAGGATTAATTCAGCCCTTCTATTGGCCATCTCAGGAAAGGCTGCAAGGGGAAATTTCAGGGAAATAGGGAAGCAAACTCCAGAGGTACCTCCAGCAGAAGAATCAACCCCCTAAAACACTTCCTTATCCAGGTTTTCTCTCAAGCTTGTCCCAGCCTAGAAATCCTCATTTTAGGCAAGTCTCACTTCTGCACTTATAAGAGATGCTGGGTGACTATGGCCTGATTAAGGCCCCCTTTTCTCTACAGGGCTTACTGTAAATTAAGAGAAGTCTTGGAAAGTTTTCATACAGCCCTGACAGGTATATAAAGGCTTTCCATAACTTAACCCAAGTATTTTAGCTCTCCTATAAGGATGTCATGTTACCTTTGAATCAGACTCTCACCACAGCTAGAAGGCAGGGTATCCTGCAAATGGCAGATAATTTTGGGGATGAGCTTTGTTTATCATATAGGGCCAGGGAAGGTGACTGGAAAAGTAGCAGTGCCATTTGAGGATCTTAAATTGGACCCCAATGATGAAATAGGAGAAAAGAGGAAGAAACACTTTCAGGTGTGCATACTGGAGGGCTTGCAAGGCACTGAAACTAGGCCTTTTGATTACACTGGGCTATCCATGATAGACTAGAGATTGGATAAATGTCTTACTGCCTTTCTGGGGTGAGGTCAGGGGGGCACTGGGAGGGGCTTGGCAAAGCACACCTCTCTGTCTCCTGACTTGGTCAAAGGACAGTTGGTCCTAGGAGATAAGTGTATTGCACAGGCAGCCTCTGATGTCAGGAGGAAACTGTGGAAACAAGCTGTGGGACCAGATGGTACTTTGGAGCACCTCTTGGGAGTGGCCACTTTGGCCTTTTGCAGTGGAAGCTGGCAGGAAGTCCAAAAAAGAGAGAGGAGATACAAGAAAAAGGCAGACGCTCTAATAACTGCCTTATGGGCTCCTGGCCCCAGAGTCCCTGAGATGCACCTGTTGACTGCTGCAAATGTGGTGAGTCAGGGCACTTCAGGAGGGACTGTCTGAAAAATGGAAGGAGGCCACCTGTGCCCTGTCCAGTTTTCAGTGAGGACCATGGAAGGGCGAACTGTCTGCAGAGACATGGGTCAGTGGGTCCAGGGTCAGTTTCCCAAATGGTCCAGCAGGATTGATGGGTCCCATGGCACCTCTCCTTTGCTCTGGTAGTTCAGATCACCATTGCCATCCAGGAGCCCCAGTGATTCTGTGGGTTGAGAAAAGGAGGATGGACCTCCTCCTGGAATCTGGAGAAGGTCTTTCGTTCTCCTCTCCAATCTAGGCCCTTCTCCTCTCTTGACATGACCTTGAGTGCTGTCTCAGATCTCCTTTCTCCACCATGTTAGGAGTCAACAGAGTCCTGTGAATATAGAGAGCTTTTCTATGTGAGGGGTTTAGCTTTTTTTTTCTTTTGGGAAACACCTTAATAGGCCAGGTTCTCAATTCCTGGAACTCCCTTTCCCTCCCTTGTCTGAGGAAGATATGGTCCCACAGCTTCACCAGTTTATGATAGGGAAGCAATAGAGAAGGTGCCCCTACCAATTGCTAGATTCAATTTGGTGAGGGCCACCTGGGACTAATTTAATGGGTCCATACACCCTCCTGAGGCACCTTTTGGTCCCAAGGTTTGGTTTGAAGACCTGGAATGGAACACTAGACCTGAGACAGACCACAGCAGGAGTCAAAGGGTACAGCACAGGTGAGCATGACTAATTCCTACAAATTAAGCCCTCCCACTTTGTTGATGTAGGACATGCTCACATCCATAACATAGTTAAGATATAGGGAACTCAAAGGTTACTGACAACAGGAGGCTTAGGCACTGCACAGGTAAGTGAGAATATTCCTAAGGCTATGTCTCCCTATTTCATGAGTGAAGATTGCACTTGCACCCACGGTCAGCACCTGCACAGGTTGCCAGGACTCAGGGATATAAGGTCAGAAGGAGAAAAGGGATGTCTTTCTTTTCTCTCCATCAGGTATCCTGGGTATTTGTTAGGAAGAGGGAGAACAATGGGATGCCTTCTTTCACTCTTTTCAGATGGGTAACCAATCATTTTCAGCCTGTACTCCTCTCCAGTGCATCCCAAATTACTGGAACCCATTTCACCCTCAGACATTGGAGAAGGAAATAAAATATATTTTTCTTTTTTCCTCCTTTGTCCTCTATTCATGGATGTGTAATTGCATCTCCATAGCACAGGACACTCCCCTCAGATATATCTTCCAAACTGGGAAGAGTTTTATTTTCCCAAACCATAACTGCTTGGCAATTACTTGAGGAGGGACGAGTTCTCTTTGTCTTTTTCCCCTTCACAGGACTCTAGGGTCAACAGGGCTCCATGGCTCAGGGGAAGAGAACCCAGAAGCCTGACATGCTGGCAAAATGGTAAAAGTTCTTACCAGTCTGAATTTTGACTTCTTTCTCTCTGTTCAACTGGTTACACGAATGGTAAAAGGCACTACATTCTCTGTCCCTCCGTGAAAGCCAGAAATATTTGCCATTTGGCATGGCTAAGGTCAGGTAATAAGAGATTTAAAAGAACTTCTTAAAAAGAGAGTGCTATGGTTAAAAGTCAGGTTAATTAAAGAAGGATATCCAAGTTTAGGTATATTTAAAAGGCCTTTATGTCTTTTCTCTTTGTGAATCTTGTTTTCTGGAAAAGGGTTTTCTTCTTAGTCAGCTGAATTATCTGTCTCCATTTTTGTCTTGCCACTCTTAATGCACACATGAGGGACTCCAGGATGACTTCTAGTGGCCTGGGATTCCTTGGAGAAAGGGCTATACCTCCAGCTCAGTAATCCAATTAAGAGTTTGGCACATGAAAAATATTACAGCTCCTAGATCTCCTTCTGTCTATCTGTGTAGATAGATATGTGTTATGTTTGTGATGCTTATATGAAAGATCTCTCTAATTCATTGGCTTAAGGAAAATTAAGGGCTTGGATAAAAGATAAAACATTTTTAAAGAAAAATAGAAGCTTTAATGCCATTCAGTTCACATGAGTTTGATCTTTGAGAAATAGAAACAGTTTTAAAGATTATTGGTAAAATAAAAATGTCTTCAAAATGTAGATGTGTGGTTCAAACTGATAAATCTAAAATTCTGATGCCTGAGTATGTGATATCAATTATAATTAGGGTTATTGTGTTAGGTTATAGTAGACCATAGAGGTGACCACATTTATTTGTCAATCATATTTGACTGTTACTACCCTAGTACATTTTGATATTAACAGACAATTGTATTGTTTTTATCCTCTTCAAAAGATGGATTATAGTTCTTCAGTGTAGGTTTCTGATAACTTTGGAGATTGTGAACAGGAATTGCCTGGGTGGACTAAACTAATGGAAGACAGAAGTAATCTTTTTAAAAATTTTTTGCTTGGAAAATTACTACCAGTTTGTTTGTTTTTCAGCATGAAGGAAGCTTTTATTTTGACCTATTTGCAGCTTTTGAAAAGAGAGTAAAGTATATTCCTGTGAACCAACCAGTAATATCTGGCTGCAGCTCAGAAGAGACAAGAGGGATGGGCCATGAAAATCCAAGTGGTCATGTAATAAAAGCCTCAGACAATGGCTTCCATTTTACCAGGGATTCTTAGATAGGCCTCTGAGAGAGATCCCACTGCCATTTTCCCAAAAACAATGCCCCTGTCAGCATAAAGCATTCAAGAATGGCTATTGTTCCTATACCAATGGCAGTTACGTGTACCTCTTCTGAGGGGGGTTTGGTGGCAACGGTGGGCCATCTGAAGTGGCCATTGCCACTGCACCAGCCGCAGTGGGAAGGCATGAGTGGTGGTGGCAGGACCAACTTCAAAAGCAGCAGTGGCAGTGAGGAGACCACTGTGCCTCATATCCCCTGTATCCCATGTTCCTGATCCAGCTGACTGCACTGTTCCCACCCTTGCACAGGTGGATGAGACCCATTCCCAGGCCTGTAGTTTTTGTCACTCTGAACCCTGGGCCCACACCACTACTCTCACCTGCCACTGCTGTGGGGATAGTGTTTAGAAGAGGCAGACAGTCCCCAGACCCCTATGTCATGGGGACCATTGTGACGGGGCCGGGCCAAGTCACCTACCAGCAGGGAAGCTGTGTGGTTAGGGAGGAGGGGCTCCAAGGTGGAGCTGGGCTGGGGTATTGCCATGCTTGCAAACAGAGCATGGGGGCCAGGCCTGGTGTGCAAAACTGGGGCTATGTTTGGGACTCCAGGGCTAAAAGTGAGAGTGGTGCCCCCTTTGGAGACCTGGCCAGTGGCTCAGTCACTGTGCCCACTTCATCAAGAGTGCTGGGTTCCTGCATCTCAGGAGGCTCTGTGCAGGGCCTCTTTGGGCCATGCCCCTGGGATCTGCCACAGATTGGGGTGATTGCTGGGCCTGATGCTCCCAATGGTCAGGCCCGGGGCCCATGATCTGCTCCTGTAGTGCCCTTTAGGCAGGGCAGTGAGCCAGGTGAGAGGGCGCCCTGGGCCACCCCTTAGCCCTGGGACCATGAGGGCAGCTCATGGTAATGTTGCTTCTGCCCTGGAGGCTGGCTTGTGCCCAGCAAGGACCTGGAGTCCCTGTCTCAGGGTATAAGGGGGTGTGGCCAGAAATGCACACTCGACAGTGCCAGTGGGAGCCAGGAGCAAGCCCAGCCCCTCTGAGGCTGGGTCTTGGGTGTGGCTCCAACTGCTCAAGTAGGGGCTGTAGACCTGGGCCTCTCTGTGCTCTTGGGAGCAAGAAACAGGCAGAAGTCCTATTATTCCTGGGTGCAGGTTCAGCCACCCAAGTTGGGGCTGTGCACCAGGGCCTTTCTGCACTCTCAGGGGCCCAGAAAGTCCCCTGCCATGCTTGCAGGCTCAGAAGTTCCTGCTCCAGCTACCTGGCTTCTCTCCACTGTCAGTACCCCCTCCTATCTCAGAGCAATGTGGGACTGAGCCTGGATGCTGTCACAGCCCTGCCAGGGGTTCACACATTTGGGACAGTGCTGACACAGCAGCCTCCTGTTGCCTCGGCCCTGTCTGCATGTTGGGCACCAACAAGAATGGGAAATAGGCCAAGAAGGGGGCTGAGAATGACTCAGCACTGGCCTGCAGATGTCCCTTGGTATGAGGAGCCTGGTCACCATGGATAGTAGCAGGAGGCAGATGGGATCCTGGGTGGAAAGGAACTTGTTCCCAGTGAGGCCCCACGTTCAGGCCAGGGAAAGCCTGAAGGATGGGAGCCTGGCTGCCAGTCCCATGAACCAGAATGGGGACTTGTGGTGCCTTTTCTGGACCTGCCCATGGCTGCTCATGGATCAGTTGGCATGTACTTTCTCCCCTCTGTGGCTCAAAAAAGCCCTGGGCTCAGCCAGGTTAGAGCAGAGGTTGGAGAGATGATAGGATTACCAGTTGCAGAGAAGCTACCCTCTTTCCTGAGAGATGTACAGACAATGGGACAAACTGCCTGCAGAGAGGAGCCACCCACTCCAGGGCCTACTCTCTGCAAAGAGCTGCAGATGATGGAACAACTAGCTGTAGAGAGGAGCTACCCTTTTTCCTGATAGCTGAACACTTTTCAGGATGATCAGCAGGTGTTCCCTCTCTGCTGAGAACTGAACACTTGTTGGAATGACCTGCCTGCAAGGATGAGCTACTCTCTCTGCTAGGAGCTGAAAACTTGTTGGGATACACTGGTTACAGAGAGGAGCTGCCCACTTTGGGTCTTCTCTGAGCTGTTCTGTTGTTCAATAAACCTCCTCTTTGTCTTACTTATCCTCCACTTTTCCACATACCTCATTGTATTAGTTTGTTTTCACACTGCTGATAAAGACATATCTGAGACTGGGTAATTGGTAAAGAAAAGGAGGTATAATGGACTTACAGTGTCATGTGGCCTGGGAGGCCTCACAATCATGGTGAAAGGTGAAAGTCACATCTTACATGGTGACAGGCAAGAGATAATGAGAGCCAAGTGAAAAGGGTTTCCCCTTATAAAACCATCAGATCTTGTGAGACTTTTTCACTATCATGAGAAAAGTATGGAGAAAACCATCCCAGTGATTTAATTATCTCCCACCAGGCCACTCCCACAACTTGTGAAAATTATGGGAGCTATAATTCAAGGTGAGATTTGGGTGGTGACATAGCCAAACCATATCACTCATTCTTCCTGGTCACAGGACAAGAACTCATGACCCACCAAATGGTGAGGCTAAAAGAGCTGTAACACAAACAGGGCTAAAACATGTCCCTTGTTTGCCACATTGCATGTGAAGAGAAGAGAGAAGACCTGTGGCCCTATGAGAAACCCAGACCTGGGAACTCCCAAAGCCAAGGTTGTGACTTTCTCTTTGGGGCCCTGCAGTTACTGGTGTTTCCAAGTTTTTAGGGCCTACTGCCTTCCCTGTTGCCAGCCAGGGATTCTGCTTGTCATGCACCTGGTCCAACTGCAGCCTCGCAGAGAGCTGGCACCCATGCCAGCACCTGGGGCTGTCCAACGCATGGCAGCAGTCAGTGTGTCTGACTGTGCACTGCCTGGATACCACACTCACTCACACAACCCCTCACCACTCCATGCCCAGCTCACAGTCTCCCTTCGAGGTGTCAGATTCAGGTCGGTAGTGTGAGATGAGTGCAGTCTGCCAGGCCCAGTGGGTGGAACAAGCCCAGTGGGCTTGAGCAAGGCTCAGGCAAAGGTGCTACTGGCCACAGGTTTCTTGCCAGAAAAGTGACATCCCAAAGACCTTGTAGCACCATTCTCATGATAGTGAGTGAGTTTTTATGAGATCTGATGGTTTTATAAGGGGCTTTTCCCCCTCTTTGCTCTGTACTTCTCATTCCTGCATCATGTGAAGAAGGACTTGTTTGCTTTCCCTTCCACCATGATTGTAAGTTTCCTGAGGCCTCTCCAGCCCTGCAGAACTTTGAGTCAATTAAACCTCTTTATAAATTACCCAATCTCATGTATATCTTTATTAGCACCATGAGAATGGACTAATACAGTAAAATGGTACTGGGTAGTGGGGTGTAGCTGTAAAGATACCCAAAAATGTGGAAGTGACTTTGAAACTGGGTAACAGGCACAGGTTGGAACAGTTTGGAAGGCTCAGAAGACGATGGGAAAATGTGGGAAGTTTGGAACTTCCTAGAGACTTGGAGAGCTCAGAAGATAGGAAGATGTGGAAAAGCTTGGAGTTTGCTAAAGACTTGTTAAACAGCTTTGACCAAAATGTTGAGAGTGATGCAGAAAATAAAGTCCAGGCTGAGGTGGTCTTAGATGGAGATTAGGAACTTGTTGAGAACTGGAGTAAAGGTCACTCTTTCTATGCAAAGAGACTGGTGGCATTTTGTCCCTGCCTAGAGATCCGTAGAAATTTGAACTTGGGAGAGATGATTGAGACTTTCTGACAGAAGAAATTTCTAAACAGCAAAGCTTTCAAGAGGAAGCAGGGCGTAAAAGTTTGAAAAATATGCAGCCTGACAACGCAACAGAAGAGAAAAACCCATTTTCTGTGGATCAAATCAAGCCTGCTGCAGAAATTTGCATAAGTAACAAGGAGCCAAATGTTAATCATCAAGACAATGGGGAAAATGTCTCTGGGGGCACGTTAGAGGCTTTAACAGCAGCCCATCCCACAACAGGTCCAGAGACCTAGGAGAAAAAAATGGTTTTCTGGGCTGGGTCCAGAGCTTATCTGCTGTGTGCAGGCTTGGGACTTGGGGCCTTGTGTCCCAGCTGCTAAAGCTGTGGCTAAAAGAAACCAACACAGAGTTTAGGCCATTGCTTCAGAGGATTCAAGACCCAAGCACTGACAACTTCCAGGTAGTGTTGAGCTTGCAAGTGCACAGAAGTCCACAATTGAGGTTTGGGAAACTCCACCTAGATTTCAGAGAATGTAGAAAAAGGCCTGGATTTCCATGCAGAAGTTTGCTGCAGGGATGATGCCTTCATGGAGAACCTCTTCTAGGGAAGTGCAGAAGTGAAATGTGGGGTCAGAGGCTCCACATGGAGTCCCCACTTGAGCACTACCTAGTGGAGCTGTGAGAACAGGGACAGCATCCTCCAGAACCCAGAATGGTACCACTGACAGCTTGTACCGTTCATCTAGAAAAGCCACAAACACTCAATGCCAACCTGTAAAAGCAGCCAGGAGGGGTGTTTTCCTGCAAAGTCATGGGGATGGAGCTGCCCAAGGCTGTGGGAGCCTACCTCTTGCATCGGTGTGACCTGGATATGAGACATGGGGTCAAAGGAGATCATTTTGGAATTTTAAGGTTTAACGACTGCCTTGTGAGGTTTCAGACTTGCATGGGGCCTGTGGTCCCTTTGTTTTGGTGAATTTCTCCCATTTAAAGCCAGTGTATTTACCCAATGCCTGTGCCCCCATTGTATCCAGGAAGTAACTAACTTGCTTTTGATTTTGCAGGTTCATAGGCAGAAGAAACTTGCCTTGTTTCAGATGAGACCTTGGACTTGAAATTTTGGGTTGATGCTGGAATGAGTTAAGACTTTGGGAGACTATTGGAAAGGTATCGTCGTGTCTTCAAATGTGAGGAAATGAGATGTGGGAGTGGCTAGGGTGGAATTATATGGTTTGGCTGTGTCCCCACCCAAATCTCATCTTGTAGTTTCCATAATCCCCACGTCATGGAAAAGACCTGGTGGAAGGTACTTGAATAATGGGGGCGGCATTCTCCATGCTATTCTTGTGATAGTGGATATATTCTCACAAGATCTGATGGTTTCATAAGGAACTTCCCACCACTTCACTCTGCACTTCTCTTTCTTGTCACCATGTGAAGAAGGACATGTTTGCTTCCCCTTCTGCCATGATTATAACTTTCCTGAGTCCTCCCCAACCATGCTGAACTGAGTCAATTAAACCTCTTTCTTTTATAAATTACCCAGTCTTCGTATGTCTTTATTAGCAGTGTAAGAATTAACTAATACAATTTTCTTTCATTCTCTGGGCTAAGAATGAGTTTACATTTTTAGAAGACAAACAGATGTCCAAGAAACCATGTGTAAGAGTTCAATTTTTTCTGCATACTCATCCACATGTTACTTTTTTTTTTAATACTAAGTAACCTTACTGGTGTAAAATGATATGTCGTTGTTTTAACTAGCATTTTTCTGATGCTTAGTGATGTTGAATAATTTTAATAACCATGTATGGTTTTGTGTATTTTATCCTACTCCAGAGGTTGTCTGTTCACTCTGTTGATTATTTTAACTGTCCAGAAGTTTTTTTTTTTTTTTTTTTAGCCCAATTTGTCTATTTTGTTTTGTTGCCTCTGTTTTAGAGGTCTTAGTCATGAATTGTTTGCCTAGACCAATAGCTTCCAGACTGTTTCCTAGGTTTTCTTCTGGTATTTTTATAATTTCAGATCATACATTTGAGTCTTTAATTCATTTTAGATGATTTTGTATATGGTGGGAGATAGTGATC